>NC_133760.1:51379465-51701340 GCF_036562045.2 Rhinolophus sinicus
TCGGGGACTGGTGGTGGGGGTTCAGGGAGGAGAACCCCTGGGAGCAGCTCTGTTCCAGCTGTGGCTCGTCCCAGCTCCTGGAGGTCTGTGCCAGGGGCCAGGGGGTGGGGGGGCTCTGTAATAAGGAAGGAACCCAGCCCAGGAGCCATGCCATCGGGGATGCCACAGAAAGCAGAGCCCCAGGCTGCTCCCGGGACGGTCGGAAAGGCTGGTACCTGAGATGGAGTCCACAGCTACCAACAGGGAGTGAGACCTGGGCTGCAGACCAGGGAGGGTGCGCGCGGGAGCCGGGGCTCAGAACAAGAGGACAGTCATGTCTCCTTGGACACATACCTTCTGGGGGCTCCTTGAACCGGAAGTGATGAGCCAGAGCTTTGCATGTCAAAAGCTTTGCTCATGAGTGTGACCCAAGGAATATCATCGCCCTGCTGGCATCATGCCAATCCCTCAGCACTGTCCCTGCCACATGCTGGGGACGTGCCCTTTGCCTGGTTGTAGCGAACCCCACATCTTGTGGGTGTTGTGGAGCCAGCATCCTGGGCGGCTCCCCAGGACTCCCCTCCCTGGACCCATCTCCTTATTTGTGGAAACACATTGATTGATTTATTTCGGCTGCTATTATGTTCGTCTTACTGTTTGTTCTCTTTGTCCTTCTCCTTAATTTAAGAGCATGAAAAATATAATAGGGAAGTGATTGGGGGAAAACCATATGAAAACCCCAGTTTTAGCAACAATGGAATGATTTGTTCTCGTGTTCTTGGGCCAAAAAGAAGCAAGTCATGCTAATTACTGCAGACGTTTAATAACGGGCTGACTCAGTAAGCCAGCAGTGTCCCCACAGGGCTCCCGTAGCCCTGAAATCGTGCAGGAACGGCAGGCTTTGGTCAGGGCAAAGCACAGGCTGCAAAGGGCTCTTCTCCACGCTGGTCGCTGGTCGGCACCTTTCAGCCCCCAAGCGGCTCCCACACTCATCAAAGTGTCTTCAACTATTCCTTCAATTTGCTTTTGCTTTCAGGACATTAGAGAACACTTTCAAGTCAAACTTACAGCGGGAGGGTGTGAAAAAGAGTCTCTAAAAGTACCGTCCTCGTGAAGTTGACCAAAGGGATTGTGTGGAAAAGCTTCATGTTTTCCTTTTTGTCTGAAAGGCGCTGGGGGAGGCTTGCGGACGGGAGCTGATCGCCTCCTCCAACCAGCTTTCATCGCGGCTGCCCTCCCCCACCCCCTGTGGAAGTTCGTCCCCCAATGTTTCTTTAGCTTTTGTTTGCTAAAGGGAGGTTCAGGGCTTATGTGAAAACTGGCACCTAAGTCTAAAATAGTTGCTGGAGCCTGCAAGAGCGGGGCTCTGAAGAGGCGGTCAGCTCTTAGGCTTTTCTGTAATTGCTGCTCCTGTAATCCCGAGACGTTGAATGCTTTTTTTATTGCAGACATAGGCTGCGAGACGGACCTTTTTACACACTAAGTGCCTGCTAAGCTTCGAATGTTTTCACAGGACACCTCGGGGGATATAGGCTCAGGAGCGCTCGCCACTCTGGGCTCTCTGGAAAGCAGGCTTTGTGACGCCCCCTCTCCGGCCATGGCAGCTCACAGCCTTGTTGTCTGGGATGAACTCCACAATAGAATGGAGACAATGCAGGTGATCCCCAAGAACTGTCTCCCCAGCTGTTAGGAGAAGGTGACTGGGCCCATCGGGCACATGGCAGGGCACGGGAAGGCCGTGCCTCAGCTTGCGTTCTCCAGGGGACGGTGGCCCTGCCAGCCAGCTCTGCAGTTCAGGTCAATGTGATGTGCTGGCCATAAAGATGGGGGCCTGTCCTGAAAACCAGCGGGCTGCCACTAGAGCTTGGGAGGAGAGCCAGGAATGCATCTTCCAGAGAAGTGGTCGGGGTGCCAGCTCTTGGAGTCAGTGTTTCTGACGAGGGCAGCGTGTGGCCGTGTGCGCAGGGATGTGGTGCTGTCCACTGGTGGCTGTTGGCACCTGATGGACGTGTGGTTCTTCCCTCTCCCCTTCGCTCGTGGGCCCTTCCCACTCACCCCCAGCTTCGTGTTAGGACACGACCACCTCCGGAAGCTCTGCGTGACCCTCCAGGAGAAGTAGGGGCTCCTGGGCTTTGTCTTCCTCTCGGGCCCCTTAGCTCTTGACGTGCGCGGTTCTCAGAGTGTGTCTGCCAACCGCGGGGGCTTCCGGAGGCCTTGCCAGGCGATCTGCAGCTGAAAACAACTTTCATACAAATGCTGATGTCACTGCTCCCTTCACTGCGTCGACCTTTGCACTGATGGTGCAAAGCAGTGGTGAGCACAGATGCTGCGGACAGACGCCCCCTCTGACCGAACCACCCAACTACACATGGCTTTGGGCTTCTGTGTTCGTCCTGGGGCTCGTTTTAGCAAGAACCCTGCTAAGTGAGTTTGTGCAGGAGCCCCCGCCCTCAGTATCTGACCAGGGTTCTCATCCTTCAACCCCAGGTGATGTCTGGTCACCTGCCTTCAGCAAGAGTCCTGTCAGGTTGATTTAATCAGAAACCCCCGGGGACGTCTCCTTCTGACATTTTCCATCCACTGACCCCCACCTGCTCCTTCTCTTTACAGCCCCACTTTTCTGATGCTTCAGAGACCTGTGTGTGGACACCCTGAGCCATGCAGCTGTGGGGTGCTGGTCTCGCCCACCATGGCATCCCCTACCTGAGTGCCTGGCTCACATCTGTGCTTTTTCCTCGTAAGTGAGGGTTCCTGACTCCTGATTCTATGTCCTTCCCATGTCTGATTTGGCTCATTCACTTTGTGGGAAAGCGTCAAAGGCCTTGGAGTCGGGAAGCTGAACACTTTAGGTCCGACCACTCGAGCACCGCGGCAGGCTCTCCTCCACCCTCCTCTCTCCCCGCACCTTCCCCAAAGCGCAGCTTGACTCCCTTCGGGTTTCTATCTACTTTGCTGGTTGCTTATAGCACGAGCTCCGGCAGTTGCCACAGGTAACAAGGAGACACTAAGCCCAGCTTTAGCTCAGTACTTAGACCGCGCCCAGGACTCCCCGATCGGCCTGCCTCCCAGAACGTCACCGTCACCGGGGGCAGGGAGAACAGCGTCCCTGCCCGCCACGTGCCTAATTCCCTTGGATTTGGTCTTTTCAACTGTGTCCCATGAAACATCAGGCAATAGAGCGAAGTTTGCATTAAACAAAAACCTCCCTTACTTTAGAGAACAATACCCATGGGTTTTCTCTTTGACTTAAACACGACTTTGTTTCTGACGCTTTTTAAAGTGTCTTCAAGATCAAAGATGTCACACAACACCTGTTCCAACATTATTTTCAATGGCTATTGACCCGCTCTTTGAGATTTTCATTTTATGCAGGTGCTTTCTTTCCCCTGGTTCGATTACAGCATTAACCTGAACAAAATCGGAGGGAGGGCATCCCAGTGGGCATCGTGAGCCCGTCCACGTGGGCATGTACCTGGGGAGCGCGCTTCTAGAGACCTGCGAGCCAGCCCTGCGCTCCACACGGCGCTGAAATGGCCTTTCATAATCTTTTCTTAACAGTAAATGGAATAACCCTGAGGGATTGATGCCCAAAAGGAAACAAATGTATTGAGAAATGTCTGTTCCCCACGAGAACTGCCTGGGCTTTTGGTCATGGCCCCTGTGAGTTTTCTTTCACGTGTAGTCAAAGAAAAAGGCAACTTTCAGACTCTGGCTGCCCTTCAAGAGCCTTTGGGTAAAGAAAAACCAAACAGGTTAGTTACTGTGCAGTGCGAGAAAACGCCGACACTTTCCGTGGGGCTTAGGCGTCCATGTTGATGGCAGAATTGTAACAACATCAATTCACTTTCACTCTTTCACTGCCATGAAAAACTGCATTTGTTTGCACATTTATGTCATACGGACACGCTCACAGATTGTTCACATTTAAGGTCTAGTTTGTTCGGTCACATGAGGGCTTGTGCGTCGGCTGCTTTCAGACACGGGCTCTCCAGGCCCCTCGGCCATCCTCAGAGGCTGCCCTGGAACTCGCTGGGATTCTCCAGCTCCAGGTGGACGGGCCTTCAGAAGAATCCAAGAACAGCCAGGCGGGGCCAGACACAGTCCCTCGTGCCAGCTGTGGTGGCTACAGGGCGCTGGAGGAAGACAGCGCTCTCCTCCATCCCCTCACCCAGCTCCCAGCCACCGGGCTCCCGACCCTGCACAGACTCGGGCCGTTGGAGTTTTCTTCCGTCCTCTCAGTAGAGGCGTTTATGGTCATAGCCTTGGTTCGTCCCTGAGCACAGTCTGAAGAGCCATTTGTAAGCGTCTTTCCCACAGACTGAGATGCCAGAGGCTGGAAGGCGCCTCCAGTGCCTACTTGCTCTTGTTTCTTCTGTTTCTGTTGACATGTGCAAAGCTGTCATAATTAATGCACACAACTTGAGGCGTGCGGAGAGAAGCAGCCACCCCTAAACCAGCACCGCCGTCTAGACCATGACCCTAGCGCTCACTTCCCAGTCTCCTCCCGCCACTATTTATGGTTATTACTGCGGGGAGCCATCCGCAGTACATGGAAGTGCAGACAGCTCTTCGAGACCCTGCTTCCATTCCTGCGGCTCGATCGGCAGTGGGGTGGCCGGGTCACATGGTCGTTCCCCCTTTCCCAGCGCCATGTCGATCTGTCACTGTTGATTTGAAGGACGTGGGTTGTGTCAACAAGAGTCACTGCAGCTGTATTCACCAGAATGCCCTTCCCTGCACAGCTCTGAGTTGGGGGCCCATTGAGACGTTTTGTGCCATATCCGGAGGTGAAGGTTGGAGCAGCCTCTTGTGATGTTCGCCTCTGAAGGGCAGGGCAGGCCCCCACCCGTGTGCTGAACACTGGCTGCCCAGCTGGCGTGGGCAGCTCCTGGGCCCAGGGCAGCCCCAGCTCCTGTCGGACCCTCCATGGGCCTCTGTCTGTGTTTAGCTCTCGGATGCAGGGCACCAGCTTCTCCTGCAGGACACCCCATTGTGAGCCGAGAGGTGCTTGTGCTTTCATGGGCTCCTTTTAAATGTCTTCCTGCCCAAGCTTTGGTATTTCTTGGTGAAGGGCACGCACATGGTCTCTCTCTCTCTCCATCTCTCTCTCTTCTTCTCCCCCCTTCTTTCTCTCTCTCTTCGTCTCGCTCCTTCTTTCTCTCTCCCCTTATTTGAATCCCCTCTACCTCTTAATACTTCTGTGACTTCTCACTGAGTATTTCCCACTTCTGTTCAGTGTTTCCTGAGGTCCAGTGACCACGTCCCACATGTGAACCTTTCACGTCTTTTGTAAACACAGAGCCCCACCTCCAGCAGGGTCCTGTCAGTTCATGTCCAGCCACAGTCACACGAGGACCTGGGGAAACAGGACAGTGCATCACAAGATCTCACTCCCGTGTGCCACTGCCACTAACAAGCCTCAGTGTTCCTTGCATTCCCAGATGTTTACAGAAGCAGAAATAAGGTCACACTCAAGACACAAAGAGCCCCCTCTAACTTTCACAAAATACCTTATAAAAGGTTGCATTTTTACGTGCTTTCCACCAGTGGCAATAGCAGCAAGGTGACAACCCGTTTGATAGATGTTGGTGTCCGGTTAGTCAGGAGGGTGGCGTTAGAGCCTGGGCTCAGCCCAGGCCCGATCCTGAGAGGACCGTCTTCACCGCGATGCCCAGGCCCCCACAAGCACAGCAGGAGCCCCATGTGGTGGTGGGACCTGTTCTTCCTGGTTGAGTCACGCGTCTTACTTTATGACCTAAGCGTTGTGGTTGGGGTGTAGGTGCCGCCCACATTCCGCGTCTTCCACTTGTTGGGTGGACGGCCAGAGAGGGTGAAGGTGTTGCCGGTGGTCACACAGCTCACCAGTGACCAGCGTGGGTACAGCCTGGGCCCAGGCTGCTCCCACACGATCACGGTGCCCATGAGATAACCTTGTCCTTCATCTCAAGGCCTTTGGCATGTTCCCCTTGCTGGAAACTGTCCAATTAAACTATGGAAAGGGGAGAAATTTTTTTTAACAGATTTTAGAGGTTCACATTTATTACATAATTTTACCTTTACAACAATCCAATGAAGTAGATATTATATTATTTCCATTTTATTAGGTAGGTGCAAAAGTAATTGCGGTTTTTGCAATTTTTAACCTTTTAAACTGCAATTACTTTTGTACCAACCTAATATATATGAGGAAATTGAGAACTTGACAGTCACTCAGTGAGTGAAAGAACTGGTAGTCTAGTCCAGGTCCCCTCATGGACCTTAACACTCTGCCACTGTAGTAAGAGCCCCTGCGACAGAAAGGACCGTTCAGCTTTACTCCCCAAACCCTGGCACCCACTCCCTACTTTAGCTGCAAATGTGTTTTATCATCATGGGCCCATGACCTCCAAATACCCTGACACCCTGAGGCACATTTCCTTCAGCATTCGAGTTTTGATAAAGACGTTACTTTTAATTGCGTTATCAGAGTAGCAGTGACAGTGGGAGGGTATGTTTAAATTCCCAAAGGAGGTGTTGCGTGAGACGGTTTGCCTCAAGAATCATGTGGTAGCATCCAGCCTCGTCACGACGAAGGGAGGAGCGAATGGAAAAGCTCTTTGGTTTTCCTCAGCAGTGCTGGCGGCTGAGACCCACCTGACAGGCTGCCCGTCCGGCCCCCAGGGCCAGCTCCCCCATGACTCCCCTCAGGCACGAAGCAGCAGAGTCCGTGGGAGCTGGAATTTCTGCCCACGGCTGTGCCAGCTGCCCAGTCGCAGCCCGAGGCCTGCTGTGGACTTGGGCTTCCAGTCGGCTGACGACAGAGCAGATTTCACAGATTCCTGGGGAGTATGACATTTGTTACGTGCCTCCAGCCCATGCCAAGCAGCGCACGGCAGAGGGCACCGTCACCCTGGGTCAGTGAGTGTCTGAGGGGGCGACTTACGCTCTGCTTCGTCCAACCCGAGGCTGCGGCCGCTGGCCCGGGCCCACCAGCATCTACGATGGATGTGCTGGGAGCTGCCTGTGTCCCCACAGTGTCCCCTCCCAAGTGACGACCAGAGCCGGTCCTTCCACACACGGGTTTCGTGCTCTGCTGCTGCTTTGGTGAGATGGGGTTTAAATCCATTCTCTGTAGGTAAATATATTTTCTTCTTTGCTGCCAGAAAACATGTATGTTTTCCTGCCGAAGTTGGTACAGCTTAATCATTGAGCAAACACTGAGTGCAGTCTGTGTGCAAAACAGCGCAGGTGACACTCGGGGACACAAGAAGGAACAACGTCAGACATACCACAACTGCAAACCTCCATCTTTTGTTTCATTTGCTCTTTCCCCCGACTATTCACCTAGGTTTCTGGTGGCAGAATCCTGTTCAGATTCATCTTTCGCTCCCCAAGCAGGCTGCGTGATGGACGCACTGGGCATTTGTTAAAAGAATGAGTGAATTTGGAAGAGGGAGGAAAAGAGGGTGATGGCTAGTCTGGGACTGTACAGCACAGCCAGGGTTCGAGAGGCGGTCTTCTGACTCCCATCACAGTGCTTCCCTCATGCAGGCCACTCTCACGGGAGTGACAGGCAGTGGTGTGTCACTAAGAGAGACGGCCCAGGCCGGCTGAGCCTCGGGACACGAATTCAGAGGGCACTCGGCCTGCAGGGGCCCTTATAACTCTCTTCACCATAATTTCGTGTTTCATAGACTCACTCAGGTCAAGCCACTTTCTTTCAGCAAAAAAGATGTGTCCCCCCAGAGAAGAGCGCGTATTCCCCACTCTCTTCCTTGTCGTTTTCCCCGTAAGTAAGTGGGTGACATATACTGGGAGGGGAGTTGCCCGTCATCCTGGCGGTTCCATCTGGCTGTCTCGCAAAGGTAGACCAAAGGGAGAGGTGCTGAGCCTGCAGAGGGGCACTTTCCGGCCGGGGGCCTCCCGAGGGGCTGTCCATGGGCAGTGTGGCCTCCACAGCACTGGCTTTCATGTCCAGGTCTGTCTCTCTGTGG
Source organism: Rhinolophus sinicus (assembly GCF_036562045.2). Lineage (NCBI taxonomy): Eukaryota > Metazoa > Chordata > Mammalia > Chiroptera > Rhinolophidae > Rhinolophus > Rhinolophus sinicus. The sequence continues at coordinate 51,387,418 of NC_133760.1, forward strand.
CAGTGACTTTTTGCCCAGCTCTGAGTAATAACTAGATTTAGGAAAGTGGATGTTGCTTCTCCAAAGGGCAGGAAACAGAAATTCCGCGGGAGCAAAGGGTGTTGTCAGGAATGAGAACAAGGAGGAATTCTACAGAGGCCGAGACCACTGGGCAGGTACGTGGGACTGGCTTACCCTCCCTGGACGCCACCGCCGATCTTACAGGCCCGGCGGGTAGGCTCATTATACTGGGTGTCAGGAAGAGGGTCGCGTTTTCAGAAGGCGACTGCTTTGGAAACAATTGCCATCAGCCGCCTGCCCCTGTGACAGGCAGGCACGCCTCCGCTCCCTGCTGCTTCTTGGGAAATGAGTTATGCTGACTGCCCCGCTATGAGGAGAATCCGTCACCATCCCCCCTGAATTCCTCGGGTCACCCTGTCATTGTTCCCAGCCTCCTCCCAGGGAGCCGTCCCTTCCTCCGGGGTGTGGATGACTAAGTTCGGGGCCTGGCTGCCCCTGGGACCCACGGCCACCTCTGCCCCTGAAGCCCTTTCCTCTTCGGCATGTGACTCCTGAAGGTCAGCCCTTGTCTGAAGCACATGGGTTACAACGGTCAGCTCCACTGCACTGGGTCTAGCCAGACCAAGGCAGCTTTTCTTTCTCTTCTGGCACTTTGCTTAGTCCCCAAACTCTGTAGTGTCAGTTGTGGGAGAGGGAGAGCCAAAGCCCAGGCCCCTCGCTACCCTGTCCCCGTGGTTTCCCTGCAGTCCGAGGTTTGCTTCCTCAGGAAAAGAGACGTGAACCTCTCAGGCCCCCCAGGAGTTCCTGAGGGTGACAGTTGGGAGGGTGGTGGCACTTCACACCTCCTTTTCTGTTGTCGAGAGCCTGACTTGGGGTGGGGCTTCAGATCTGTGGTGTGTGGATATGTCTATTCCACCTAAGTAAAGGGTGAGATGAAGTAATAGGCATGGAAGCACCTTGAAAAGTGAGCAGTTCTACGTTCATTTGTTAGGGTTCTGAGGATGGGTTGGCCTGTAGTTGTGGGCGGCGTTTCGTGGGCATATCCCTAGAGGCTTAGCGCTTTCATCGGTTCTCAGAGTGATTTGTGAGCACTGCATAAATAACTGGCTAAGGAACCAAATAGGTGATGGAAAGAAATCCCTAGAATCGCAAATCCATGAACTCCTCCTCACCATGTTGTTGGTTAGAAGCACCGTCCATTTGCATAAACCCAAATATCAGAGTCTGATGATTTTTCCTGATTTTCCTGATGAGCTGGAGGCGGTTACGGGACCAGACTGTCTTCATCCTCAGCCTTCTTCTGTGACACCTGGGACACTGTGTCCCATTCCTAGCTGTTCCCTTACTATTCGCGGGTTAGTCCCGAGCTGACAGGGACACGTGGTCAGTCCCGACTGACGCCTTCTTTGCGTCCTCTCATTTTCTCTGCGGAGTTCAGTTCCAGCAGGACAACGAGCTGAGCTGCTGCCAGACTCAGGGCACTTGTTACTGCTACCGTGAACTTTATAAAAAGCGGAGAAGTCCATTTCTTTTCTTTAAAAAAAACAAAGACTATTGCGCTCTTTTCAGGTGTCATCAACAGTAAAAAATTGTACAGAGTTAATGTGTACAACTTGATGAGTTTGGAGGTAAGTCTAAGCCCAGGAAAGCGTATGCCATGTGGTGATGCCATAAACCTAGGCGTCACCTCCAAAACTTTCCTCCCTTCTTTGGTTCTTGTCTTCCTGTGACAAGAGCCCCACCCTCGATCTGCCCTCCTCTGAGCACGTGTGTCATAGCTGTAGGCTCTGCTCTGTGGCAGATCACCGGGATGCATGCGTCCTGTGCAGCCGGAACGCCGTCCCCTTCAGGAGGCATTAGTCCCAGGACCCCATTCCTGGAGCGGCTGGAGGACGTTGTGCCCACGTGCAGCACGGCTGGGGTGCCTGCAGAGATGCTGAGGGACGAGAGAAGCATTCTCCGTCCTCCCTGTGGAGGACGCGAGGCTGGCAGGGGACACGGGCCAGCAGGACCAGGTCCTGAGCAGAAATTTGTCCCAGAGGCCACTAGAAGCAACATCCGCAGGCCTGGGAGGAGACACCTGGGCACGTCACTCATGTGGGAGGGGCCTGGACTGGGCAGGTGCGGTCTGAGCCGTGACGCGTGGGCCACACGTTCCTGTGCGCGTGCGTGCATGCACGACTCCTCCCTCCCTTTGTCACTTAGTCACCAGGTCGTTTTCAGGCACTCGTGCTTTCCAGTTGTGTGTCTCCTGACACCCAGCCACCTACCTGCTGTCCCCCATCTCCCTCTCTCCTGTCGGAGCCTGCTCGGAGCACGCAGCGCTCCACCTGGCTCAGTTCCAAAGGATGTGTTCGGTGTTCAGACACAAGGTCCTCCTGCCTGCCTCCAAGCTGGGCCAGAAGGAGCAGGGGAGGACACGTCCCGCTCCCCTGATTCCTGAACCCACCCATCCAGGAGGCGGCTTCCCGCCTGCAGAGTCCTGAGTCCGGGGACGGATGGGAGCTGTCAGCAGTGGGAGGAAGACCTGGGACAGGGAGGCCACAGAGGAGACGCCCGTCAATGCGACTGTGTGATATAGATGTTCCCTTTGTAACACGTGTGGCTCCCCAGGGTGCTGTGTACACAGGGCCACCGGATGGGTTCTGTGCTCCTTCTGGGGAGAGGGCCCCAGGGCTGGGGACGGGCTCTTCACTTCCCAGCACAACGTAGGTCCTGCTAAGGGGGTCCTTGCCGCTGTCAGGCTCTCGCTAAATCCTGGCAGAAAGCGGCCCCTTTAGTCAGCCCCAAGGACAACGACGACGCCGCCCCACGCTCTCCGGGCCCTGCTTCTGCGCACCCACCACCACCTGTCACAGATGCCGGTGTCTTAGCTCCCCTCCCTTGGCTCCTTGAGGACGGCTTGACCCCTTCACCATTTGAACTTGATTGGCTAGGAAGGCCTCCCCCACAGAGCAGGTCTCACAGCACGGCGTGGGTGGAGCTAGGAGGAGGCGTGGGTGGAGCTAAGAGGAGGCGTGGGTGGAGCTAAGAGGAGGCGTGGGTGGGGCTAAGAGGAGGCGTGGGTGGAGCTAAGAGGAGGCGTGGGTGGAGCTAAGAGGAGGCGTGGGTGGGGCTAGGAGGAGGCGTGGGTGGAGCTAAGAGGAGGCGTGGGTGGGGCTAAGAGGAGGCGTGGGTGGAGCTAGGAGGAGGTGTGGGTGGAGCTAGGAGGAGGCGTGGGTGGAGCTAAGAGGAGGCGTGGGTGGAGCTAAGAGGAGACGGGTAGGGCGCAGTGTCCCGTCACAGACCCAAGAGAGCACGGAGCCCAGCGCCATGAGGGCACCTGGGCTGCCAGGCCTGTGGGGGGCGGCCTCCCTTTGCATGCGCCGTTGGCATTATGCGCCGAAGCCAACTCTTGGCGCTGGTCTTAGGTTTACTAGAGTGGCTCAAAGGGCAGGCATGTGATAGGCACGTGTTAAGAGCCTGCTAAGGCCCAGCCGTGCAAACCCTGCGTCTCACCAAATATCTCTGTGTATGTAATGTGGCCACTGCCAGGAAAGTGGTAGGAGAATAGTTGAAGATATAAAACTAGTCCAGAGGAAATCATTAGAAAAGGCTTTCGTTTTGGACCACATCTCACTACAAAACCATGCCTGTTTAGAAGATAGGTCATTTAGAATTGGAAAAGTAATAAATGTCACCGAGCATGTGGAATTTGTCCTTCCAGACTTTCAAGAGTTCCTGAGTGGGGACTTTTGCGGAGGCGGAAAAACGAAAGGGACCCTGGAGGCAGTGGGATGATAGCGTGGGCAGGGGACCAGCAAAGGGACGCAGGAGGTGACCATGTGCTTTGCATCAGTGGCTGTTTATCAAAGCAGTGTTGTGCTCAGTGTGCATTCATGGCGTTTCTAAGCAATGAAAATTTAAATTCTTCAATCAGTAGTTTGCTTTTGTCTTTGTTGGAAGCCTCCTTTTTAGAAGTCCCTGAGCAGCACATTTTTGAGCATCTGCTCAGACTGAGAGGGAGCCAGGGAAGGCTTCCCGGAAGAAGTGACATAAAAACTAAGACCTGAAAGGTGGACGGGAATTCCGTGGAGCGCACGGGAAGGGTCTCCTGGAGAACTGGGACGCCATGTACAGCTGTCCTCCTGCAGCGAGCCCACGATTCCCATGGAGAGGGACAGCAGCACAGTGAACCCCACGTCCCAGTACAGGCGGTGCGACGGAGGAGGTGAGGCCACAGCGCCCAGCGCCGTGCAGGCCGCCATCGGGCTTTTGGCTGTAACAGGAGGGAGAGCCATTAAAAAGGGGAGGCCGACAGGATCAGATTCGTGCTTTAGAAAGAGAATTCTGGCTTCAGGTGAAGAGCGGGACTAGGATAACGGCAGCGGATGTGGAGAAGTGAGTGACTGTGAGAGAAATCTAGGAGGAAAAGTGAGAGGCTTGTGTGGTTGGTGGGACGTCGGGGGACAATGGAAAAGACCAAGAATGGTGCTCGTGTTTCTGCTTTGAAAACTGAGTGGATGCCGTTCAGCAAGAGGAAGAACATCGGAGGAGAGGCTGCAACCAAAGAACGGTGCTTCGTGTGGCCCTTGTGAAGTGTGAGGGGCCTGTGGCCAGGTCCTGGGGGGGCACGTACAGATCTGAGGGCGACGGGGCACTGAAGCAGCATTTCCACAGGATGGCCCCACCATCTGAGGGGAGAGCCGGTTTTCTAGTGTCAGGATGGAGGGGACGGTGGCCACGTCTGAGGCCGCTGGTTAGGAAGGGAGAACGGGGAAGGAGGGGCTCAGTCAGGGGCTGGGATTCTCTCCTCGTCCAGGCTGTCAGCGGAGGCTTTGGCACCTAAATGCGTGCACAAACCTCACACACGCTGCAAGGCGTGACGTTCCCGCCTCCGAGGCGCTTTCCTTGCATGGGGCAACTTCCTGCCATGGGGACCCTGCCGGGCTTGGCCAGCAGGGACTGTCCCAGAGCCCACAGAGCAGAGACTGGTGATCAAGGAGGGGCTGGCTCTTCACCCCAGCCTGTAGCAGGTGGTGAGGTGGGGATTTGGGGCTAGGACTGTGGGGAATGTGAGGTGGCCCCCAGTCCCCACTCATTTGCTTTGAAAGCATCAGGTCGAGAGTGAAGGTTGTAGCTCTGGGTTCCAATCTCAGCTGGCCCACCCCGTCTGGCAGATTTTAGGCAATACCTTTGCCTCTCTGGACCTTCATTCCTTCAAATAGCAGTGCATTGGGATGAGGCATGAGAATTAAGTTGTACAGTCTGTACAGAGAGCATCTCAGTGGCTGCACAGGGTGAGCCGTTAGCACACTCCGGATGCTTTGGCCTTCAGGCACAGGCGCATGCTTGCTAACCCCAGCAGACACCCAGAGAATCTACAGAAATCCTTGTCTGAATGACCCAGTTGTGAGCTCCCAGCTCCCTGAGTGAGACGGCTGCAGAGAGCATGGCAGTGGGTGACATCAGGAGGGGAGTTGTGACAAGGAGAACCAGGGGCCAGGCCAGACCTGAAGAACTTCAGTGTCTAAGGGACGGGCCCGGCTGGCTGAGGAACCTTCAGAGAAGCGCTGAGAACGGGCAGCAGGAAGGTGCAGAGGAAAGAAAGCCCAGGGAGCCGCACCCTTCCCTCCCCGTTCACTCCTGTGGTTACAGGGGTCCCACCGGGTGTTCTGGGACAACCGCCCTAACCTAAGGGCATCTGACCAGTGCCCTCAGGCCCTCCTCTACCTTATTCTGCTTTGCATGGAATCAAACAATTCACAGATTCCAGAATCTAGAATTCACAGATTGTTTGGGCAAGGGGTTTATTTTGTCTGCCACAGTGGAAATATGCTGCCAAGAGGTCAAGTAAAATAAATAACGGAAGTTTTCACTAAATGGAGAAGCACAGACAACTGGGGAACTGAATTTTAGGGGCAGGGGGAGGCCGGTGAGAAATGGGTGGAAGAACCTTGGAAGGTGCAAAGGGAAAATCCATTTTAGATCCTCTTATGAGGAGTTTAGCCATGAGGGAGACGAGAGTTACCCCAATGTAGTGTCAGGGTTTAGACAGAATGGTAGAGAGAAAAGGATTTCAGATTCCAGGTTTAACACTGGGCTCCGCTCTGCTGAGATGTCTGAGTAGGGACAACTCTGTTAGCCTCGGGGGGCCTCAGCTGTGTACAAAGGGAGAAGGAAAATGCTGGCCTTATCTGCAGAACTACTCTTGAGGAGCAAATGAGACCAGGGACATGAAAGCACTTTGTCAAGTATAAAGTTCCAGCTAAGTATAAGATGTTGTTTCTGGTGGTCTCACCAAGCCTACTGTTTTCATATTTCAGTGCCTTGGGGGTTTCTAATACTTTGGCTGATACTCAGTAAAAGCAAGAGTTCACTGACAGCTCCCCTCTGCTCAGCACTTCTACCAAAAATGCTTTCCAGTCCGCTCTCCTAAGGGAGGATCAGAGTTACAAGAATGCAAATGTCCTTTCTCTTCCTAATATTTGGGAGTCGTGTCCTATATTTATTTCTTAATTCTTCATCTCATAGAAACCACTATAGTTTCCACTATCAAAAAACCCACCCCTTAGCGTCTTCTAAACTTCACACTGAGATGTTTCCAAGACTCACTGGCTTGGAGCGAGAGAGAGCCATGGTCTCTTTCCGAGGTCGCCTCACAGTCCCACAGTTATTTCACAATCCTTTCTCTGTTTGTAATAGATCCACCAGTTGTAACTGTCCTTTCTTCATCTCTGCGTTATCTTGGGCTGTCATGATTGGAAGCCCTACTGTGATTATTTACGGTACCGAAACCTCGCGGCCTCCCCTTGCCCCATGCCTCCCCTGGCCTTGGGAACGACAGTATTGAATAGCCAGCCCCCCATGTCCCCAGAGATCGCCATGGCCCGGGATACTAGGTGGCCATGTTGTCCAAGCCACTGCTCCGAGGATTCTTTCCAAATGGAATAATGAATGATTCAGGATTTATCATGTTTTTCAAAATACAGCACACTGTTTTAGTTTCACGTGGTAAATCATTAGATGTTTAGATGGGAGTGCATTGTTGGGAGCTAGGCCTAAAATAAGTTCACAAAACATTCACCAAAATGGTGATTGTCGTGAAATTGTACTCTGGAAAGGAGGCTGTTGGCTGGCTCAGGAATGAGGACAATGGGAGAAAGACTAAGAGAATCGTTAGAATTAGCAAACCACATCTAACATGACATTTGCCATTGATTCATGGTTGTGGGAGGAAGACCAGCATTTCAGCCCTTTCCATCTAGTGGTTTCTATTTCTGAATGTAATTGTGAAGTTGAAGAAAATGGCCTTTGAGTTCAGGACATCTTGATTAAGCGAATTATGACTGCATGGATTTTTAGTAGCTCATCTTTGAGGAGAATTGTAAGGTTTTATGAAACACATTCTAGTATAATAAATACTGATACGGGAAATACCATTTAGAATAAAACATGTAATAGGACCTAGAAGAGGAACATTGGAAGAGAGAGATTTGAAGTCACCGAAAGCAATTAATCAGAACATGTCTGATACAAGAGAAATAAAAGATAAAGCATCACCTATTATCTCCTAAACATCCAATACCCATTTCCTAACCTTTTGAACTTTATATTCTGATTTGTGAGCCGTGCCAAGGTCATGGCTTATGGCAGAACTTCAATGGGTGTATAATGTGGAGAATGACTTTCTCCCCTAGTCATGTCTTGGGCTTTAGGGAGAAGAGAACATGGGGAAAAAAAAGAGAAGATGAAATAAATGAGGGAGATATAATTGTCTCTTACATTTTAAGAATTCCACCTAATTTCTACTCCCCAAGAGTATAGAATAAGTAGTTTTTCCTCCTTATTTAAAAAAAGAATTAATTTGATTTTTCTAACTGGAACACTTTCTACTTGCTGATTATCAACTTGAGTCAGAAATCATGAATAAACGCTTAGAATTACAGTTCTGGGGAATCACATAGTTAAATGATTAAGTTATCTGCAACAGAAAAAGGCAAGTCTGGATAAGACGAAGAGCACATAGGGGCTGCGACCTTTCTCATATCCTGGGGGTGCAACAGGAGACATGGGGAGATGGACAGTCTTGCACACAGTGAACAGCTGACAAGAGCATCGTCTCAAGATGGCACACGGGGAGGGTCCAGGTGTGACGGGACCAGGCCAGAGGGACAGGAGCCACAAGAGGCAGGTGGACTTGGTGTGGCTTCCTGGTGTCCTTGCTTTGCTCTCAGTGCTAGGCTGTTGTATCGGGAGCACTGAAGAGGAATCTGAGCAGCAGCAGGGCAGCGGGGACACTGCTTATGGTCACACAGTCAGCAGTGAAACAACCTGGGGGTTGGCCCACCCCAGCTGGTCTGTCCCACGCCCTTGTCCAGCACAAGAGTCAAGTGCAGTGGTCCCAGGGAAGAGCAGGATGTCCCAGCAGGCTCCTGCAGGGACACGAGGACTGAAACATCCAGGCTGAAACCAGGGACTTGCCAGAGCTCCATCCATCCACCTGGAGAGCACACACCTCTCCCCACTGCTAGGGACCAGCTGACAGTTCCACAAAATAAAATGGAGCCCAAAGGGAACGTTGCCAGAGGTATGAGGAAACAGGCAAAAATCAGACTGCCACCCCAGAGGAAGCAGAAACAATGGAATAGACTGGAGGATGACTTAAAATTAATGGGAAGGCTCCGAGAGGTGAACGAGGACATGGGAAATGAACATATGGGTGTGAATTAAAAACTCTTGGACTTCCTCTGTCGCCAGCATGGAGTCGCCAGGGGTGAGCTTCAACAGCCCACCTGAAACATCCAAGAAAAGAAAAAAAGAAAACAGACAACATACATAAAAACCATGGTTTGCAAGAAGCCAGATGTCAGTAAGGGAGGACGGATCCCTGAGAGATGGGAGGTAAATGGTGAGCCCTCTGACTGCTTGAGCTCACTGCCGTGGACAGTGTCCTGGGCACAGCACAGAGAGGGGGGACTGACGTGGCACCCCAAGGACTGCCTGAACTGAGGAAGAGCCAGGAGTCAAGGAAGGTGAAGTAGCTGGAGGTTCCAGGACAGACGCCAGAGGCGAGAGCTGCGCACACAGCCCAGAGGACTAATTCATCAGCACATGTGTGAGGACACTGCTTGATCCCGGAGAGAACCACAGGCTAGGATAGGAGAGAACAGCACCCATGCTCACACAGGTCCTGGAATGGTACTTGAGCCCAGCGGCCAAACTGGAGAAATGCACCGTCCCTGGGGAACTGGGCGGAGTCCTCAGGGAGACCTTGTCTGGGCAGAGGGGAGTAACCTCCCTGTACTGAGAGCTCTACTCCAAACCACCCAGCAGATCACGGAGCAAGAGCCCAAAGCCTCAGATTATTCTCAGATATTTAGCTACATCACAGAACAGAACTCAAGAAGATTTAGAGAAATACAAAACATGTCAGCTGCCAACAAGTTAAAATTCAGTGTTTGGCATTCAGTCAAAATTACCAGTTGTGCAAAGAAGCAAGAAAACCAGTCCCATAATGAGAAGACTACTTAGTCAAATCTAGTCCAGAGCTGACAAAATGCTAGCACAGTGAAGAAGGACAGGAAATATAACTAAATTTAGTTATAACAATTATATTCCATGTGTTCCAAGAGTTAAGCAGAGACAGTGAAGATAGAAAAATAGAAGTAGACACATTGAAGATGAAGAACTTCTAGAAAGATAGACTTTCTAGAGATGAGGGCTACAGTGTCTGAGATGAACATACCCTGGAAGGGATGAATGGCAGGGTAGACACTGCAGGAGAGAAGACTGGCGGACTTGAAGGCGTAAAGCTAGAAACTGTCCCAAAGGAAACCCAGGGAGAAAGAAAGCACTTGTGAGCTGTGGAACAAGCTCAAGCCCTTTAGTAAATGGGTATTTGAGGTTCCCAAAGGAGGAGGGGAGAAAAATATTTGAAGAAGTAATGGCCAAATTTTTCTAAACTTGAAGAAAACAATAAACCCACAGAGATAAGAAGCTCAACGAACACCAGAAATACATATTTTTAAATATACACTGAGGAAAGTTATATCTAGATTGTTCAAAACCAGTGATAGGAGAAAATATTAACAGCAACCAAAAGGGCGGCAGGGAGAGGGAGAGGGAGATGGCACATCCAGAGGGGCCAGCACGTAGGCAGCTGGAGAGATGCTGCTTGTCCAGGCATCAGAAGGCTGAGTATTTTTAAGACACAGTTTTCCCCCAAGTTGATCTCTGGATTCAGTGTAATCCCAATCAAAATGCCAACCACCTTTTCAATTTTTTTGGAAGAAACTATTGAACTGATTTTAAAATTCAAGTGGAAATGCAAAGACCTAGAAAAGCAACAAAACTCACACTTACAGTTGGAAGACTAACCTTACTAATCTCAGGAATTATTTTTATAAATCTACAGTAATCAAAACAGCATGATACTGGACTAAAGATATAAGATCGATCAATTTATGAGAATAGAGAGTCCCAAATAAACTCACATATAAATAGAAAATTGACTTTTGTGAAAGGTCAAAGACAATGCAACGGGGAAAGATTATCCTTTCCACCGATGATGCTGGGATAATTTGTTATGTGAGAAAAAAGCCCAGCCATACCGCACCCTATATACAGAAATGGACACAGATGAATCATAGACCATGTAAAACTAAAAACTGTAAATTAGAACAAATAATTGTGTTATTGGGTGAGGCAAACGTTACTTAGAAATGACACCAAAAGGATGATCCATAAAACAACAAATTGATAAATTGGACTTTCTCAAAATTAAAAACTTCTTTTTTTTCCAAAACACACTGTGAAGAGAATGAAAAACAAGTCATAGGCTGGGAGAAAATGTTTGCAAAGAATGTATCCAATAAAAGGCTTGTTTGTTGAATAGATAAAGACTCAGATATAACAGTAAGAAAATAAGCAACACAATTTTAAAAAGTGGGAAAAGGTTAGACACTTCACAGGTGGCAAATAAGCACAGGAAAAGGTGCCCCGCAGCATTAAACATCAGGGAAACACAAATTAAACCAAAATGAGACATTCTGTGTGATGCCACCTATCCCGGGCTGGCTACAATTGAGAAAACTGACCATCCACTGTGGGGACGCTGTGAGGACTGGACCCGCCCATGCTGCTGGCATGGGTATCAAGTGGTAACACTTCGGGAAGTGGCTTGGTAGTTTTCAAAACAGTTCAACACGTGGGCATTCCATCTTACGTGATCGCCCAAGATGAAACGAAGTAGGAGTCTGTGCAGACTTGTCGTTACTGTTCAGTCTGCTCCTCATACTCACCGTCCCAAACGAGAAAACAATCCACATGTACATCGGCAGCTGACTGGACACACATCTGTGGGTCTCCTGCTGTGGCTCCCCACTCAGCAAGGAAAGGACTGTGCTGTTCGTGCTTACGTTACGCATCGTTCGGAGGGAAAGAAGCCAGACAAGGAACCAATATGCGCTGGATGATTCCACGGGTGGGGATTCTATAAAGTGCAAACTCGCCACGGTGACAGGAGGCCCAGTGATCTCCACCTCCCGGAACCCACCCTGCTGTGCGAGCCCCTCAGGTGGGGGTGGGCTGGACCTAGTGATTCACTTCTGATGACTCCAACCTGGCACGTGTGGTGACCGTCCCTGCTGAGGTGAGCCTTGGGGTCCCTCTCCACTCCTGTGCTCGCTCGGGGTCCATGCTGCGCTGCCGTATTGTGGATTGGCCTGTGGGCAAGGCGCTGGTTCTCTGTCCAACTCCACAGAGGACCTCAGGCCGGCACAGCTACGTGAAGGGACCTGGACCAAGTCCTCTCCACTCGCCTCTGTCCATGAGGTGACTGAGACTCCAGCCGTCTGCGACTGCACCTTCTAAGGCTCAGCTTGCAGGAATCAGGCCTGTCAGCGTTCCTGGCCTCAGACACTGCCAAGAAATGCTGGTGGTTTTAATCACTCGGTTTGGGATGAATTGTTATGCAGCATTAGATAACTAACGCAGCAGGCGAAGTCTAAGTGTGGGGAAAAGAATGTTTCTCATCGTGTACAGGAGCACTCTTACAAGACAAAGATACTGACAAGCTGTAAACATTTTATAGCAAAACTGAGCAGATAGTAGCTCCAAACAACTTGTGGGTGGCAATCACAAAAATAAAAATAGAATAAATCACTTTCAGACTAGTAAAGAAATGTCCACATCCAAGGGAAGACAGAAAAAGAGAATGAAAATTAAAATGGAGTTTTTAGAAATGGAAAATGTGCCATACGATAAATTGCCTAATGGCACAGTATTTACATAAATGTAAATGGTTTAAACTCATTGATCAAAAGAAAAAAGACTCAATTCTAAAACCAACAAATGAGACCCAGAAATATGTTCATTAGCAGGAGTTACATTTAAAAGGGTCCAGAAAGGCTGGAAATACAGCAAAAAGAGATGATATATACCACAGAAATATGAAGCTGAAGGAAGCCAGAGCAGCCATTTTATATTTGCATAAAGTATAGCTTAATGGAAATTGTAAAAAAGAACAAAGATAGATGGACTCATAAAAGTCACTTTGCCTTCCCTGGGACAAAGTCAGACAAGGGGCAGAGAGAAGACGAAGCGTGCACTGGGGAAATCCATACACACGGAAATAAGAGGAGTGGAGAAGAGAGAGTTCCCTCCCAAAACACCAACTGAGGGAATCGGATGGAATTCGGTCAATTGACAAATGCTGTTTTTAGCACACACCTCTCAGAGACTATTGGGAAAGCAAACAAGAGCTAAGCACACAGCTACTTCCGGGGGTGGTGTACCAGGTGACGCAGACCCAGCCTTGTGCTGGGAATGGTAGGAACGCCACACACACATACACACACACACACACAAGTGCACATACATGCAGACACAGGCATGCACACACCTTCACACACACACATGCACAGAGACGCACATCTGGAAGCACCTGGCGAGTTAACAAGTGGTGACTCAGTGCTGGATCAGGGGCTGGGGACACCTGAGCTGAGAGGTCGTCCCAGAGCTCTGGGCTGCTGGGCTCCCTGGGGAAGTGTGCTGATTCTGGGGGAGCAGCGAGGAGGCTGGTGTGTGCACACGTGTGTGAAGAGTTGACAGCTCTGTAGATGTGCGCACAAGCTTACTGAGGGAACCCAATGAACCTCTTCATGCTTTGGGGTCCCGAAAGCCCACATTTTGGGAGTGATCTAGCTGTGACTAATTTATTTTAAGTCAATTTTTGTGTATGGGGTGAGGCGAGGTTTGAAGTTTATGTTTTGTGTATGATACCTGGCACCATTTGTGGAAAAGGCTCTTCTTGCCGGCACTGAATTGCCTGGGAAATTTTGTATAAAATCACTTGACCATATATGAATGGGCTCATTTGTGACTCGGTGCCGTTGCACCACTTCCTCCTGCCTTTCCTGACACCCAAACTACACGGCACTGTTGACTGTAGCTTTATGACAAGGCTTGGAATCAGGCGCTTAAGTCCTCCATCCTCGTTATTTTTCGAAATTGTTTTGGCTATTCTCCGTCCTTTGCAGTTCCATGTGCATTTTGGAATCAACATGTCAAATGCCACATAAAAGCCTACAGGATCCTTGTGGGGATTCTGTTAACTCTGTAAGTCAGTTTGCGGGAACTGACATCTAAACAAGTTTGTGTCTTCTGACACACAAACAGGGTGTATTTATCCATCTATATATGCTTCAAAAAAAGTTTCTCTCAGCAAATTTTGTAGTGTGTGTCCATGTCTTGCATATACGCATGTGCCTTTGTGTATTCCTAAGTGTTTCACATTTATATGTTATTACAGCGCTTTTGAATTTCAATTCCTCACTATTCACTAGTGAGATTGTGTCTTTGTGTCCTGCAAACTTGCTTAAGTCAGTCATTCACTTTAGAGCCTTTTTTGGTGTAAATTCCTGAAGATGTTCTACATAAACAATCGTATGATCTTCCAATAAGAACAGTTTTTCCTCTTCCTTCCAAATGTTGTAGCTCTTGGTTTTTCCCTGCAGCAATGCTTTGGCCAGGCCCTCGTCGCAGTGCTGAGTAGAAGTGGCCAAAGGGCTTGTCCTTCCAGCTTCTCAATCACAGGGAAAGAGTTTCCTCTTCTGATCTTAAGATTTATGTTAGCAGTTGCAGTAGTTAACGCTATACATTTTCCTCACGTTATTGCTTTAATTGCATCCCACCAATTTTGACACATTGTATTTCAATGTCATTCACTTCAAACTATTTTTTAACTCCCCCTGTTAATTTTTTTTGATACACATTACTTAGAGGTATGTTGTTTAATTTCCAAATATTCCAGGATGTCCCTAAATCTTTCTGTTTCTATTTTATCTTTAATTCTGTTGTAGTCAGAAGAAATATTTTGCTGAATTGCAATCCTATTAATTTGATGAGGTTTGTTTAATGGCCCACAACATGGGCTCTCTGGTAAATATTCCACGTGCACTTGAGGAGAATGTTATTCTGCTGTTGTTGGGTGGAGTGTCCTATAAGCATTAGTTAGATCAAGACGGCTGGTAGGGCTGCTTAAATCTTCTTTACCCAAATACCATGACCCCAATTGGGGTTAGGATTTCATCATAGAATTTGGGGGGCGGGGTGGGGGACATAAACGTTCAGTCCATTGCAAGCTTCAGTTAAAAGGCAAAGAATGTTTAAGTGGATTTAAAAAATAGCAGCCAACCATATGCTGCTGACGGGCAACACGTTTACATGGAAGGAGGCAGAAAGGTTGAAAGTAAAATGATGAAAAGATATATTTTGCAAATATTAACCCCACAATTCCCAAACTGGGCACTGAGGTAGACTGTGGTGCCAGAGCAAGCTGAAGGATGCTATGGGATATTTTAAATTTTGGAAGAAACAGAAAAATCTTTTGGGCCTCATGCCAGTCACTAGCTGGAGGCAGTTCCCGGTGTCAGGGTTAGATCTCTACTTACGATGATGTCGGCTGAGCAAAGCTGACCTCAGCAGTGCTGGTAAAATGCATGTGCTGTGCAGAAAGCCCGGGGTCCTGGAAGTGAAGGTGTGACGTCCAGTCTGACCCAAGGTCTAGGAAGTGGTGCAGCCTCCAATGGGTGCAAGGACTTGACACTACTCCTTAGCTCCTTGTTGGCACCTAACTGCTTAGTTAGGAGCTAGGGCTTCATGGCTGTCCTAGGGCCATCCTAACACAGTTGCTGTGAGCTCAGGGAGCCCTGAGCAGAGAGAGTTTGTGAACCTAAACTAAACAAACGAAAAACGTGGTGTAGTTACATTAATGAGTAGCAACGTCAAAATTAAAGTTTTACTAGAGATATACAGAAATGCTTCAGAATGCTAAAAGTTTCAGTTCACCTGGAAGATATAACAATGCTGACATAGCCTCGAGTACAGCAAGCACGAACTGACAGAATGACAGGGAGAGAGTCAAAATCACAACCATGGAGGGATTTTAAAAACATCTCTCTCATTATCTGATGAAAACAACTTATTCAATTATTAAAAATGTTTATTTAAGTTGTAAGATCAGTAAGGATTAAAACATTTCAACGATTAGCAGACTTGATCTTACGGGTCTGTCTCAAACAGTGCCCCCAATGACTGCAGAGTACATGTAATTTTCAAACACATGAAAAACATTTATAAAAATTAACCATATTTTGGGCATTAAACAAGACTGTGTCAACATATTTCAATGAATTAAATTCATACAGAGTGTAGATTTTGACCATAATTTACTTAACCCAAAAACCAGTGATAATAGGTGACTAAAGGACCCCCACATAATCATTTGAAAATCAAGGAATAAATTTTAAGTAATCCACGAGTCAAAAAAAAGTCACGATGGGAATTAGAAAATATTTTGAATTGAATGATAACAAAAATGCAACATCAACACCTACAGAATATAGTTAAAGCCTTGCTTTGAGAAAATGTATGGATTTACATGCATTTTTAAGAGAAAAAGGCTCAAAATCTGTAAGTTAGTTATCTTAAGCAACTGGAAGATGACAGCAAATTAAACCAAAAGAAAGTACAATGGTGGTAAAAGTTAAAAGTATAAATGAATAAACTTAGAGATGTACAATAGACAGGATCAAAAAAGCCAAAAGCTGAATTTTTCTAAAGACTAAGAAAATTAGTAAACCTCCGGCAAGTTTAATTAGAGAAAAGAGAGAAGGAATAATTAAGGGTGTCTACAATGAAGAATTCATCTCTCCAAGTCCTTTAGACATTAACAAAATAATAAAAGTATTTTAAAGAATCACTTTATGTCCATAAATTTATAAAAGTAGACAAAATGGACACATTCTTAGGAAAGTAAAACATCAAAAATTGGCCCAAGAACAAATACAAAAATATAAATAGTTCTACAAGTATTGAAGAAATTGAATTAAAGGAATTTAAAAATCTTTCTCGGAGGAAATGCTGGTAAATTCTACCAAATATTTATGGAGGAAAAGTGTCAATACAATATTTCACAAATATTGTGGAGGAGAAATATTGTGGAGGAGAAAAGCTGGGAATGTGCCACTTGCCCACAGTATGCCCTTGAGCGAATTCCCGCACATACTGTGTCTGGATTTTCTCCTTTCTAAAATGGGATGATCGTAGGTCATTGTGAACAGTTAAGGACTTTTGTTTGTAAAGTGAAAGCTCCTGGTGTTAAAGAAACTAAATTGTCTCCATAACAGTTAGGTCAACAACCAGTACCACTGACCATTGCACACACAATGCCTAATGTAAGTCTTGCTGCATCCACGAGCACTGAGAACTACCGGAGGTAGGAACAAAAGGCAAACGGAGGCCATTTCCCTTCTCAGACTGGGGCTCCCTGATTCTGTCACACTGAGTAAGCATCGTTGGGGAGAAAATTTTGCTCTCCAAAGCAGGTCACACAGATTTTCTCATTGTCGCCTCCACCAGGCGGCATTCATCCTCACGCACACTTTCAGCAAACGTGGGCTTTGAAAGCCGTTCTCCCTGGGACCACCGCCCCACACCCATTCTCCTCTGTTCCTTGGAGGGCTGACAGCAACAGCAGCATCGCAGAGCCCCTGGTCTGAGCGTTGGGTTCTGGTTGGGTTTAACCAGTGGACGTCCTGGCGGGAGATCACAGAGCAAGCGGAGAGGGAAGTCAGCACATTCCTCTCTGTTCCCTCCATGCCCTGGAGGCGTGGTTTTGCTAAGGGCCATCCCCCTCAACTGCACTTCCTGTTGGATGGCTGCCTTCTGTGGCTCTTCTCCACCCAAGGGCTTGCCCCTGTCGCTGGCCCTCAATCCTCCTCTTCTCACATTGGTCCCCTCAACCCTCCCCAGACCTCTGTGCACTTTTCTCCTGAAATTTACTACAAGACCCTGGCCAGTGACGGTCCTGACAGACACGCTCAGCTTCCTAGGGGGGCCCATTTTCCTTGGGGTGAGGCCTCCTTTCAGCTCCGGTGTCAGGGTCAGCTCACCTCTGCCTCTTCGCATCCTCTGTGGTCTTGGAGAACTTATCTACTTTCTTGTTAGTTCAGCTATGCATTTAAAAAGATGCTGGCTCTATGCTATCCACAATTTCTGAATGTCTTATCCTGCAAAGTTGTATTGGGATATCTAGCCTGACATCATCTAAAGTCAAATGTAGTCTAGTGACTTCCAGTGTTGTGATGGTGGAGCACTTCTCTTCAAACAAAATCTTACACAGATTCTTAACACGTAACCATGATAAGGAGAAGCACTGCCTCCGGTGCAGAAGTGGCATTGCCTGGGTTTTTCTGTCCCTTCACATGTCCCCAACGACGAGCCTTGTGGTGCACTCAGAGCCCTGGGACCCTGTGTAGCTCAGTTTGCCACCCACGCATCTAGTTCAATCCCCACTTATGTGTACTAAGTCATCTGCCTTCAAATGCTCTGTTGGTTAATGGTAGACTTAGAAAGAACCAGCGTCCTCATTGTTCATAGAAAACATTTTGCATTACATTTAATACTGATATAGACACGACACAATAAAGAGAACAAATCAGAAAAATTATGGGTAAGCATTGAACTGGATTTGTTGGCCTAAGTGTTAAAACTGACTTTGGGTCATAAAGACTTCACTTTCACCCATTTGCCCAGGACCTGAAATTAATCGATGGGGGCTTCAGATCTCTACATTTTTCCTACATCAAGTAAGAAATATATTGTCCTGTGTGTATCTTCAGCCTTGGGCAGCAGCTTATGATCCAGTGTCGTGATAAGTTACTGACTATGGCCATTATTCTTTAGGAAGAAGCTGTTCGCTTCCAAATTGATGTTCTATTTCCTTATGAACTGTATATCCTAGAGATACAGATAACAGGCTTGAATGAAAATAGGTCAACAGTACTTAAGATAAGTAATACTTTAATCAATTTCAAGATAATTTCTGATGGCTAGTGCATAATGGTAATATACTACTTTTACATTTATCTTCAGAGCGGTGGGTGTAGACATTTAAAACCCTATTGTATAAATTGCTTTTAAAAGACACAATTGCCCATTTTATCTCCCCTCAATAGGTATGTCTATTAAAATAGGCCATGGCAGAGATTTTATATTTACTGTAATTACTATTGCTCAGTGCGCACCTGGTGAATTCGTATATCCTGGGAAATTTATGGGTGACCTACATTGTTTTCATGAATCTAGTGCTCCCGAAGTAGACTGCTAACGTGACCAGTGGGTTTGAAATTGCCAATACGTCCTTCATGCCCCATGAATGCCCTATTTAAATTCATGCCAACTTTTCATAAGTCGTATTATAATACCCCAAGGGGAGGAAAAGACACACAATGAAAAAACTGAAAGTGAAATGAAACTAAGTGTTATGTGACTCCTGAGCTGATCTCTCAAGGTAATTGTGGAGTTGGGCTCATGAGGGTGCCGAGGCAAGGGCAGAAGGATTGTCTGGTTAAGGGGTGCTGCAGAAGGAGCTTGTCTGTTCTGAGGGCTTATTTTCTCCAGCACAGAGGCATACATAGGGAGCCACATGCTCCGGGTACACGCTTTCCATAGAATCCCGGGGTGATGGAGCCAGGAGACACCTCTGAGAGCAGGTGGTCCCTGCGTGGCAAATTGGCTTTTTGTTGCTGTCACTCAGTGACTAATTGGACAGTTACGGTACACGAGTGTGATTGCTCCATTAGTAGTGTCTGTACAGGCCCAGGATGAGGAGTGGTGCCATGAGATGGACGCTTCTCAGTCCAACCCCCTCAATTTCACACGAGATGAAACGGACCCCAGGGGAGCGTCCACTGAAGGTCATTGCCATTGGTTGTGAGACAGTCCCAAAGGTCCCCAGGTCTTTCTGATGCACCGTGATGTTCCCTGAACCTGGAGGGTCTAGTCTCGTAGAGTAAATGAGATTTTAAAGTTCCAAGTTGTACTTATTTTGACGGTAGGCAAATCCACAACTTAGTGTTCAATCTTTATATCATTTCAGTTTGTAGAAGTGAAGTATCTGGTCTTTATCCAATGTTATATGAGTGTGGTCTTTGGTATCTTTTGAAAAGTAACTATTCTTTAAATTCAACGTTTAATTTGGGCACCGTAATCACCCTCAATCAAACTGAACATCTTATCTTTGAAACAAGTAACTTATTATCCTTCTTCAAAAAAGCAAAATATAAACTAGAGGATAAATATAAAGTGTTGATAATTGTCCTTTCTTATTCTGAATATTAAACAGAATTTTACCTACAATATACACATTGTCATTTTTCTGAAAAATTGTCTGCAAAGACTCAAAAGTGTGTCTCTCAGGGAAGGTTGGGTGTGCTCGTGCTGGAGGGCTCACTGCAATTCGCTTCTTTATGGCAAAAACTGGAAACCACTTAAAGGTCCGTTAATAAGAGTGTAAGCAAAAAAAAAAATCATGTTTTATTCATACAATTGAATAGTCTGTAACAGTTAAAATGACTAAACTGGAATTGTGTCTATGAATATGACATGTGAAACTTTTTACCGAGTTGAAAACCTTTACCTGCAGTGTGATGATGTTTGTATAAAGTTAAAAATCTGTACCAGCATATTCTGTATCATTGATAAGTGTGGGTGTTCCTTACACACTTATTTATTTTTGCCTATTTGAAATGTAAATCTAGAAATGATGATAACTCCTACAATGAAAACTGAATCCAGTTTAGTTCAACCAAAAACTAAAAAAGATCTCACTGGTAATAGCAAAAGCATATTCTCAAATACAGACTAGCATTTGCCTGGGTTTTGAAAACCCAACTTACCCTTTCGCATTGGAACAACTATAGCGCACTGCGCATGTCACGAGCCAGAGAGAGAGTTTTTATACCACAGATAATGTACTTTGCTCATTTAAAGGCGAAGGTAGCTGTTCCTCTACTTGCTTTGTGTCTGGAATTTGTGGGGAGTCGTGTTGGGGTGGAGCTGGGCCTGCCATGCCGGGTGGTCAGCACCGTGGCAGTGGGGACGTCCTGGAAGCCACTTCTCCCTGGATGGCTGGCAGTGGCCCAGCTGCTCATGGGACTGACTGCCACTTAGAGTTGTGTCTCTCGAAACCCAAATCTGTGCGTCCCCAAGTCACCAGGCGTTCCTGGCCCCTCCTCTGGTTCTTGGCCTCCGTCTGCCTCCTGTCCTGGCGATCTGACAACACGTGCCGTGCTCTGGTCTCTTCCTGTCAGCCCGGGATGTCCTGTGCACTCTCATGGCCCCTTCTTCCAGCTGACATCCTGACCTACATCTCTAACCCCCAACTCTCTCAGTCACCTCTCTTAGACCTGCCACCAGCAACACAAACTCCACGTTTCCCAAAGGAATTTTGTTGCCCTCCACCAACGTCCACACTGCATGCTGATAGCTCTACGTGGTAGTGATGTCACTATTTGTCCTAGTCACAGAGGCAAGAAAACAGGGTGGCTGGTCTTCAGTATCTCTTCCGCTCTAGCACCTGGGATCCAGCCCGTTATTTTGTGGGTGGAGCCTGACATCCAGGTCTTCATTTGTGCGATGACATAGACACGCTCTTGTCACCCATGCACAGAATGGCGTGTGGCCTCCACTCTGCTCTGCGTTTTCTCCTCGCCCGGCCTCGTGAGGCCTGAGCACCTTAGACGCCACCTTTATCATGTTCCTCTAGCCAGGGTAGGCCAGCTGGGCAGGGCACGTGTTTCTCCATCATCCGTGCCCGAGCCTGTCTTAAGCCGCCTTCCTCTCACCCTAACAAGAAGCCTGTGTTTCTGCTCAGCTACTCGTTTCTCCTACATGTCAATGCCGGTAGTTTGTCACTTAAAACAACCCGCAGGGCGTTGCTTTCAAATTTATGTGTCTTTTCTCTCCCATCAGGTCATAGGTTCCTAAAAGTTGTGCATTGTTTCTTTTTATTTTTTGTTTCCTGAATAGTCACTTGCTGTACATCTTTTAGGCCCTCAAAAATAAATGAATAAGTGAAAATGAAATTTGTTGCATCTGAAAAACATTTCTCAGTTCAATAACTGTAAGTAATCGTATCCAAACACCCTGTTGGTTTTCCTTTCAGAACTTGTTTTATTGCAACAATACTGGATGGTGTTGGGCTGGGGTTGGGGTAGGAAACCAAGCCCAGCCCTGGTTATGCTTGAGAAGTGTGCTTACAAATGAATAGGTTATTTAAGTATTAAAAGCAGATGTGATTATGACGGCACAAAGCAAAACTGTTGAAAATGAAATACGCATCCAATTGGTTACTTTTCCTGCTGTCTTCACATATTCCTGAAACCAACCCTTTAACAAGCGAATCCAGGGGATTCTGATTGTAGGTACATGTGCACACGTGTTTGTCTGTGTGTGTCTGTGTGTGTGTCTGTCATCTTCCTATACATTCGCTGTTAATGGCCACATGAGCCCAACACAATGAATTTGGTTCATAATAACCATAGACAGCTCTTGTGACCAGCACAGCTACCGGTTATAAAACTGAAGACATCATGGGACCAGCTTAGTCTGAATTTGGTGTACACAGAATCTGGGACACACTTATGATAATCATGATGATTAAAACTTAGATTTAGTATTAAGACAAAATCACCTAATAGCAGATCATTATCTTAATTTTTCATTACATTTTAAATTCCAGTTCTGATAATGACGACGCAATGACTGAGGGTGGATTATGTGGTGCCAGCAGGTTTGGGGAGCGTTCCCTACACACAAGCCAAGCAGATCAAACGAACTTGGAGACAGTCACATGACCTGGTGTTTGTGTGTCTGTGCACATTTTTCCGTTGAGTGTGAATGTGACTTGCAGGACAACAGAGGGTCTTAGAGAATCTTTAATTTCATATTCTAACTAGTTAGCCCCGCTTGTTTGCTTTGAATCACTCGTTTCAATGAGGTGGACACTTGTGCTAATCCTCCATTCAGGAGTTGCCTGGATGCGTGTGAAATGGATCATGTGGACAAAATAAAGCCCTGCCAGACGCAACCTGCCATTGTCCCCTAAGCTTCTTCGAGGGGACTCTTCACAGGTACCAAGAAGCCACTCCAGCCACTCCACATATTTTTGAAGACCCTCTCCTTTTTTCGCACAGCACATTACTCAGCACAGAAGAAAAGCCAAAAGCAGGCATCAGAGGAACGAAACTCTGAAGTGGGCCGAACTCATTTTCCACACACAGAGATAATTGGCACTGCGGGGACTTTGGAGAGCTGAATTCAATGAATAAATTGTGACATGGGAAAAACTGAAAAGGACAACAGTTTCCTGGCTCACACAGAATCGTTACCTTGGGTTGGCATTTTTCTTGAAGACCAATTGATAAAACAGGACAAAAATGTTTTTCCCCATTAATTGCTTTTAAACACTGTCCCGCTAAACATCCAATTAAAAGGTAGAAGTGTGGTGCTCTGTTTGCTTCTAATGACTATGCAGGAGAGGCCGGGGCGGGTGGAGAGAAGGGGTGGGAGAGGGAGAAAAGAAATAATGCAAGAGTCCAGCATTTTCTTTTATGGGTTGTAGAATGAACAGATCAATGGAAAAGGTTTGTCACGTCTTTGGGTACAATAGCCTCCTGAGGCCGGGGCCCTAGAAGCACAGCACCAGCGACACAACCCTCCTGAAAGGGAGTCATTCTTTGGGGCGCCATTGGAATCGACGTGTCCAAACACACTTCACACACAACCACACAGCCAAGTTGATTTGCACGCACACGCGGTCAGCTCAGAGCAGCTTTAATCTGCTGCTTACAGAGAAATTGCAAATCCTGACGTTCCAAACAGTGTTTAAATCACACATTCAAAAAGTAAAGTAAGCAGGGCTGGTGGTGCTCAGGCCAGAGTGAGGCTTCTAATGTGGGGAGAGACTGAGGTGCCTTCATGTAGAGCTGCCGCCGGTCTGGATGGAATTGGTGGGGGCCGGGGGTACGGGGGGAAGAGAAGGAATCTGAGACCCGTAGAGTGTCTGGGGCAGAGACCCTGCGTCTCTTCCCTCTCCCCCACCCCCACTTTCTCCCATTCTCCCTCCGGAGTCCTGTTTCTGTGGCTTCCTTTTAGCCCATGGAACTTGAAGAGGAAAACCACGAGAAGTGCCCCCCGGCTTTGTACGGCAGCAATGAACTTGGGGTGCAAGTGGCATGGAGATGACTTTGGGGTACATTTCGCCTTTAATCCCAGGGATTCTTGTGGTTTAACATTCAGAAATGTGATCAGAACAGAGAAGACACAGCTCAGCTGTCGTTCGTGAGCTGATTATTGGAAGCAGCTCAAGGGCCGGTCAGGGTCACCTCCTAGACAAGGGTACGCGGTCCACTTGGTTCAGTTTGACGTGGTCGGCCCGTCAGAGGCCGCCCCACTCATAGATTTTGTATTTTGGTTTAGCCAGTGACTAACAGTGATCACAATAGCAACATTTCTGAGCACTTGCTGTGTGCCAGGATTATTTAACACTTCTCGTTCATGAGTTCATTGATCTGCGCAGACTCTGGGAGGCCAGAACAATGTCACGGTCACTGCACCCCGCTGAGGACAGCTGGAGGTGGGTCCTCATTCCTACGCATGTCAGAGAGCGCTGTACGGCAGGGGCCGCCGCAGTCATTTCCGCGTGAGGTTCTAACTGACGACAGTGTCTTTCAGATGAGCTGGTTACAGAGGAGATGGTGAGCCGCAGTCATCTGGGTCCTGCAGGACAGGGAGAACGATGGCAGGGCTGACGCTGCGTGACACACAGGACACCTTCTCCCTGAGAAAAAGTCCTGAGGCCTCTCAGGGAGGCCGCAAATCCAAAGCAAGGCTGTGCTTTCTAGGATCCACCTGTGTTCAGAGGTTAGCGTTTCATAGAAAGTGGCAGCTGCTTCATGTTTTCCCCATTGACAGTGACAGGGCTGAGTATCTGTTACATGCAAGGCCCACAAGGGCTTCAAAATAAGTAGCAAAGTTAACCTGTGGAGCAGTGGTTACTCCTGGGGGGCACTGAGAGGGAGGGGGTGCTGGGGAGATTTCTGGCTGCAGGAAGTGTTCCTCATTTTGACCTGGACCATGGTGACCTGGGTGTTGACACTTCCGGTTTATCCAAACATTTAGCACTGAACTCACCTCCCACAGGAAGGACTGCAACAGGCCAGGCGGTGAGTCACCTGGGGGTGGGCCCTCTGCTCAGGGATCCAGCGGTCCTTACCTGGTCTGGCTCTGTGCCCTGTTCTCTGAGCAGGGCCTGTGCCCACTGCATCTGGGACAAAGCAGAGCCTTCATGTGAGCAGTCTTTTTGTGCTATATGAGGTAAAAGGAAATCCAGGTCTGTTAAGTCCTGTGGAAATATTTGTCTGGAAGAAGTGCCATTTGTGTTGTCCGCTATTTGTTCCCAAGGTGAATAAGGTTTAGAGCCTTCCCTTGGGCGTGTTGTGGCACCAGAGAGGGGAAGGGAGAAGACGAATTTGGGCGCCTGCGTGGGGTGGAGGGAAGTGCTCGCAGAGAGACTGTGGAGTGTAAGGACAGCCCAGTAACAAGGTGTCTTCCCCGGGCGTGGGGTTGGGGCCAGTGTGGTTGTTCCTTGCTGTGCTGTGTTCCCAGGACGACACAAATGTGAAAGTCACACAGAAGCATTGGGTCGGAGCTGGCGATCAGACTAAAGAGAAGAAGAGGAATCAAGTCAGACAGGATGGCGATGAATAGAAACCCATGTTTAAAGGGAATTGCTGCGGCCGCTCAGTAGGAAACGCGGCCTCCACGACATTCTCAGTAATTTCCCAAGGAACACTGGGCTTTCCTCCACGTTACCTGTAAATTACCTGTAACCTATGTCACATTTCAAAAGGAATGTTAAGAACAAGCTTGTCAACAACACATGCATTTTTAAAGACTTCATTAGAATAACTATCTATTAAAGTCCATAGTTCAGAAGTAAATTTAGGAACTAAATTAACAGGAAAGGCAGAGTGAGGGGAAAGGAGATAATTACTATGACATCTCAGAGTGTTATTTAATTAACCATAATAATAAGAATTATGTGCTGTTCCATGTTTGCGATTTCTTAGTTCTTTAGTTTGCCATGAAAGATTCAAAAGGAAATAAAAGAGGGACAAAAAGAATCGCTGAGTGTAGCGTACTGTAGTGAACGTGTTGTTGCCTCATTCCCGTTACTGAATTGATCAATCTTGGAACCCATTGTTCCGCTAGTTATTTTCTGTACTCTTACAGGGTTTGTACTACTTGCATCTTTCAAATCAAGAGAGAGAGATACCTGGCTCTGGAGTACCTAGGAGGCATTAATACGTGGTGATGGGGTGGAAGGGTGGGCAGGAGCGGTGGGTGAGCGCCTGCGTTGCAGGAGTTCCCGGACACTCCACACGCTCACTAGGAGAATCCAAAGAGTGGGAGACTCACAGAAAATTGATTGTGGGTTTATTCCTGCCTTCCCACTTGCCCACAGAACCTGGGGTGGGCCGGGCCTTCCGTCACTGACGTCATCTCATTTCACTCTCTGCCTGTCAGCCCCCACGGGACAACGTTGGGGCTCTAAGTCACAAATGATGAATAAATATCATTTGATGATATCTAAACTTGAGTATTATTTATAAGCTATTGGCCAAAAAGTGTGCAGGTGCTCCCTATTGAATAAAACAATCTTCAAGCAGACGTGAAATCCCTTATTGAAAATGCCTTTCGTTTTTCACGCTTTATTTGTAATTTGGTTACTTAAATTTAAATACCTCTTCCCATAAAAACAATGTTATGAAAAGTGAAGAGGCTCCTAGACTCTAACCCACAAAGTATATTGAAACTGAAAAATGCAGCTGTGATACCAGGGCTGCTGGGAAAAATAGTAGAAATTATGATGACAGTACCACTAATTAAAAAAAAAATCCTCTGAATATCAAGACTGATGTCGTCACTTTTTGTTTTTCTGCTGTCGCCTAAAAATAGATTGCTTTAGTGGAGGAAGGGAGGTGGATAGTTCTTTGGGAAGGGAGTTTCTGAGCCTTTTAAATCCTTTAGAGAGTGAAAGCACTAATTCTTTATCAGGTATAATTTAATTTAAAAACCTTGGAGCTCTCTTTTCTGGGCATGTCACTATCTGAGTGTGTCACTATCATTACTAAGCTCTATTTGTAAAAAAAATTATCCGTTCCAAGTATTACTTTCTCCACTCTTAAAAAAAAAAATTATCTCCTTCTAGACTGATAATCTGGTCACAATGCTTTCTATCAATTCTGTTGCTCTGGTCTAACAAATGGCTAGTGTTCCACTATTAGTTGAGGATTTTGCCAAATTCTCAAGGATGTCTTCTCTTTTCCCTGGTTCTGCCATTACCTGAGCAGCTCGCGTGGCCTTGCAGGACCAGCTGACCCTCAGCTTCACCCTCCCTTGGACCCACCCACCTGGGAACCTTGCAGAGATCCCTGCTCCTGGTTCCTTCACACTCTCCGTTCACCAACCCTTTAGTCCCGATGCCTTTCCTACAGTCCGGTAGGGGCAGAAATGTTAATGTCCTAACAGTCTCATATATTTTCAAAATATTTTTATTGTGTAGGGAATCATCTGGAAAAATTAATGTACTTACCCCAATATATTTGTTCTCAATTTTATTTTGATCAAAGTAATGTGTATGTATGATTAAAAGTGAAAAAATATGATTATAATAAAGGAAAATAGCATTTTAGTTCTACCTTCCATTCTCCTGCCCCCAAGACAACAAAGTTGCACACTTGGAAAATTGATCCCAAATCCATCCTCAGACTTTTCTTGCACTGGAATCTGGTGAATGTGTCAGAAATGTGAGTTCCGTTGTCTCCTGTTGCTCTCTTTTCTCCTGCTCTGCGAGTGTCTGATCCCCCTGGGCCTACCACACGGTGGACATTTTGGAACTCACATTCATCAGTAACCTGAGAATTCCCTGCTCCCCTCACTGGAATTGCAATTTCTGTTTCCTGGATCCCACGGCTTTCCTTTCGTGGATTCCTCTCTGTCGTACAGGAGTACACCCTCAAGTAGCTCGCTGAGAAAGGGTAAATTATTCTCGGACCTTTGTACCTGAATGTGTCTTTATTCAACTCTCATGATTATTTGTTCAGAGTGGGATACGGTGTTACTCTGATAATAAGATCTCTCCAGTGTTTCGCCTGGCTTCTAGGGCTGCTGTTGAGACATTTGAGTCAAGATAGTTTGCTTGCTTTTTTTTTTTTTTTTTGCTTTTTTTTAAGTTGTTAAAATTCTTTTTTATTATTATTGGTTTCAGGTGTACAAAACAATACACTAGTTAGACATTTACACCCCTCACAGAGTGATAATCCCCCTCCCCCAATCTACTACCCTTCTGACATCACACACAGCCATTATATTTCACTGTTTCTGTTCCTTATGCTGTGCTCCACTTCCTGTGACTAGATATAGATATAGATATTAAATTGTAGTTGACATTCATTATTATTCAGCTTCAGGTTCAGGTGTCAATTATATATCAATAAAACTGGAAAAAATATACACAATTATTATGGGGAAAAAAAGAAATGTTGCTCGTGGCGATTTTATCCTCAGGGGTTTTCAGGACTTTCTCTTTATTCCTGCTAAGGCTTCTATTTATTAAAAATCACCTGGGACTTTAGTTCTGTGGTTTGTTTGTTTTTACATCTTGCATTAACCTTCTTCACGATACCTTCTTAACAATTGCTTTCACATTTTTCAGCTGTGCTCTCAACAGCTCAAGTCTATCTCCTTAGGTTTCCTGAGCTTTTTGCCTGTCATTCCTTTCGTATTCCATATCTTCTATATTTTCACCTTATTTTTGTTTTACTTTTTGCTGGAATATATTCACTATTAGTTCCTTCAGAAAGATTTAATTATCAATCAGCTTTCTGAATCTGAGTCTGAAAATATCTTTATCTTATTTGGGGGCTTGTATCAATTTTTAAATAGGTATCAAATTCTAAGTTTCAAATAATTTTTCTAATAGAATGTAAAGACCTTATTTCATTCTCATCTGTC
Source organism: Rhinolophus sinicus (assembly GCF_036562045.2). Classification (NCBI taxonomy): domain Eukaryota; kingdom Metazoa; phylum Chordata; class Mammalia; order Chiroptera; family Rhinolophidae; genus Rhinolophus; species Rhinolophus sinicus. The sequence continues at coordinate 51,415,822 of NC_133760.1, forward strand.
AAGGCTGTCGGTAACACACCTCGTGTTGGTCTGATCTTTGCACCTGTGCGAGCAAGCTGGTTTCCTTTGCAATCTGCAGCTTTTCTTTAGTGTTGAAGGCTCACGGAGTTATGCTGGGTGCCAAGCAGCCTGTGGGCTCTTTCAGGGTGAAGATCTGAGTTTTTGTTTTTGCTGTAAGTCTTGTGTTATTTCTTTGATTACATGCTCCCTTATCCAACAGCTGTTAAAATGTGGATCTGTTGCCCATTTCTCTTAACCTTTCTCTTACGCCGCCAACCTTTTCTTCTCTTTGCACTGCCCTCTGTGGAAACCTCTCCGTGCCGACCTCGTTTACTTACACATTCCTCATCTGGTTCTTCCTGCTGCTGGAACCTTCCACTGAGATTTTTATTTGTTTGTACAATCATATTTTTAATTCATAAGATATTTGCTAAATTATTTTTCATATCAGCCACTTTCTGTGTACATGAAATACCCTCTCCAATCTCTCCAAAAGTACAGTCAGTGTTTTCTTTCACTTCCTGCCATTACTCATAAAAGCACTTTTTCCTTAAAGGTATATTTTCGGTTTCATGGTGAGTTCAGCGCTTCCTTCACATCGTTGGTTTTCTCAGACATTGAATGGTTCTCTCCCTTGGTGTGGAGGAAGCTCCCTGGACTGGGGTGTGGACTGAATGGGCTTGAATGTGGGGGCGCATCTCCCCAGACAAGTGGGAATTACTTCCTCTTTCAGAGCGGTCAGGGGCTCTGGTTCCGGCAGCTCTGAGGGAGCAGGAGGGGAAGATGCACTGTGCTCTGTGGGTGTAGTTTAGGGTGTGGATTCCACATGGACGCCCCGCCCCAGGGGCTGTGGCTTTGCCTGGGCACAGCTCACTTCTCTGGCCCCAGAGCCCACAGTGGGGTCTCCCTTATCAGAATCCACACTTTAAAAACCCCACCTGCAGCTTTTGCCTAACTGATAGGCCAGGGTCAGCTGGCCCGAGAGCAGAGCTGACTTGCTGTGTCCCCAACTCTTTGTTTAATCGCCCATTTCCTGGAGGTCTCAGTCTCCTCTCTCTTCCCAGCCTCACTGCCTCCAATTCTGTGACTATCTGAGTTCTGCTGGGAAACTTGCTCTTTAAAATGCCCGTCGTTCGCCTGTGAGGGAATATGGGTTCATTGCCGGTTTTCATCCTCAGTGTGGTTCCGTTTGCTGCGTGCCTTCCCGCTCTTCCTGCTGCTCAGATCTGCTGGTGGAAACCCTCCTAAACTTAATCTTTTATTTCTATCGTCGTTTCAGTGGGATGTGGGGAGCAGGAAAAGTTACTAGACACCTCTGAAAAAGCCTCTCTTCTATTTTCCTTCATATCAACTCGTCCCAGGGCCAAAGCCTGCCTTAAGACCTGCGCCTTTAGAAACATCTCAGACTTGGCGTCATCCCCACCATCTCCAGCCAACTGCCCTGTGTGCGAGGGGTGGCCCACTGCTGCGGCTCAAATGGCCTTTCCATTAACCACCGGCCTCACAGCCTTCCCCAACTCTGACGATTCTGAGCTTGTGTTTTTATTAATATCTGTTGGGACTTGTTTCTGTTGGGTTGTGGCCATCCTGGAGCAGGCTGGGCCCTGACCCAAGGTACCTGATGTCCTTATATGAAGAGGCAAGTGTGGATGCAGACACACAGGGGAGAAGGCAGGGCGATGGCAGGGAAGAGACTAGAGGGGTGAGTCTGAAAGCCAAGGATGGCTGGTGACCCCAGCTGAGAGAGAGGCAAGAACCCCAGCCCCTTACCTAGAGCCTTCAGAGGGAGCGGCTCCCTGCCGACACCTTCATCTCAGGATTTGGCTTCCAGAACTGTGAGAGGATAAATTTCTGTTGTTTTAAGCCCCCCAGTGTGTGGTCATTTGTAATGGCAGGCCCGGGAAACTAATACACAGGCTAGGCTAGTAGTAACAATTCCTGCCAGTGTCCGAAGACATCACAATACACATGCAGTTTTCACTCTCAGTTTAGTCCGTGAGTCTGCGGGCTGGGAAGGGTTGGGTATGTAGAGTAAGCGTCTGTTTCATGAAGTCGTTGAGGGACTCTGGCTCCTTCCATGGGGTGGCTCTGCCATATCCAAGGGCCCCATTCTCTTCGCTACTCAGCTAGATGAGGAAAGGATTCCTTAAAAGACTTTAGGGAGCCAGGCCTGGAACTGGAGGCCACCAAATTCCTTTGTTTCTCAAGAAAAATAGATATATGTAAAGTCTGTGGCTGGTATGGCAGCTCCAATATATCACCGGTCATCTCTCAGATCTTTCTGATCAGTGATCCTAAGGACCACTTCCATCCTCAGGTTACCTCATGGTGAAAGGTAGCTGCCAGAATGCCAGCCATCGTATCTGTATTGCTACCACAGAAAGGAGCAAAACACCTTCCTGTATACACCTCATGGGCTGTACCTCCCACTGAGTCAGCGCCTTGTAATCATCTTTCTAGAAGTTTCATTCAACATTTCTGCTTACATATCATTGGACTGACTTACTCCAGAGGAGGCTGAGAGGTGTCACGCTTACTCCAGGTGGCTGAGTGTCTTGCTAGGTATGTTAGAGGTTGTGGGACGAAGGGGAGAAGAGTTGCTGGGAGGCAGTGCACCTCTGAGCATCCACAAGAGAACAGCTCTGCTTTCATGGGAAGCACATGAGCTACTCTCTGGAAATCAGCTTCATCTGACCTGGGTTCCTCCTCCCTTGGTAAATGATTTGACTCTTAACTGATTTCACCATTATCAGTCAGTACATCAGCAAAAATAATGCCGAGTCATTTCTGAGTAAATTGGCACGACCAGAATGTTCTTATTAGTCAGCGTCGTCAAACAGTCTTGTCCATTTGTGAAAGCTTGCTTCCCAGGGAGCAGGCAGCATAATGTACCAGGACCACCGACTATTCCAGTGGGGTACTGAACTTCTGTCCAAGCCGCGGCCGTAAAACACTCCTGAAATTCTGTTAAGTAAAATCAATTAATTATAAACATTACAAAACACTGTTTGGGGGTTCAATGTTTATTTCCCCTGTTTTTTAACTTGTTCTTCGTTAGCTTCAAGCTTTAGAAGTCATGGGTTTGTATCAGTTATTTTCTATAAAATTAATACATTTTGTCTCAATAAAATCAGAGAAGAACATAAAGTGAAAAGTCGCAGTCCTGCCTCTGGCCTGGCATCTGCGTCCCACTCACCATTGCTCAGCTTTGCCCGACACCTCATCAGGTGACCATGTATGCACGTACATGCGCTGTGTCTGTTCCTAAACGTGGAAATATAAACGTCATTCTGCAGCTTGTTTCCATGGGTTTGTGAGGCACCTTGGGCAGCCCTACATGGCAGCTCACACAGGTCTTCCCCATCTGTCCACCCAATCACAAGACATCCCATCCTGGGGTATTTCAGCAGTAGCCCACAGAAGACACGTATTTCTGATATTCTACTTTGCACATAATGTCACAAAACCCAGCCACATACACAGCGGTGCCGATGTGTGAGCGTATCTGTAGGCCACACACACTCTTAGTGGTGACAATGCTGGGTCATGTGCTACGCACATTTTGGATTTTATAAATATGGTTAGCGTTCTCTCCCAAAGGCTGTTTGGATAGAAACTCTGATGTTTCACTACAATGCGGGGGAGTATGCCCCACGTTCTAATCACTGCTGGCTACTGCTAATTTTTAACCTTTGTCAATATGATAAGGTAAACATTTTTGCCTGAAAGCATGTACTTGACCATCTTTAGCACAATAGATACAGGACACGAATAATCAGTTCTCAGAAAAAAATAAATTCATATAGCCATGCACGAAATTTCTTAAGATCAAAACAGACTTGAACACCCCGATGGGATTAATTATACCGCAGATGTAATTTCTTGTATGAGGTCATATTGGCAGCGTCCCTGACAGCTGTCTGTCTAGTGTGTACTTGCACGTCTCCTAAGATGGCACAAACGTCCCTCGGCCACTCTGTGCCTGACTCCCTTGGACTGTTATAAAGTTATTACTTATTTTGAACAACAACAAAACAAAAAATATAGCATAGACATTGCATAATATAAACATATTTCATAACTGTCTTCCAATTTTAAAAGAGATTTGGCTTACATATTGGATTTTCACATTTTTTGAGTCAGTTGATTTATGTATGTCAAGGCTAGAAAGGAAATTGCCAGGAAACACATCACAGCTAGAGGCTAAAATGGAGCTTGTGACAGGAGAGGAGCCCCGGAGATGGGAAGAGAAATGCGCCCAAGGGCGTTTTCCATACGTTTCTTGTTAATTATTAAGGGGAACTCAAAGGTCATCAAGAAATCCTTAATCTTTTGAGGTCCCTGTAATGAAAGTAAAATGTGCCTTTTACAAATCAAAACCAAGAGTAAATATTTACAGCTGTGTTCGCCCTGTGTTCAGAGAGGTTGAGGAGAGAGGAGTTAAGATGTGTGTTCTGGGCCAGTGTGTGATGTGGGACCAGCACTAATTTACTTCCCCACTGTCTTCTGTGGACGGGGGGTGGGTTCTCTAGAAAGCCAGCTGTGAGCGAGCTTTGCAAGCAGGCGGTTGCATCCACCAGCTGGGAAGGAGGCGCTGCGCTGCTGAAGTCACGAGACTCAGCTGAACCCGCGGGAGCGTTGAGCTGGGGTTGATCCCCGAGAGCCAGTGCGAACGGGGGCCAGGGCCTGGGTCTTTGCACCCCCGTATCACCTGCCCACTGGGTGCAGGTTGTCTGAGGAAGGGGGCATGGCCTTGGGTGACTCACTCCCTGCAAAGTTCCCATCAGCGGAGGGAGCAGGTCTTCCTGCCCGAGGGGTCACCTGGGCATCGCAGCCGCAGCCCCAATGGGGTCGTGAAGGAAGATGAGAGCAAGGGAACAGCCACTGCGATGAAAACCCCTCCGTGGTCTATCGACTGTCGTGTAACTTAGGGACGCCCGTTCTAGGAACTGAGAGAAGCGTACGTGTACAAGAACACAGTGCTCACGTATGAGAACCGCCATCTTGTCAGGGAGGCCGGGAAACTGCAAGGTCAGGTGCCACCGAGCTGCTCGGCCCACTTCAAAGTCCAGCTTCAGCAGCTTCCAGCAGAGTGACCTTGGGCCACTTACTTAATCTCTCAGAAACTGGATTTCCTTAACTGTCCAATGTGGAAAATGAGAGAACTCACCCCAGAGGGTCGTGGTAAGGATTAATTATGTTGCCATGTATACAACACTTAACATGTATCCTGTCACTGGGACCTGCTAGTCACAAAGGTTTCACCTATTATCATCAGGCCACTTGCCGTCTTTCACCCTGTCCCACCATCCTCTCGTCCACGTTCTCTCAGTAAAGGACATGGCATCAGTTCCAATTATTCCCGCTCAAATCCAGGCAGGGGTGACTTGAGAGGTGTCTTGCTTCCTAGGACATTGTCTGGACCCTTCTCCTACCTACGTGTATTTCCAAGTTGTCATCTCTTCAGACGTCACAGTCTGTATGCTGCTTTGGAAAGTTAGGTGTGGCAGGCACGCTTCGTAAGCCACCCAACAGGTACACCCCGCCAGCCCTCTGCCCAGTGATAGAACACGGACGTTCTCCCATCAGCTCTTTTGTCTCCAGGAAGGCCAACTCCATCCATCCCTCCACACAAGTCCTGGGTGGTCTGGGTCAGGGCTCCTGGATCTTAGCACCATCGTCATTTGGAGCCTGGTGATTCTGTCACAGGGGCCGTCCTGGGTGCTGCCGGGTGTTTAGTACTCTCCTGGCTTCTCACTACATGCCAGTAGCCCCTGTCCCAGTGGTGACAACCAAAGATGGCTCGGGACATGGCCACGCTGCCTACGCTTGACAACCACGGTCAAGATGGTCCTGGACCGCCCAGTCCCAGATGTGGGCTCTCCTGTTCTCTCTGGTGCTAGAGGGGTCAGTCAGGGGTGTCTGCAGCCATAGGTGTTCTCCCTGGAAAAAATGAGCGCCCTTGTTAGTGGGAACTTTCACGCCTTCCCATCCTCCCACTCGGCTGATGTAAGAGCTGCTGCCTGGAGCGGCCACCTAACTGGCCACCGGCAGTGAGGCCGAGCGCTTGAGGGGAGGCCGAGCGCTTGAGGGGAGGCCAAGCGCTTGAGGGGAGGCCGAGCGCTTGAGGGGAGGCCGAGCGCTGGCGGCTGAGCTGCTGGAATGACTGGACATTCCTCCTCCTCTCCTCTCACTACGTCAGATGCTTAAATACGATCTTTGTTGAAGCCCCATCGCTTGGGCATGCCCTCCTTAGCCACGAAGGATCTGAACAGGTACAGAGGGTTTCTTTGGCTTTCCTCTTAGCTCCGGGCAGTCAGAGCCCTCAGAGCTGGAAAACAAGGCCCCATGTGCTCTCTGTACCCAACCTGACTTTACAGGTCACTTCATTCTCCCGTAGCCTCTACCTTCTAGGGCTGAAAAGCTCTGTCTAAGCACTTTCAGGTTTTCCTGTGGAGATGGTGAGACTTAACTAGCTACAGTCAGCATCTTTTCCTCTGCCCTAGTTGTATCTGATTTGATTTGCAGGATGCCTGTGTACAGGTGTAAGTGAATTAGCCCATTGTCAAAGTGGGGTAACACTACCCCATCCCATGGGGTGCCTAGAGGACCATCTGCCTCCTCCAGCCCTTCATGAAAGCGTTCCCTGCTGGCTTGCCTGTTTTTCATAATTGTCACCTAATGCATGGCTGGAAGGAGCCATAGAGCTGAAGGGCTCATGCTCCCTGCTGGATGGATGGGGACTCAGGACCAGCACGCGACTGCCTGAGGTCCCACGCTGCCGGCCGTGGCAGGGCCAGGAGCCCCACTTCCCTCTGTGCCCTGCACATCTTTCTCCATCATTGCTCACTGCCCACATCTGTCCCCCTGGAGGTTGTATCCTAAACGATTCATTCACTGCCCTCCCCTGGGCTCACCAGCAGAGGATCGTGTTAAGGAGCCGTGACCAGGACACCTGGCTCTCCACCTTCAGCACAGGCTCCCTTTCTGACCGCAGTTGCCGAAACCGGTCTCATACCACCTCCACCTCGCCTGCAGCTGCCTGACAGTACACGGGGAGCTGAGAAGTATCAATAAACCTGAACTCGCTGTCTTTCTCCTAAATCCTCTGGGACGTGGCTCTCTCCATCCCAGAAGAGGTCTCGGGTGGGATTTCACTCCTCCCTGTCTTCTGCTTCCCACATAAGCCTGTTGTTCTGCTTGTTGAACACCTCTGGGCTCCATTTTCTCCATGCCCATCACCCGCTCCGGGTCCTGGGGTATTTCAGTAGCTTTTCAATGTGCCTCTCTCACTATAAAATGACCCCTCTCTGCTTTTCCCATTTCTCTGGTAACAGAGCTATCTTGAAGGAATGTAGGAAATAACTCGTAAATTTGATTGTGTCATCTTTATGCTGAAACCCTCTCTTGGACCCTAGTTGTCATAGAATTAAGTCACATCTCCCTGATGTGACAAGCAGCCCTTCACAGCGGGCCCTCGGCTCACCTCTCTCGCTCTGGGCTCTGGAATCACTGAGCTGGTCAATGTCCAGCCCCTTGTCTTCTCAGTGTCCTCAGAAGGTATCCCTGCTTCCCCAAGTGTCCCATCTCCTCACATCATAAGACGCGTCTCCTGCAAGATCTCAATCTTGATGACCAGCTGCCTCTGTTTGTTTATTTGTTCTTGTTTTCGTTCTGTCCTGCAATCCTATGAATAAGACCAATGTTTGCCCAACCTCCTGGAGAAACAGAGGCACAGACCCAGCACCCACTCCACGGAGCTCGTGACTGACCATCTCAATGAGCTTTGACCCAGAGCACAGGCTGCGTGGTCTTCATTTAGAGTCAGCACAGGCGAGGTGCCCAGTAAATATTTCCCGAGACAAGTGAGCCTCAGGGCAATTGCCACAGGAGGGCAAGTGTTTGAATTCTAAATGACATCAGACCACTTTGCTTGTGAGTTCTCGAATCTCTTTAGAATTTTTTCTATTCTCTTACCGCCAAGCTGTTAGCAAATGATCTGTTTTGTGCTCTGGCTCCAGCAACCCTGCCTCCTTCCTTCCTAATAGACTGCGATTCTGTCATAATATAGGAAATGAGACAACAAAGTTTGTTATATTTCTCAATGAAATGAAGTTATGGAGGGTCTGGATAAAGGCCTGTACGTAGCCACGTATGTGAACTTGACATATGACCTTTCTGACCTCAGCTTTGCTTGCCCGGAAACAGTCTTACTCACCTTGGAGTTCTCAGCAACTTGCATGGTTGAGGTTTCCTGATAAAGGTCCTCTAGATAATGGGCTATTATTATATAGCATATGTCCTTAAAACTTTCAAATTAGAATTATGACCATGTTAAACTTGTAAGGACCCCCTGGAAGTTTCCAAGATTTGGGGAATGTAAGAAGGTGAATAAAAAGCGGAAGTAGGAATCTCACATTCTGAATTGACCTTAAAGGTAGTCAATCCACAGAAGTCACTATGAATGGAAATTACAGAGACATTGCTTAAGAATATTTTTTGTAATTAAATTTACAGCAATGTCAGGGACTCAGGAAGTCTAGCCATTGAGTTAATGACACATGCTACGTCGTTAGCACATTTTCTTCAGCAGTGTGGTTCCCAAGCAGCAGCTCTCCACTCCGTGGTGTGCGTGTCTGTGCCCTGAGGTCTGCAGGGCTTTCCTGCAGGAGGAGGAACCCGCCCCAGGGACTGGGCACGTGGGTGGGCGTGGCAAGGCTGGCCACCTGGCTCCTGCCCCAGGTCATGGGGACCACAGGTGCCTGAGGGGCTCCTTCTTCAGGCTGGAGCCCGGAGTGAAAAGGCCCATCAAAGAACCACAGCAGCCAACACGTAGCCCAAGAGAGACATCTGCGTTCATTGTGACAAGCCAGTAAGATGTGGGGAATGTTTGTTATTGCGGCAACGTTGACTAATACAAATAAATGTTTATTCGGCTACTTCTCTGATGAGCTGTCTAAGCTTCAGGATGGCTCTTATAGGCAGCCTTGGAGCCGTACGTCTATTTTGAGCCTCTCACATGAATACTTTATCATCAGATGATAGTTCTCAAAAGTATCATAGAACCTGAGCTAAATGGGACCAGGGAGGGTCTGACCTTCCTCCTGAAGCCCTTCTGCAGAATCCAGCGGGTTGCCCCTCAGCCTCTCCTGGCCATCTAGTGACAGAGCACATCCTGTGACAATGCAGACAGTGTCATGGGAGGACAACCTGCTGTGTGAAAAGCACCCCCTGCCGGGGAGGTAGTTTATTCTCAGTCCTAAGGGCGGGGTCTTGGGTGTAGACAGGCCAGTGTGTTACTTTTCTCTGGCTGTGTAGCAAGTTACCACCAACGCTGCAGCCAAAAGCAACACACACGTCTTAGCTCCCCATTTCTATGGGCCAGGAGTCTGGGCTCAGCACAGGTGGGCGCTCTCTCTGGGACCCACGAGGCTACACTTGTGTTTGGGCCGGGGCGTCAGTGTTATCTGAGGTGTGGGGCTCCCCCCAATCTCAGTGGTTGTTGGAGGAATTCATGTCCTCACAGCCTGGTACTCGTGGCGTTTACTGCTCTGAGGCCAGTAGGAGAATCCCCGACTTCAGTCTCCCCTTCCCGCGAAGGCCTACACTCACCTGGTTAGGCCAGGCCCGCCAAGGACAATCTCCCTTTGGATGGTCTCAAGGTCAACTATATCTGCATGTCCCACCACCTTTGTCACAGAACATAACCTAATTGCGGGAGTGATGCGCCATATGTCCAGGGGAACGGGCCACCCAGGGTGTGTGCCCTGGGGCAGGGACCTTGAGCCATCTTAGAATTCTCCTGGCACACCTGGGCTCAGGACTGACCTCTGGAGACTGGCTGCATCCGGTCAGCACTGGAGACTGACCTCTGGAGACTGTCAATTCACCTGCCTGCTTCTCGGTGCCTTCAGCTCTAAAACAGAGATGCAGATAGCGGCACTTTCAGCACAGCTGCGGCCTCAGCACGTTGGTGGGACGCAGAGTTAGCATCTGCTCCTTGGTTGGCCCCGGGACCGCAGCAGGAGGCCGGCCCTCCACCGTGGCCGGCCTCAACGTACGTGAAGGCAGGCCCCGTCCTCTGCAATGTCTGCCTGTGGACCACACATCCCAGACCCTCAGGCACTCTCTGTGAACCCTCACTGTTAACTGCTTCTGTGTTCTCTACACTGAACTCAAGGTTTGGGCTGGGATGCGCTCGTTTCCAGAAGAGCAGGGCCCGGCCTGGAGCTGGTTCTCTGCGGGGAGGGCAGACTCTCGAGGGTGACACGTTGCGGTGATAAACCTCCAGGTGAATCCGCATGGACAGTCACATACCTGCTCGGCCTCTTTGAGTGTGCAGAGAACTCAAAGGATACCTCTTAGATGAGGACACGCCGTCCCCAGGCCAGGCGAGGCGCTCCATTGTCACAGCAGGAAACACAGGGACTTTCAGAACTCAGGAGCAGGGGTGGGCACAGCGTGGCCTCGGGCTGATACGAGCGTGACTGGCTGCCTGGGTTTTTCCTTCCCCGGCGTTCACTCAGCAATCTCCGTGTACCACAGGGAAGAGGCAAGTGTTCTGAGCCTCGATAATCTTCCATTAATTTGATTTTTCCAAGACCTACGGAACACTGGTTATATTTAGTTCCAGAAGCCCTCCAGGAAGGCAGTGGCTGTTAACATTTTAATCTTTAAGAAAATGAAGTGGGTCCTTAGCAAAATGAGATCGTGTTGACTTTTCCTCTTTGGGGGCTGTGGGCTGCAGGGGTGGCATCTTTTCTAGGATTCTGGATGTTCCGTTACCTTGAGGAATAGTATTGCACGTCCCTGTGCAAAGGCAGAAGCTCTGGTTGCTATGGCAATAGCCAATCTGAGGAAGCTGTGACCTAAATCACGACTGAGAAAAACAGGCCCTTGTCAGTCCCATCGCAGCTACTGCTTCCGCGGGTTAGGCTGCGCGTGGATTACCTAAAATGAACCCTTTACCTCAGCGGAAGGGAAACGGCGTTTTCTTACTGCAAAACCTTTAGGGGACGTGGGGGACGAGCACTGCACTGGCCCAGAACCGGAGGACGGGGAGCGCTGATGCGGCCTGCGCAGTGTCTGCGTGGCCGGCCATCCCCCCGGGCCTCAGCCCCCCCACAGCCCCCACTGCCCCGCTGCCCTGGACGGCTGGCTGTCAGGAAGCCAGTGGCCACCCTCGTCAGGCGTGTCCTTTGTCCACGCACAGCGTGCAGCCGGCGCACACAGACACAGGTACCACACACGTGCACACAGACGCCCACACCACACACATGCACTCGTCACGCACACGCACACCACACAGGTGACACACACCTCAAACATACAAACACTCCCACACAGACCCCTCCCCACACACACGGTAGGCGAGAGACTCCTCTGAAGAGTCGTCAGTGTCCCAGGGACAGGGCGCTCCCTGAGCAGCTCTGCTGGAGTTCACTGGAGGGGTCACACCTGACATCACCTCAGCTGGGGAGGTGCCGCCAAGCCTGAGCCAGCTCCCCAGGGCCGTGTCCCTGCCTCACGTTACCTGGTGGTCACCTTCCCAGGGACAGAGTGCCCTCCGCAGCAGTGTCATCTGCCGCTGTGCGCTCGGGCCTCACCCCTTCTAGCACCTGTCAGAACCCCACAAGCCCGTTTCGGGGGCTCCCCTGTCACACTGCTGATGTAAGCTAAGTCACCTCCTCCAATGGCAAATGGGAACATTTGGAAGTTTGACTGAAGCCAAACAGGAGCTCCAGGAGACCGTCCCCTCCTGCCCACCCTGAACTGCAGGTGGGACGACCCGGGCAGCGCGGGGACAGTGAAGGACACATATGCTCCTCGGCAAATCAGGCTGGTGTGTGCCGCTGCCACAGCCGTCAGTGGCTCTCAGGGCTGATGCTAAAATTATGCGCCCTCATGGGCCACCTGGTGTCCCCAATATCTGCCGAGACTGGCGCTCTGGGTTCACAGCTGTTCGATGACAACTGGCACAGCACTAGTCTGGGCAGTGGTCCAACAAAGGCAGTGAGGGCTCCACACCCCACCAGGGACGGGGTTTGAGGCCACACTAGTCCTGGCTCCAAACTGATCCCTGGAAAGAGTTTGGTACCTCTGTCCCCAGGGGATTTGACACATATTTGGACGGGGGGATGGACAAAATTCTCAATTTCCTGCCGCCAAACTGCTCGAGGTGCCTAACCACTGAGATTTGGAATTAGAGTCCATTTGTCGGACGTGTGGCTCAAGTGGTGTGACCTTCCTATGCCTCACCTTGCTCAGCTATAAAATGGGCATGATCATGGTTACATACCCCATCGGGCTGTCATGGGGGTGAAATGCTTTCATACGTACCAGCACATAAACCCGTGCCCTGCACGCAGCAAGGACTATGCACGTGGTAGCTGGGGTTGCTGTGGTGTCACTTGGTGGCAGCGCTAGCGTTAGCTGTCCATGTTAACATTAGCATAAACACTGGCGTTTGTATCAGTCTTAGCATCAGCGTTAGGGTAAGCGCTGGCATTCGTTAGCTCTTAGCGTCAGCATTAGTATTAGCATTAACTGCTGGCATTAGTGTTAGCTATTAGTATTAATGTTAGTATTAACATTAGTATTAGTGTGGTGTTAGCGTCAGCGTTAGTATTACTATGACCGTTAGTATTAGCATTAGTATCAGCGTTACTTTCAGCGTTGGTATTACTGTGACCAGTAGTATTAACCTTAGCGTTGTATGCGTATCAGCAGTAACATTGGTACTAGTGTTAGCATGAGCTAGTAGCTATCAGTGTTAGTGTGAAAGTAGTTGTTAGCTATCAGTACTAACCTGAACCTTGGGACCAGTATCAGTGTCACTATCTGTATTCCAGTGCTATAGCTCGAGGGGTCGGGAGACACCCATGCCAGCATGTCAGAATGGGCAGAAACAGGTCTGTTGTAACTATGTTTATTGAATGTGAGTCATTTGGGAGACAGTGGCAGTGAACAGGACAGCTGGATGGGGCAGAGACCCCCAACCCCCTTTCCTGCGGCCCCTGTTACCTACAGGCGCACCTGCTGTGACACCTGCCTCTGTCCAGGTTCTCTTCTGTTGTCTCTGCCTCCCATCCAAAACATTCTCCAAGCCCCCTGGACCCGTTATCACACCAGCGCATCTAGGGAGGAGACAGACCCGCCCCGCCCTGTGTGGTGGCTGTGCCTTCCCACCCCCCACCCAACACCCCGCTGGTCTGCAGGCTCTCACCCTGCTCCCCGTGGCCTGATCTGGGCCCTCGTGCAAACCTCTCCTGTGCAATTGGAACCCACCACTCGCAGCTGGGGACATCCATTGGGAAGGCGGGGCCTGCTCCACGTCCTCCCGTCCCCTTTACACTGTGCCAGCCTCCTGTCACTTGCATACTGGTGCAGTCGGCAATCAGCCACACACTCCTGGGTGTCACCGAATGTCAGCTCTCCAGGGATCAGGGCACCATCACCCAGGCACCACCAATCTCCCTTTATAATATGGCCAGTCAGAGAATGGGGCTGGGGACAAACGTATGTCCTCATGTCCTCGTGGAACCTCACAGCGTCCCAAACAGACATGTAATGATTCAATTAAAAATACACAAAGAAATGTGTGTGTGTTGTGGTGTGTGTGTGCACACGTGTACATGTGTTTCTAGACAAGGGGAAGCACTCAGAATTGTAGGTGGGTCCAGAAGGCCAGGCAGCGCACAACGGTATGTGCCACGGGCCTCACACAATTTCTCAGTCAGGGCCATAGAGTCAGTTCTGAAGGGACTTGTACCCAACATGCAAAAGGACCTGTGACATTTCCCCGAGTTCATCTTTTCTGTAAGCTAACGACACACCACTTGCTCAATAAAGAAAAGGTTATGAGGAGCGTTCCTGGGTTCTCATGAAAGGGGCCCCCGAGTGATGACGTAGAGGCACAGAACACCCTCGGCGTCATCGTACAGTCAGCTCTGGGGGTTGCGTGGGGGGTTGTAGCACCCACAAAGGAACCGGGACAGATGGGAAGGAATTCAGTAAAAGCAATTCTACTGGGGAAAGGAGAGTGGAAAGACAGCAACTGGGTGTTCAGGCGTAACGGGGGTACAAGCAGAACCCCCAGAACAGAGGGGTACAAGCCGCTTGTCCCAGCCCCGGTCGGCTGGAGTCCAAGCTTGGCCCCGCAGCTAAGTCTCCCAACATGTTTCCCCCACAACCTGCCTTCCCCACTCGCTTCCAGCCTCTGTCCCTAGCTCCTTTCTCAAACCCGCACTTGCCCCGTCCCGTTTCTCTGTCCTCCACGTTCAATCTGTGATGACATGAACCGCGAATGACACTGAGCCCGTTTCTAATGTTATCCCTTCCCCCTGTAGGCATTTGAGGTAACTACCAAGCTTTAGTTCAGCAATGTTTCTACCAGTTTGCACATATCCTAAAACAGTCAAGAGGCACCTGTCGCTGTTCCATTTGGGGCACGATTTTCCAGTGTAACTGCTGCCTCCACTGAGCCTAAGAGAAGCAGGAGGTGAAGGGAGACGTCTCAGGCAGGGCCGCTCCTCCCGCAGGGCCGGGACCTGGCGTAGGAGGCAGGTGTGTGGAAAGGGAGGAAGGAGGCCTGGTCAGGGCGGCGGCGTTCTCCATAGAAACGGACTCATTTGGTCTGAGGGTCAGATCTGGGACAGAAGTTACCAAAATGTCACCTCCTCCGTGTTCCCAGTGGGTAGACTCCTCCTGCCTGTGGCACCGTGTCACTGCGTTTGTGACTTCTTCTCGTCATTAATCTACACTATATCATCATTGGCTTGGCTTTGGTGTGATTCGAGAATGATTTATTTCTGGAATATTTTTAAAAATTACATGTTGAAGTAACTTTCTGTTCTGTTATTTTACAGCTCGTCAGGACACCAGTGCGTGAGTGTGTGTGTGTCCAAGTCTGCTTCGTCCATCTGTCGCCGTGTGGTCTTGGACCCTCTGGGCGGCCGTCCTGGTCGCTTTCATCCCCCGCTCCTTCACTGTGGTCTCGGGTGTCTTGGCTGCTTTCTACTCTTCGCAGTGGGGCTTCCGGTCCGAGATGGTTCTGTGTTCCGCGTGCTTCTCAAGCCCCTCAGCTGCTGACTCATGGGGAGTGTGTGCGGTCTGGCTTTGCAGTTGTGACCACTCATGCCAAGTGCTGCCCAGTGATGGCGTTGTGTGCCCGAGCGGTGCGCCCTCCCACTGCCCCAGACGATACTTGCCGACTCCTCCCTCTCCTGAATCCCACAGGGAGAACCCCTATCGCCCTCCCTCTCCGAGCACCACATCTCCCGCCCAGGTACCTGTGTGCACACCCGCCCTGTCCCCGAGGCTGGGACAGACACCTGCTGCATGTAAGGGCACCCCTTTTCCCTGCTCAAAGTCAGCGCCGGGGCCCACTTCTCTCCTCCGTCATCATCTGTCACCTCTCTTAAAATTGGCGTCCACATATGCTCTCCTCTCCCACCCTGGCACGGAAACCTGTTTGCTGCAGGCGTCTGCCAGCCGCTGCCACATCCCGCTGCCCTGTACGTGACACTGCAAAGGACTGTCCCACCCGGTCTTATCGTCCTGTCTCCTTTGGAGCCCACTCTCCTTAGCCTCCCATCCTCCCCCCAGGGCAGCGAGCTGCTCTTTGGGTGTCACCAAAGGTCTGCGACCTGCTGAGCCCAGCAGGGGGTCCTCATTCCCCCTGGCCCCTGGGTCAGCATCGTTTGATGCAGTCACACGGCCTGCTCGTGAAACACACGCTCATTGGGCCTCCAGGGTGTCACTCTTTCTTTGTTCCCAAGCTGCTTCCCTGGCTGTCCTCAGTTTCCCTTAGTGGTGTCTGCTCATCTTTCATCCCTACAAGTTGTTGTCCCAGGGCTCAGTCTTTGGCCCATTTCTCTCCTCTGTGTGCACCCATTGTCTTGCGACCTCATTCAGACCTCATTGCCGTGTGCTGAAGATGATTAAAATCACACCTTGAACACATACGTCTGCCCCAGTCACGAGTCACATGTTCTGTGTACCCCCATCACCCTTTGTATGTCTTACAGGCGTGCAAGCACGGCAGAGAGGCCTGTCTGCCCTCGCCCCAGCTCTCTCCTTTCTGCCATCTTCCCCACTTAGAAAGCTCAAGTGCATCCTTCTGACTGCTCAGGTGCAAACTCAGAACTGTCCTTGATCCCCACATGCAATGTGTCTGCAGCTCCTGCAAGCCTCACCTTCAAGTGTGAGCAGAACCCACACGCTGCCTTCACTTCTGACACCATGGCTGACACGCCGTCCTCTCACACTAGACGGATCAGTCATGTGTCTGATACTCGACGAGCTGACGTGTGCAGACTCAGTCATCTAGGAGCCCTTTCCGTTGTGTCTTGGTCACAGTGACTCTCTTCCCATGCATTTTGTGTGTGAGCTCAACTTATCGGAGGTTTTGTGTGGGGTTTTTCGGGGGCTTTGAGGTTAGGTCTCTCCAGAGGAGTCTCATTTACTTGTGCACGTGCTTGAGTGCCCTGCCCCCAGCACACTGCCACTCCTGGTGTTGGCTTGACCGCCAGGTGCCCCTGTAAATCTGATATACAATCCTAGGATGGATAGGATGGTTTGGGGTTTTAAAAACTCAGGGGAGATGTTTTTGCCCCTTCTGCTCAAGACGGAAAACGCTCAGTCTATTGGCAGCGACTTTTCCTCGTTCATCTGAAGCTGTTTGGTAAGGACAATAAGTCTGTGGAGGTGGCTCTTCTTCCACCCATCGCCCAGGGTTCTCCTTGAGCTGGTCCCTTGTCGTCCACACCCCAGGAAGCCATGGAAACAGAACGTCAAGTTCACCTGGTGTATAGACTTCCCTCAAAGCAGGGTTGGCTTCTGTTTCACTCTCAGTCCTTTGTCATTCCTCCAAAACCAAGAATTCAGTGTCGGCTGTGCCCATCCCTGGACCCCCCTGGCCTGCCTGGGACCCCCCTCCCCTCGTCCTCTACTGGCTCAGTAGAGCTATTTTTAGGGTTGCAACTGACTCTTGGACACTGATCCGGCCACGTCTACAGATCCTGTGGGTCCGTCTGTTCTTTTCTTTCCTGTTCTGCCTTAGTCCCATCTCTCAAGTTGGGTCTTGTGTCATGATTCTTCCCAGGTTTCTCTCTGTTGCTACTCATGAGCAAACGTCATGATCCGTACGTCCCTGCCGAGTTATAGTGTAGAAAACATGAACTTCAGTTCTTGAGGACATACACCAGCGTGAGCCACGCTCTGGGACAGGATAAGCTCAGCCACCACACGTGTGTAAGCCGGGGCTTCAACGAGGGCCGGCCGGCGGTTCTATTGTGCAGGTTTCTATAAACTCGGTGAATTTCAGAAAACACAGGAGTAACTGGGGAACATTCCACGTAAACTCACAGAAAGAGCACACCTCTGCATGCCAGTGCTTTCACAGGGAGAAGAGCAGTCACGTGGGACGTGCCTCGGGGATTTCCTGCGGTATTTATAGCTCCCGCTCCCAGGGGCCTCTCCCTTTCCACAGCTTTGGAGGATAGTGGAAGAAAAAAAAAAGATGTTAATCATCGTTTTAAAAGAGATAGGCAAAAAAAAAAAAAAAAAAAGGAAAAGAAAGAAAAGACTATATTTAAAAATCTGGACAAAGTGTGAAATTGTATGCTTTTGTCCTTCACACAGTCGCCTTGTCTAATTCCGAGTTTGCAGAATGTTCCTGCTTGGCGGGCCGCTGAGGGTTGCTGCTTAACAGCTGTGTGCGTAGCGTGGGAGTGCCTGCGTTACAGACCCCGGCACGTGGGTAAGCAAAGCCTTGTGGTTGTTACGATGGCATTGTATCTCAGCTATTCACAGCTTCTCAGACATAATTCATATGCGCCCTGAAAAGGTTTGTGATGTGCAGGTGAGGAAGGAAGGAAGCGGTCGTGTGAGGCCAGTGCCACCTCTGCTCCCACCTCCGTCCCGGCTGGGGCACCTCTCCGTCCTGCGGGGCCAGAGGTCCCCTGCCAGTGGAACCCCAGGTTTAGGGAAGGGCTGTGCAGGTTGCAGGAGGCCCCACGCCTCGAGCTCCGCGAGTCCTGGGTGCCCCCTCGTCGACTCCTTCGGTGCCGTGCCCTGCCCTCTGGCTCCATCTCCTCCCATCCTAAGGAACCCCTGTGTCGTGTATTTACTGCCAATATTTTCCTAATATCCTCCATGAATATCCAAGCCTCTGTCAGAGCCCCGGATGGGACTGAAGGCAGAAGCTGAGCTGCCCCTCCCTGCTTTGCCTCTGGTGGTGTAAATAAAACACGGAGCAGTGTAGGCACAAGTGCCAGGAGGAACAGAGGCTCCGAGAAGTGGAGTGTCTCCGAGGCTGTGGGAGCCGCTCGCGCATAGACGCAGACTGGGTAACGTACTAACAGGTGCCACAAGAGAGCAATGTCTGGGTTTCAATATGGACATTGGCCCCTTTGTCAACATATGAAAATAAAGATTCATTACTGAGCACATTGCTCTTATGCCTAGAAGTTTCTCCCTCTGAAAAATAATTGTATTGAAAACAAAGATTTGTGACAGTCATAAATTTTCATTAGTTTGAGCGGATTGCGGATCTGTCGCTACGTAAGAAATGACTGTCAGCTTAGTGGCTGGGAGAACAGCTCTGCTGTCTGACAGTTTCTGTGGCTCAGGAATCAGGGGTGATACAGCAGGGTCTCCTGCACAGGGTCTCCCAGGCCGCAGCCAGGGTGCTGTCTGGGGCTGAGTCTCCTCCAAAGGCTCGTGTGGGGAGAGCCGCACTTCCGAGCTCACGCACGCGGCTGTTGGCGGGATTCAGCGGCTCAATGGCTGTTGGCTGGAGACAGCGTCAGTTCTGTGGCGGGAGGGCTTCCCCACGCGGCAGCCTGCTTCTCCACAGCCTGCGAGCCAGGAAGTCAGTAGAGGTGGTGCCTCCGCAGTGGGAGTCGGTCTCTGGAGCCTAATCACAGAAGTGACCTCCCGTCTGTTGAGCTTTATTTTACATATTAGAAGCCATTCATTCAGCGCAGACACACCCAAGGGGAAGAGGTTCCACAGGCCCATGAAGAGCATCCTAGGAAGCTGGTAAGGGTCTGCCCACATTCCTCCATGGGGGAAGGCACCGCCGCCCTTGCTGGCTGCTCAGCTGTCTGCACTGGGTCTTGGGAGGGAGGGTCCCGGCTCCTGGTGCACTTGGACCATCACAGATAGCAGAGACATGCAAGGCCTTTCCCTCCGAGGCTCTTTCGGTCCAGGAGTGGGTGGGAAGGCAGCAAAGAGCGAGGAAATGGTGAGTCCTCAGAGGACGCCTGGAAATGCCTGTCGTGATCAGTCAGAGACTGAGGGTCTTGAGACCCGTGCTGTCCGCCGTGGCAGAGGGCTGGGGTTTTATGTACTCCAGTCATCTCCATAAAATCCTGTATCTTTAATTACCCAACCTACAGAAACTCCTCAGATGCATGATTAAGGAGAAGATGATAAATGAGTGTCCATGCAAACCTGCACATTTGCCCGTGGAAATCACTGGCTAGGACGTTCCCCGCGTGCTGTGCTGGCTGGAGAGTCTGTGTCAGGCCCTTCCAGGAGGCTTGGCCACCTCCTGTGTCAGAGACACGCAGGTACCTCCTATTCTCTTCGCACTGGCTCGAGCACCGCCGCGCGGGTCCACTGGTCAACCTCCCCCAGAAACACATCCATGCCTGCGGCAGCTCCGAGTGACACAGTCACCACTCAGCTGACGGAAAATAGTGTCCCAGAAGCACTGTTATTGGGGTGCACACTGCAAGCAAAGGCCAGCAGTCAGAGGGCTTGTCAGGGGAGCACCTTGTTCCCTGCACCCCAGGAAACCCAGAATGCCAGGTTTTGAAAAGAATGGCAGCTGTTTATAGGCAAGGAGGACAAAGCAGTGGGGCCACAGGAGGAAAATGAGTCATGTGGGGCAGGGAGGGGCTGGGCGGGCAGGGCTGCCGGCCCAGGACTCATCCCCACAGCTTCCCTCCATCTCCAGCTGAGGGGCCCCCTGCCTCTGATAAGGACAGAGGTGTTCTTCTGCAACCAAGGCACCTTTCTGAGAAAAGCCTTAATAAATAGGTTCAACATGGTTTGATACCCATTTATGAGAAGATACTAAAACAAAAATTAAAGTAAAACATCTATTATATCAACATATAATCTGTTTGCAACTTAGGGTAATGACAGTCTTTAAACCTGTCATCTTCAGTCCAAAGGCAAGCCCAACATTCAAAAGGGGAGAATGATCGATGCAGGTGTTTCCTTTAACAGGACGGTCCCAGCATTTCAAAGCTGCTTCGAAAATGCATGCACTGTGGGCTCCATGCCCACAAGCAGACCCAGTTCGTGTGGTAATGCTTTCTGCGCTCAGCAACTTTCTGCCTGCGTTGCGAGTCCCTTCCGTGTCAGCCTTCGCTGAACTCCAAATCACCGTTCATTTTTAAAACATTGTGTGCTGTCGGCTCCCAGCTTCCAGGTGCCCCCCTGGGAAGTGTAACAAGTACGTGGATCTTGGGAGCCCGTGGACCAGCCCACCAGGGGAAAGATGGTTGCAGTGTGCAGCGTGTCTGCACCCCAGCCGTCCTCATGGCAGTGCCTTGTCCCCAGGCCTCACCTCCAGACTCGTTTTACACACCGTGTGTGTGTGCCCGAGGTCACACACATTGAGTGTGCATTAGAAATGGCAGGTCTGTGCATCCCAGGTGTCTTGGCCCGATTTGTCCAAAAATCGAGGGGCCTGACGTGAAAATGGCAGCGCTGTAGTATGGTGAGCTATTCTCGGGTACACGTCCCTTGTCTGTTTCTAGCATCTTCCGTCGTTACCAGTGGTTTAATGACAGCCTCACAGAACTGGAAGTACCTCCGCTTTGCATAAACCCAATCCTGCTGCTTTGAACATTGGGTTCCTAGATAAGCTCGCTGATCCTAGCATGTCAGTGTCGTGGGCAAGTCCACAGCCCTGGTGCTCACCCCAAGGTGCGGAGTGCAGGGGAGCAGGGTTCAACGCCCCAGATCGTGACCCCACCCGCACCCCATGTCAGCACTGAGAGCACAGGCGAGAGGGTCCGTGAGAGGAGGAGCGGGAGGCAGGAGGCAAGATGCCCACAGAGTCGTTTGTGGGAAATCGGTTCTGAACAGAAGCAAGGTCCTGAGCTCTCATCCGACTAGATTAGCACGAGCGTCCTGAGCATACCATATTCTTTATGGGATGTTTGGTCCCTTCACACCTGCCTTTCCTGGCAGAGTGGCGTTCCCGTGGAGCCCCCACTCCCCCCTGTGGAGCTCCCACTCTCCCCCGTGGAGCCCCCACGTCCCCCCGGATTCAGGACTGTCTTCAGGGCATAGCAGAGAGATGCATCCCATCCTGAACGTCTGTTCTGGCCAGTTCCAGCCCCAGAAACAGCTCTGTGAGGATGACTTCTTCCCAGGTATTCCTCAGTGCTCTGTCCTCACGCAGAAAAGAACAGGAACAGATCCCAGAAATGTGTGAAGACACCTCTTCTGTTTTCCCAGCCGTCTGCGTCTGTTGGGAGGAGTGTTGGCGGCTGTGGCTGCAGCCCATCACCCACTCAGCAGGGAGGGAGGGGGCAGAGGACAGCACAGGGGGCTGCCTGCTTCTCCACCATCAGTCACAGCTCACAGACATCATTCAGAACAAGCTCACTCCAGTCGAGCTCCCCCGGCGGAGGGACAGCAGTGAGAGAGGACCCTTCCGAGGCCCATGGTGGCAGGGGCTGCTCTGCCTCTCTGGGACTCACTGGTCTAAGTTGGTGCAGCGCTTCAAGTAAAGATGAGAGAGCTTCTGGGACACTCTGTGCTCTTGTTACTGAAAAGAAGGAGCAGAATGGAGTCAGTAAGCCAAGACTGAGATAGAAGCGTGTTCAGGTGAAGATTCTGGAAACCTGCCATAGAGGAAGTTGGAAGACGAGCACTAATGAAGTCCGTAGAGGGTATGAGCATTGCTTGGTGAACGTCGGCGTTGGGTTTGACTTCAGAACAACGAAACCGGGAGGAGTGGAGGTCAGGTGTCCAGTCCTGCCGTCCCCCCACCCCCCGGGACACGCTGTCCCAGGAGGAGGCTGCAATGGCGCTGGGTTCCCTGGGCAGTATGGAGAAACCGCAGGTACACAGAAGGGGCTCTGGGAGCCCCACTAAGGTGGAACCATGACTGTGCACACCAAACGGGGCAGGTGAGAGCGTTCCTTTGGGGCACTGGCTGGGGTGGTCACAGCAACACAACCCTCAGCTGCTATGGGTCTGCTGAGGTGAGGACAGCAGACGCCACCAGGAGGAACCCAGGAGCCAGCAAGTGACTCTGATGCCCTGGGTGGATTCACCAGAAAGAGTTCATCTTTGGGACCTCAACGTTTGTATTTACAAGGACTTGCAACAAGCTGAGCGCTCAGTGTGAGCAGACAGCCCAGCACCAGCCATGACCTTGAGCAAGGTCACTCTGGGCTTCAGTTCTCCATGTGGAAAATGGAGATAGCAGTGCCAACCACCCAGAGTGTCTGAAAGGACCCAGCCGTTGGTGCAGGTGAAACGTCACACTCACGGCACTGCCCAGCGGACAGTTACTGAGACTGGAGCATAAAAGAGAAAGCCTGTCCAGACAGAATGGTAAACTCAGGCACACTGATTTGCCACAAGACCTTGCCTTTCGAACACTTAAGTTGGAGAATATTTATCAAATATGTAAATGATACAAAATTAACATGTTGCATATTTAATCTAGTCTCAACAAGATATAAGAGCTTTAAAGATTGCCGTGTCTTTATGCCCTAATTTCACTTTAAGCAATTTATACAAAGAAAATAATCAGAGATACACAAAATGATTAATGAACAGGGTGTTCATTGCAGATTAATTAGTACTAGATAATGATTAGAGACCATCTAAATGTCTAACGAAAAGGGCTTCCTTAAATACATTGTGCTATATCTCTAAAACAAAATAATATATATTTATAAATAAGAATGTTTAATGATGTGGGGAAACATCCACAGTACATATTATCAAGTAAATAACATATTGTATAATACCTTTATTATTTTGTGTGCTTCACAGAAGAAGAATGAGAGAGAAAAGAGAGAAGGCTAGAAAAATACAGCACACTATCAAGGGTGTCATTGCTAATGGGATATTGTGGGTCATTTTTATTTCCCTGTTTACAATCCTCTCTGTAGCTCCAATTTCCTGTTAGAAACGGGGGAAACATTTACACACTCAGCAGCCTGTAACTATGACTACAGTGACCATGTAGTATTCTACAGTTGGGTCCAAAAAATTTAACTGCAAAAAAAATGCATAAGAGGAAAAATTAATTAAAAAATTATGTTGCCAGAGATTTCTTGTTAGCAGTCTGTGACCTCAATATGAGTTATCAATGAGACTTAAACTCTTCAAAAATAGTTTTAAGCCTATTTTGTATTATTCATTTTGTAAGAGCAAGTCAGGCAGTTCAGAATATGTCTAGAGAATTGTTTCAGTTCTGGTTGTCACATCTCAAGAGGAGCCTTGATAAGCTGTGACTAAATGGGGAAACCAGCGTGGTGAAGATTCCGGCGACAAGAGTAGAAATAGTTGGAAGACGTGCATGAGAAGGTTCTAGACAGTATGAACAGCACCTTCAGGGTTTGAAGGCTGTCAGGCTTCTTAGGTGTGGCTCAGAGGGGAGACCCAAGACCAAGGGTGGAAAGAGAGGTGCAGGCAGCTTACTCAGAGGAAAGACTGATTTCTCCACATGGACCACTTGGGGACGGTGGGGCCAGTGGGAACTAGCCAGGGGCGCTCGGGAGCCGCTGGATGCTGACTGGCCTGGGGAAGGGGCTTGGCTCCCTCACTGAGAGGTGTGTGATGACTCTGCAGACTAAGCATTCCTCATTCTCCATGTCAATTAGTGTCTAGACCCTTTATCAACTTAGCCACATCAAGTGGCCGGGCTCAGTTTTGCCAACACACTTGTTTCCTGGGCTTCCAGGCTCCACTGATGTGGCTTAGCCATGTGCATACAGCCACAGGAGGAGAGAAATTCAGAAAAAGGCAACGGTGTTTAGCATACAAACAGGTATTGTCCTTATTGTCCAAGGTCAGTGGGTGTTGGGAATGGGCCACTTAGAATGAACTCACTTAAGACAGAAACCAAAATTGCACGGTAAACAATAATTAAAAAAAAAAATTGGCAATCTGTCTAGAAGAAAATATGAAACTATTAATATGCAAATACATATTATTCTCTTCTAGTTAGTGAAACATGCTGTCATTGTAATGATTCACCGCTTTCTAAAACAGTGACTTGAGTGTTGCTTATATTATGATCTGCCCGACAGCTGTGACAACACGATATAGTGTCCTCTGCTCCACTTGTGAGTTTCACGCCATCAAAACAGAATTGTTTTTTAGCAAACAAACAAACAAAATAGGAGTAGCACCAATTTTCCCAAGAGACTGTGCTAAAACATTCTATTTATCATCTTTCAAGTGCATGTTTTGTCACCATCTTTTTAACTCTTCTTCTCTGCAGCTGTTAGTCAGCTACACCTGGCCGTGTCCCCATGTGTGAAATGCGTGTCTTTGCTCATGATATACATCATTGTCCTATGTCCCCTTCCCTGACTTGAAATCTATAATTGGGGTTGTATGTCCCGTGTCCCTGGAAACTGACTGGCAGTGTGTTGGCCCTGTATGTTGGGTGTTTGCCACATCTTGGGTGGCTGTCACTGACCAGCAGGCAGTGACCTCGTGGGCAGGACAGTGGAGAGCAAGTGGTGAACGTGTTCAGCTCATTCCGGAGTGTTTTGGCCCTTCAGTGATGCCCCTTTGTGTCTGAAATCTCAGAGTGGAAGGAGCTCAGATGCTGAGCAGAGGGTGATGACACATGTAAGGGACCCAGAGACAGAAACCTAGAATGAAGGAAACCCATTCCATCGATGGAGGTGACAAAAACAGCATGCAGTGGGGTCTCTGTCTTCCTTGTGGCCGGGCATGTTTCTGAATTCAGTGTGTCGAGGTTTTGGAAAGGTACCAGGTGTACGTACTGAATGGCGTGCAGCAAACCCATGGGACGTGGAGACAGACCCCAGAATCCAGCACGTGGGCACTTCTGCAGCGGCACATGAACAGTCACATTAAGTGGGACAAAGGGAAACTAAAACTAGCCTCCTGTGAGTTTAGGACAGGCCTTGACACCAAATACTCGTACAAGAAAGTGTTTGGTTTCAGGTTGCTTGGGGTTTGAACTTGGGCTTGGGGCTAGGGGACTGTGACTATACTGCACGTGAGGACCCTGTGAGAGGACACTGTGGCCCCTCTGTGTTTATGCACGGGCAGTGACGCGTGCATGCGAACCCAGGGCTTCTGTTTCTGAACCTGGGGCGTTCTCCACCATGCCAAGCTCTAAGGCCACGGTGACAAAGGCCAGTCCATTCGAGTCTTGTTGGCAGGCACTCAGGAGAGCTCTGGAGAGCCACGGAGAGGAACCCCAAGCACAGCTGCAGCTTTGGGAAATGTCACCAATGCGGAAAAGCCCTTGCTGTGTTTATCTTAGCAATTCAACAAATTCTGAGCTCCTCTGATATAGAAATGCTTCTTAACCTTCTGATTTCTTCAATGGGCATAAGGTGCTGAGTTATGTTGTAGGTTATCAACAAACATTCCTGGAATGAAGAATCGGCTGAGTTTGGCCAGTTGGGAGAGGAAGGCCCAGCGGAACAACAACACAGAGGGCTCTGTAACTAGGACGAGAGACTGGTGACCCCACTTGTCTAGGGAAAAGATAACAGGACACAACTGAAATACGAAGGGTGGAAGTCAGTAAGAACTCTGTATTCTTTTAAAGAGCTGCCGGAGATTTTTAAAGGTTGTGGGTCAGACCCTGATGTCTCGCCTCTCAGAAGGGCCGTCTTAGGCTCCAGGCCCAATGGTTTTAACAATCCAGGGAAAAGAAACTGGAAAACAAAGATCTTCCATCCAAGAAGCATCTGTTCCAGGCCTGGGAGGTCGTCAGATGTCTTTTCTCTGCCTTTCAAAACAAGCCATGGGGCTGGGGAGCCAGCCCCGACTTGGGAAGGTGGGGGTGGGGGTTGGGGTTGGGGAGGACCCTTATTTGTATCAATTTCCAATTTCTATGATGTGAACGTTCTCACCATGACTAGTTTCAAGCTGCTGAATGTTTAGCACCCGGCTCACCACATTCCTGAATATTTAACAAGCAGCTCTCTCAAGCCAGCCTCTGAACCATGTAGACACCCCTAGAAAGTCTCGAGTTAAGGAGGTGCTGGGCAAACCCGAAGACACGGGTCAGGGGTCCCTGAAGCCATGAGCCCCTCAGTTAGAGTCACAGTCCGCAGGTACATGGTGTCGAAATGAATGCTCTGACCGAGTTTGCTCTGGCAAAAATGACCCCAACTTTTTGACCTCTGGTCAACACTAAATACATGCGTATTAAGTGAATGAATGAATAAACACCAACAGTGTTAACACTTGTGCAGACCTCACAGTGCATCTTCACAGACCTTTAGTTTTTAAAGCACTTATATAATTATTAGGTCATTTGACACCCTAATGGCTCTATGAAATGCGTACTCATCAAGCAGTTATTTTTTATAACCATCTGCAGGTGAGAAAGTAAACACACATTCAGTGACTTGCCTGACATCCCATGGCTGACGAATTCCAGGGTTAAGGATGGATTTCAGGTTTTCTGTCTTCTGGTTCTGCCCCTATACCTTTCCACCAGCCGCCCAAAAAAGTCATTCTCTCAGTCTCTAAGCCTACGTTTCACCTGAATTTTAATCAGGAAACACCTTTTACTCCCAAAGCAAATGCATTCTGAGGTCTTCCAGACTGTGACTCTCCTGAAACAAGGGAAAGTGTCAGCATTGGTGAGCCTCAGCGGCCGACCCGGCACGTGTGTTCACAAGATGTTTAGGAGCCCAGACTTTTCCTCGCCACCCCCCCCCCAGCCCCTCAGTGGCCCCTGAGTAGTATCTGGAATAAGGATCCCGTTCATGGTCCCCAATTCCTCACGTAATCCCCGGGCCACACCACACATTCCAAACCCTGCTGTGGGGCACAGGATGGGGAGAGGCCCAACCCCAACCCCAGGAACCCCTCCTGCCCACAGAACTTCTGTCGGTCCCAACCCGGGCACTTTCAGGCCCCTAGCCAGCTCTAGGCTTTCCCCACATGTCCTGCCACTTACGCACGGGGTCCCGATTCCATAAAGCTGGGGCTTCCGACGCTTCCGTGTGTTGGGCAGGAACTGGAACTAGAGACGTTTGTTTTCAGGGTAGTGCTGGAAGATGCAATTGTTTTTTGACTTCTAAAAAAAACTGCAGGTTGGGCCAGCCCGGTGGCTCAGGCTGTTAGAGCTCCATGCTCCTAACTCTGAAGGCTGCTGGCTCGATTCCCACATGGGCCAGTGGGCGCTCAACCACAAGGTTGCCCGTTCGACTCCTGCAAGGGATGGTGGGCTGCGCCCCCTGCAACTAGCAATGGCAACTGGACCTGGGCTGAGCTGCGCCCTCCACAACTAAGACTGAAAGGACAACAACTTGACTTGGAAAAAAGTCCTGGAAGTACACACTGTTCCCCAATAAAGTCCTGTTCCCCTTTCCCAATAAATAAAATTTTTTTAAAAATCTGTAGGTTGAAACCCGTGCTTGGGTGAGTTTTAGGATTCAACATGTATCTTCTGTGGCTATACTGATGGATTAGCAAGTATTTCTCAGTGCCCTGTGGAGGAATCACGGTGACAGTGACGTAGAGCTCACGCTCCTGGAGTCCCCAGTGCAGAGGTGTGGTAGCCGCTGTACCCCCGGGAGGCTCCAGGAGCAGGGCAGCTACCGAACTTGTCTTCCCTTGATGCCGTGAATTCAGAAGACGAAGTCATCAAACCCGAACGAAAGGCCTTAGTTGCCCTCATGGCACAAGTGGCCTCTGGGGCGGTGTGGCCAGTGGGGAAGCACTCGTCTCTGTGTTTGTGTCCCCCTGGGTACAAATGCTGGTTCTTACCTTAACTTGGCGACGGCCCCCTCTAAATATCCTTTTCCTGATGACAAGAGAACCAAGCCAACAGAGGCTGTGTGGTTTATATAATTTCCCTGCTTGTGTCACCATGTCTTAAGGCAGGGCTTGATCGGAAACCAGACTTCAGACAGGCAGAATGAGTGGCAGAGAGCAACGTGAACAGAGGTGTGGAGATGTGAAAGCGAGCGTTCAGCGCCGGTGGGGCAGGAGTATAGCTGGAAGGGGGCTGGGCCTGATTATGGGAGTCCTTGCTGCCGGATGTGACCACCATCCTCACCGGCGTCATCAGGACTGGGGGACAAACTTCTCAAATCGTTTCTTTGCACAACGTAGCTGAAAAATATGGAAAAGCCACGTTTGACCAGGGCTGAGATTGATCATTGTGGGATGATTAACAAACGCTGAATCATTAATGACGTTTAATCATCGTTTTAATACACTCAGGGCGAGTGTGTAAATCCAGACTGAGTCAAGGAGAGGATTGGCTGTGGGAAGGGTTCCTACCAAAGTTCAAAGACACACAGTAAACGTAGAAAAGCCCAAATCTTTCTGTACCTTTTTCTCCTTCCTTAATAAATGCCACGCGCTCATCTCACTCCTCACCGCCTTTTTCCTGGGATAGTGGATGTTTTTCTAATAGGTCATCAGTAGAATGTTTGGCATCTGTGAAGAAAGGTGTAGATTTCCGACTCACTACCTCGGCGTGTTGTGTCAATGGTGTGACCACTATTACCAGGGGATTAGGACAAAAACCTTCCAGCCACGAGGACTGTCCACAGGTGTCCACTCAGAGCACCTCCACTGTGCTGTGCACGTGACATTTAAAGCAACGGGCCTCCAGTGCAGTTCGGGAGCCTGGCTGGGAGAATAACGCACACATACCAACCCGCGTGCCTGCAGCCTGGGGTCGGAGGCCAAGCAGAGCGGCAGTGGGGCCCCTGTCCTGGGACTCGGGTGCAGTAGGTTGGCGCTGATTGTCATTCACCTTGAACCACTTGGTTACTTATTAATGATTTTGGTAATTCCTTTAGTTTTTGTTATTTATTAGTGATTGGGTTTGGCGAACAATGGCCAGAATCATTGAACAATGGCTTCGTGTCTTCTTCCTTTGTGAGTATAGGTTAAAGGAGCAGAATTGACGTTTTTGTTGATATTTGAAAATGGACATATTTTGTGGCTCTGTTAAGATTTCTTCATGTTCTTGGTTAAAACACTGCACGTAGCTAAGTTACCATGTTTCCCTAAAAATAAGACTTAGCCGGACAATCAGCACTAATGCGTCTTTTGGAGCAAAAATTAATATAAGATCCAGTCTTACTTTACTATATAATATAAGACTGGGTATGTAATATAATATAATATAATATAATATAATATAATATAATATAATATAATATAATACCGGGTCTTATATAGCATAATATAAGACCAGGTCTTACATTAATTTTTGATCCAAAAGATGCATTAGAGCTGGTGGTCCGGCTAGATCTTATTTTCGGGAAAACACGGTAATGAGTTGGACTTAATTGCGGCCCGTTACCAGGAATTCAGATGTGGAGTCAGATTTCTGAGAGTGTCATTGTTCACTTCCATTTTGTACACTGAGGATTTCCTAATGTACAATACTATTAATTGATCACCCAGCGGGTGACGTTGCTTCTTTGTAAATATTAGGTCCTTAATGAAAAGAATCTGAAGCTTCTGAGGTTCCGAGGAAACGTTACTAATTTGTTCAATTTAATCCTTGAAGCCCTGAGATGATGGGTCAGTTGGGTAATTTGGCCGCGTCCCCTTTCAGGCCGCTCTCTGGCACAAAGGGCACAGTAGGCCGTCACTTAACTTTCCCGGGACCCAGACGGCATGTTTCCCAGGGAAAGGAAGAGTCTTAATGCCCTCGGAGACATCCTGGTTATTCATGAGTTAACTGCCAAGTCCCATAAATAAATTATGGATGCGTTTTTCAAGCACTTTGCTGAGCACAAGAATGGCAGAAAATATCACGAGGCTGTCACATCACATTAAGACCCAGACACTCACCACTCTCTGTGGGGAAGACCGACAAACTGTACTTTTGTCATGTATTAAAACATATTTTGCTGATTGGCTGGTTGGAAAAGAAATTTATCCACCAGTGTTTTCTTCGCTCAGAACCAGCATTCTCTCGGTGGCTTGTTCTTCATATGCTCCGTATGCTTCAGTCAGGAACATATTTCACAGACATAAATATCATCCATTAGGGCCTTTAAAAGTGAAGATAGTATCATTTTTAATGTGGATTCCATTATGGAGAGAGCTGCCCAGGACAGGAGCTCTGTCTCAGCACCATCTGCTCGTCTTGGCTGGATTCTCCTGCCGCTCCCACAGCCACCGCCCCACCCCCCGGAGCCTTAACCTTCAGGTCCCTCACGGTGGAAGCCAGGGGACGTGTTTGGGCAATTGCACAAAGGAAGTGATTTAGGACATTACAGGCCAAGAAGAGGAGGGAAAAAATCAATACCCATCACCATCAGATGGGAGTCTTGTCACTATGGCTGTGAACTAGAACCATTTCTGTCCTTGGCCTCCTACCTCGCTGCTGTGGATCCCACAGGAAATGAACGCCTTTCCCCTAAGCCCCGTGTGCACCAGGGGCCTAAATCAGCTGGACCACAGTGCAAACAGAACCCTCCAAACACCACTGATTCACCAGTTCCTTAGAAACCTCCCCAATCATCTTGTCTGCCTATGTCTGGATCGTTTCTACTCACAAACACAACAGATGTTCGCCAAGCACCCACTGTGTCCCAGGCGTTGCTTTACAATCCCCACTCTATCACTGACTAAACCGAAAGTTCTCCTTGATAAATTGTGCTTTTCCCCGCTGTCTCACACTGTAAGTGTAGGCTGGTATGTGATAGGAATGAGTTTTAAAGGCATTAAAATCAGAAGACAAAATTTCAGTGTATCCGACATGGTCTACAATTCCTTCGTTCAATCTTCTATTTGTTGGAAAATATTTATTGTGTCTCAACCCTCTAAAAGTCTTTCTGCAGAAAAAGCCCCTCTTACATCACATTCTCTTGCCCGTTAAAACGTCACATGAGGTCCTGAGTGGGAGCAACGCAAACAGCCCTGAGAACTGTGAGCTCACTAGACCCGTGTGCTCTGATGGACGTGGGAGGTCTGGTCTGGGCAAGCGGGTGTCCTGGCCACGAGCTCGTTCCCACGAGGACAGTGTGCATGCCCTAAGAGTCCCAAAGGGGCTGACGTAGCGGAGTCCTATTCAGCATGGGTCCAAGCAGCTCAAGTACCTCATGTCCCTTGTCTGGGGACAGCAAAGTCCTGGGGCATGAGAGATGGTGGCAGGGATCATGACGTGAGCTCCAGGGTCCCTGTAACACAGAAGCAGACCTGGCGTCTCAGTAAACGTGTAGAAAATTTCCCCAAAACTTGGGCAAAAGGATGCAGACACCAGCACTGGCAGAGTCAGTGGCTGCCCAGGAACTCAGCACAGGTGGCAGGTGACAGGACAGGTCTCTGTGGTCTTTTGTGTCTTTCTTCCTGTGGTATCCTCTTCCTGTTTTCCAGCCATGGAAAATAAGGGTGTTGATTCCAAAAAAGCTGACATAGTGATCTGTTTTGGAGTCTTTGTTTTCCCCCTGTCCTTGACCTTTCTCCAGCGATAAGGGAGAAGAGTTGCCCCAGAGAGACTCTCACTGAAGGACTAGCCGGGGCGAGACCATGGGGCCTGGTAACTGTTGGCTGCGAGCCCGCTTCTTTTGCAAGGCCACATGGAAGGTAAAGACCGGTACCTGGAAAGGTGCATTCCAAATCTGGGAGTCACCTGTTTAGGAAAATGCCAGTGGGCCTGCTCAGGTTCTCGTGGTCCACCAGGAAAGGGCGTCGCGCAAAGCGGGTGAAGAGCCCAGGAATACAGCTGGACTTAATGCTTCTCTGCCGGAAAACTATCGTGTCTCCCGTAGGAACACACCTTGCCATGCCAGTGTCTCCTGGCGTAACCTTGAAGTAACGTCGCCAGGAACCGTTTGTATCAGCCAAGCCAGATTCCAGGCTTAAATGTCTGTCCCCCCAGAACTCCCGCTGTCTCGGGAGAATCCGAGGGTGGTGCCCAGTGTGTTGGCTTCTCCATCCAGAGGTCATGCCCCCAGCGTGTTCATCCACATCCAGGTTCCCTTGCCCTTTGTGCAGTTGTGTTACCTACAGAAAGGCCCGAGGCAGGTGGAGGATGCTGTGTCTCTGGACATACACGGATGAAACTCTAGGCCAAGCAGATCAGAGGAGAGAGCCTAAAGCAGCTTAGGTCCACAGGTGACCGTTCCCCCTGAGGCCCAGGTGGAGACTGTCACGAGCAGGAGCCGCCATTGTGAAGCTCTTCATCCACCAGGCGGAGAGGCCAGAACCCAGGCAGAGGTGGCAGAAAAATGACCGTAAGACCAATCTGCCACCTTCGAAAGCCAAGTCTGTGTCCAATGCAACACTGGAATCAGACGTCGGTGGAGACCAGCAGAGGAGAAGTGAAGGCGGAGGCAGCCAGGCGAGCCTCGTCCCGGAGGAGCCCGGGGTGCGTCTGCTCCTAGTCTCTCTGTGCCATTCCATTGAGGAGAATAACTAATGCCGAGTATGTTTGACCCACACCCCTAGGAACCCAGCACGCTGGCCTGGAACAAACTAAGAGCTGGTGGAGTCTTGACCGGGGTGTTCAGACTCCTCCCTCTCCGCCTTCCTGGTAACCTTCATGTGAGAAAGGGTTTGCTGTCAGCTTCGTGCTGCTGAGAAAGCAAAACAGTTGTCCACATGTCCACTCTGACATGGAAGGCTTCCCTTAAGCCTCTGCTCATCCCGGACAAACATGTGCCTGGCTGAGGAAATTACACACCATCGACCTGGGCTGAAATGATCGTACGGGCAGCCACCTGATTTGCCTTTGTCTGAATGTGACAGGGCTGTCACCGTGTCTTTGGTTTGGTGGTGGTTATGAGGTCACCCCTACACCCACCTATGCATGAGTGTGCTATTGGCCACAGCGGGGCTGCGTTGGGGTCAGTGGGTGGGCAGTATGTTTAGTCCTTCCACAAAGAGGATAGTAAGCTGCTCAAAAAAATCACTCTTATCCTGAAAGCTGTGCGTTCCAGTCATCATGGAAATCAGTGACTTCAGAGCCCTGAGGCCGGGAACCCTCGTGCCCCCCATACTGGCCTTTATTCTAGTAACTTCCTGGCATTTAGGAAATGAATGCAAAGAAGAAAGACGGTCTACAAGCCAGGTGGACATTGAGCATCTGAGCAGTCAAAGCTCTTCTATTAGCGAAGAAGGTAAACTGGGAAGCGGATTCTTTAGTGTCACCGGCTGAATGGTCCGCGTCCCCAGACAACGCTGTCTGTGCCACAGCAACTTCTTCCTTTGCTTGCATAGAACTGAGTCGGTTCCACAGTACAGACGGCCGGAGCCGAAGCTCCTCTATAAGTTTCCGAGTTTACACGTTAGAAGGAAGCTGCCATAATTAATGGCCCTCGAAAATGTTAAGTATAACTTAATTGTCCTTTGAACCAGAACACTGAACCAAACTAGTCCTACGTTGGTTTGGATTCCGCTGAGTAATTTGCACCCTTTATTAGAGCCTCAGGAAATTACTTTCCAACTGCTTTTTTTATTCCTTCTAGGATTTCTGTGGCTTTTTTATGAGTTTGATTTGTAAAGCATTGTCAAGATTTGCAGCAGCCTGAGCCATATTCTAGGTCTGTTAGAAGTGAAGGCCTCAGGAAATACGAAATCAGGGGTTGCCCACAGTTGGGCTGCGAACCAGAGGCCAGGCTGCGAGGAGAGCTTGCGGGCACCAGAAGGGCGCGCTGGGGTTACAGATGCTGCTCCGAGATGCACGGGGAGAAGGTAATTTGAACTGACAGACCAGGCAGCTAACATACGTGACTCATTCTACTAGGAAACCCACTCGGGATTGAATTCCACATGGACTGGGGCTGTTTACAAGACGCCGGCCACGCTGGTCAAAGGACTGCTGAGGTCACGTCACCTGGGCGCAGAGGGCTGGCTCAGCACCGATGTTGCCGTCGGAACCTTTGCTTTGTGCATGCCGGAGTTTATTTGTGTGTTCTGTCCCTGGGGAGATGGATGCTCTGTGTTTTAGATCCGGTTTGGGACGGGGTGGGAGCACTTGCAGAGATGGTCAGCAGCATGGGGCTGGGTGGGAGAAGGGCATCACAGACAGGCTTCCAGGTGGCAGGGCAGGCGGCCCTGGCAGAGTCTGCGCCAACTTACCAGGTTCCCTACATTCTTCTTGTTTCTAAAGGTGGAGAGTTTGAAAAAAATATGTCAGTTCTGCAAAACCGTTGCCCTGAGCTCTGTGGGGAGATGAGTGTGGGTTTGAGTCGGGACAGGCTTGTAGGACGAAGCGGAGTCAAAATGGATTTTGGCGAAGTGACCCCAGGTAAGAAGCTGAGTCAAGGACGTCCAAATCCATCAGGTCTTTGCGATGTGATGGTTCCCACCAGACAGACCAGGGAAGTTCTCACACAGCCCTCCTTGGGCGCTCCCTTTCCAAGACCAGACGACTTACCTGGCAGGCCTCCAGAAATTTCCTCGTGGGCCCGTTGACAAGACCGGCCCATGTGGTCTGGGTTATGACTGAGGCTGCTAGAAGTTTCTCACTCCTTCCAGCACTCACCTAACTGATCACAGCAGAGGACAAGCTAAGCACAGGCGTGACCTCCACGCTGGCGAGAACATTGCCCTTGGCCAGTGTCACTTCTTGCCTTGGGGCACTTTGCAGCTCAGAGGCTGACGTTTTCCTCTTTCTTTTCCATCCTGAGATGACATGACACTTCCAAAAACGCAAGGAAAGCCATGTCTCCCAGGGGGTCCCGCCAGACTCCCCAAATCCTCCCTTCTGGGACACTTTCCTGTCTGCCTCTCCAGACCCCAGCAGTTCAAGAACTCACATTTCTACATGTCTGGCCTCCAAATACCAAACTTGAGAAGGGTAACTTCCCACAGCGCTCCATGCTGGTCTCAGGCGCTAAGTAGAGCTTTAAATCCTAGGGATCAACAGGTAGACAAATTAAGTAGCATTTTGTAGAGCGGTGCGGACTTACATCGGTACGTTCCTTTCATCTCTGGAGGGTAACTGATGTTATGCTTTCCCTTCCTGACAATTGAGCAAGCGAGTTTGAGCACTGGGTGTTTCACAGGGAAAAAAGAGACGCAATTAAAGGCTGGAATAATCCCAGTAAACAATTATTTGATAAATTATGAATATACATAGATTTCCAACTCACCTATCATAAGATTATTAAAGTGCCAGAATTTCGAGTAGTAAAACAGACAATGGGAGATATGCAGAAGTTCAAATAAATAAAAACAATCATTTTCTTAGGCAGTGGCGGATAGTTCAGTAACTACATGGGAACGGTGAGACACTCCTGTGAAAAACATTAATTAAGAGCGCTCCATGCAGCTGGGCGGGGGAAGAGTGCACGGAGATCAGGCCTGCGTGTCGGTAACCCTTCCGATGCTTCTGGAAAGACAAACTCACGTCGTCAGGTTAGACAGATGTCTCGGCCGTGCGTGGCATGCCTCCTCGGGGTGTCCTGGGTCCCCCAGACTGCAGACATCCCATGACAGAGAGGAAGGCAGGAGGTGGCAGACATCCAGGGGTTATCGCTGGGAAGGGGGGCTTCTGATGTCTATAAAACACCATCAGAAAACATTCCCAACCCTTTCTTATTTATAAAGTACTATACTCATGGAGGGAAAAGTGCGTGCTTTTTCTTGACATAACCTTTATCTGACTCTTCTTTCTTCCCTGCTTGATGTTTGTCTTCTTTATTTTTTGCCAAAGGGATGCTTCCCCAAGGAGGCTGACCTGGGCATGGACCCACCTCTCTCAGGCTCGCATCTCATTCTGTTCTGAGCTCAGGCCACAAGCTAAGGTACCAAGACTATTTCGTAGCCATGTGTTTGTTTCTTGCACTTAATGAGGCTCGGCGTCTTGTAGGTGGGAGCACGCGAGTGGGTCCATGGGAGACAGCTGGACCGGAGGGCATTGTAGCGCCACGCTCACTGTGTCGTAGCTCACTTGAGACCGAGGCCTGGCAGATGTTCCTAAAACTACAGTAGTGACACATGTTGCTTTTATTGCTGTTTTAGCCCTTTTCATTGACATTTTAATCCATTAGAAGCTAACTATAAAATGTAGCCACTGCAGGAACTTTGGATTTTGTCTTAAAGTTGACTCGATGCTGAAAAGCCTTGGGCTTTCTTTCTTCTGGAGCTGAGGAGACATTTCATAAATTCATCCCATGTTGAGTAACCCAATAAGTCTTTATTCCCACAATTTGATGCGTCACTCTTACTCTTTACTCTTTCCTTCTTATAAAACCCTAAGAATTCTTATTGGAGTCCGTGGCTAGAGTTACCAGGACCTGAGGTCCCCAAGGGCAGGACCTGTATGGCTCAGGGTATGTCACCACCTAGCAAGCCCCTGGCATGTACCAGTGCTCAGAGGGCTTGTGGCTTCTCGGAGCCCCATGTGCGATTGGAGGCTTGGTGCTGAGGCATCTCCCTCTCAGAGGCGGCTCTAGAACTGCCCCCCGCCCCCAACTTCCCCATCAGTCCCTGGAAATCATTCCCCCTGACTCCAGTGCATCCCAAGGATAGTGTAAGTCCTTTGGTATTGTCAGAGGGAAAGACGAGGCTGTGTCTGATGAGCAGGTATGTGTAGGAAGCCATGAACAAATGTGGGTCAACTACCCACAGGACAATAGCAGCTGATTACTTTCGAAGCATCCGGTGGTGTGTGGGAGCGGGCATGGATGGCTCAGAACACCTCACGGTTAAATATTCAGGAGCATTTACACCACGGAAATGGGCCAATGCTACAAATCAGGGTGCCCCCGTCCCGAGAATGGGCTTACCTGCACATCACTGCCCACATCGCAGATGGCATCAGGTGTGCTGTGAACTCAGGTTATACTCCAGCTGCTCCTGACTCCAGGGGTCATGCCTTGAAGGGCACGATTTGATCTGTACAACATCCATGTGAAAACAAGTTGTGTAATAACAGGCCTCTCGTTTATTTTGGAAGTATCAGCATCTCTGCAAGTCAGCTTCCTGAAGGTATTAACTCCAGGATGAACGGTGAGGGGACGTGCAGCCTTTCATCCGTGCGTGTTAGAGACCTCGCACTCCCACCAGGAAATCATGCTCTGTGCTGATTTTTGCACTTTGACCGCGAATGAATAACATACCTTTTCTAGAGACAAGCCAATAGGAAGGCATTCAGTGTCCCATTTGTTTTAGAATCAGGAGGCACTCGAGGACGATTGAGTCATTTAATATTCTCTGTTGTTAATTTAGATCGGTTTTGTTGTTAATTAGATCGGTTAATTAAATCCAAATAATTTGGATTCTGGTCCCTATATTATCTGGATATTTCCAATAGGTGCATTTTTTTTTTAATCTAAAGTTTCTAGCTATGCTTGCTCGTCAAGACCTAGTTTGGGTCATTTCTCCCTGATCACTTCTTCAGACAATTTTTTGGATTAATGCCCCACAGGACAAAAACTGCTTGGACTTGCTCTCAGTCCCCAGGGTCTTGCTGTCTTGTGTTTGATTCTTCTGGAAAGTTTGAGGAAATTCTCCTCTTAACAATTTTAGGTTGGTTAAAGAAAAAAACCACCGTTTTCTATTTATAACACCACAGCTCACCAGCATATCAAAATATCCCTGAACAAATAAATGTCGCCATGAGACCAGTTGCCAACACCAGCCCAGACCACTTGATGGATGAAGAAACAGACCAGATACCGTACCCGACAGGCTCAGGTCACCAGGCAAAGAGCAGAAACAAATGGGCGCCCCCACCCAGCCCCACCCCACCTTCGGGGCTTCTGACAGGCCTGTTGGGGAGGTATGGCTAGGATTTACCTTGCCTCTAAGGAAATCAATGCATTAAATTAATGGTATGAAGATTAATACCTGAGATCAGTGATCAGGGCCTCACGTAGGACCTGAACAAGGCGTGTGGAGCGGAAGTGACCTGAGGCGGAGCCAGGCCACAGAGATGGCAGTGAGGATCCATCTGTCGAGTGACATGGCAACAGCCTGCAAAGTGGGGCCTCCGCAAGGTGACAGAACCTGCCACCGACAGTAAGGCCCAAAGGACAAGAGCCATACACCTGAGGGGACTCACCCACCTATAAACACGGGCTGAAAAGTGGTTTCAGAAAGAAAGGAAATCTAGTGATGCAGACACATTGTTTGTGGTCCTCTTTCCCTCAACAGAAGAAGGTGAAATAATGGAATGGCAGCCAAAGTTGGGGCAGGCAGTGGGGACTCCCATGCGTGAGCTGTAGGAAAGGGGAAGACTGGAGCCCAGCCCGTGAGACAGCCGGAAACACTGGCAGCTGGACAGAGTCACATCGCTGGGTCCCAGGACAGCTTATTGAGCACATGACATCACTCAGTTTTCTAAGTCACTTGACGTTCGGTACAGGACTCAGTGTGGCCTCCACACACTGCGGAATAGATGAGAACACTCTCGGAATGACGTCAGCTCCCAGCTGTGCATGTGTGTGCGTGTTTCTGTGTTTATGGATGTGTGCATGTACGTGCATGGCTGCGTGTACACTGTGAGTGCGCGTGTGCATGGTGTGTGCACCTGTGTGCACACGCAGGCTCGGGCCTGCCTTCACTGGGGTTCCCGAGATGCCTGGAAACAGGAACTGTCCACGTCCAATGTGCTGAGTTGAGGCGTTGGGGACCGTCAGACCCACAATGCTTCAAACACCTCCTGCTTTGATTTTCTGACTCTTTCCCTGTTTCCAAGCCTGTGTGACACACAGGCTACAAGGGAGCAGAAAAGGTTAAGCTGGTAGTGCTCCCTGATCGGAGAACCAAGCTTCCGCCAAAGTAACAAGATTAATCCCTTCTTGACAGAATTTAATAATATGGCTTTATAATATTTAATTTTGTTCAGAAAGTATCTCTCAGTGGGAAACCTTTTTTCCTTTACTTACCTAAACATTATTACTTTAAAACAATTTTCTGGCACAGAGAATTTATTATGTAGACTTGTGATCTGATTCTTATAGGACTTTGGTGGGGGGATTAACTTCAAGTTAATTTGGGCATTCAACCAATTTGGACAAGCAGAGTCATCAGCTTACTGCAAAAAATGTAGTTACATCTGGATTTAGCTCATTTTGAGGACAACTGATGGAGAAAAACGTTGTTTTCACCTCAGATGACAAGAATTCTTCCCATTTCCATCTCCCTGGCATGGCGGTGGGCCACGGTCAGCCACGTGGGTATGTCTTCCCGCGGGTTCCAAGCACAGCTGTCAACATCAGTCACACTAGGTGCCAGAGCACTCTAACTAGGGGACCCCAACACTCACACCCCAAACGGTGACTTTCCACCCCTTAGAGAATTCCTGGAGGAGTCTCCTGGCTGATATCCTGGGGGTCACAGCAGTGAAAATAAACTGTTTGTGTCGACCCTGTTCTGATAAGGCTGGAGCCGACTGTTCCTCCAGAGAACGGGAAGGAGGGGCTCAACTTGCCCCAAACAGCAGTGTTTACAGAGCAAACCACCTGCCATCAGGATTTTAAAATGATTGCTTCTGAATTACTGAAACAGAGTGTCCTCAGAACCATTACACGAAAGGGAAAACCCAATTTCTGGTCTCGCTTGGCAAGCGTCCTCATGCCCTGCACCCAACCCAGTGGTTCTGTCGGGTCCGCAGAGCTTGGGGAAGTGGACACAGGAAGTGGCCGGTGCGCTAGGAACCACTCTGGACGCGGACAGCAGATGCTGGAGGGCCCTGCGGCCACTCGTTCTGGAGGAAGAACTCCCGCGAAGAGGTCGGGGTTGGGGGAAAAAGCTGAGAGGACAATAGTATTTCGGGTGACACCACTCGGAGGTGAACATGTTCCAGGAATGGGACGGCCTGCTGCCTGCAGGCTAACAGAAGTTTTGACCCACCAAGACCGTCCACGGCTTAGACTCTTCTTGATGAAAGGACCCACCTTCGCCACAGAAGTGCTGGCACTAGTCATGAGACCATGGCGACACTGGCCCTTTCCAGAAGCTATCAGACTGATACAGAATATGTTTGGCATACAGGCGACTCCCTGGGAAACGTCTTGGTAGCCTGCCCGGTTTTGACGGTGGAGGAGAAGTGTAGCAGCGACAGCCTGTTACAGTGTGGTAACTGCCGAGAGCAGCAGCGCCGCTAGCCAGGGTGAGGGGGCAACGAGGGTGTGCGCAGCCCCAGACCCGCGGCAGGGCCAGGCTGGTAGCTCCCTAACTGCCCTGCTCAGAGTTTCCCCGGGAATCGAGACCAGGCTGAGTGCAGGGGCTGCTCCTGGGCCGGGAGAGCGTACCTGCGAAAAGGGCGTTAGAGACGGACATGCGTGCGCTGCCAGGAGCCGTGCCGGGCACCCACACCCGCTCCCCTTCCCCACCGCAGCCCCCGCCTGCCCAGCGGCTGGGCCTGGTGGCTGCTGGGGGCTCCCAGCACAGTGACCCTCCTGGATGGGACGCAGCTGCTCACTCAGGTCGTGCTGCTCTCCTGGGCCAGCTCCCGTCCAGCGACTGGTCATGTGGGTGCCCTCTTGTCTTGATGCGGTTGACTCAGCAGGAGCGGCTCAGACCCACAACTCTGCAGGCTCACCTCAGGCCTGTGGCTTCTGCAGCGTGATTCAGCCTCACTCTCTGCCCGTTGGTGCCCCCTTCTTCAGACTGCCCCACCCAGAGCTCTCCCCTTCCCCAAAAGTTTGCACTAATCTGTGCGAGAGTTTCCATCTCTGAGCTAATCTGTCTCGTGACACATGATTTGAACTGCTTTGTAAAATCAGAAACGTCATTTCTGGAACGCTGGGGTTTTTCCTATTCACGTTTAAAACTGTTGACTCTGACTTTGCCCGGATACCTAGTCCGTAGATGTGAGAGGTACAGAGATGTGAGAGGAGGGGCTCTCTTACTTTTAACCTGTGCAGGGAATCCGCTGGGCAGACGCGTCCTGTTTCCGGTAGTGCTCGGCCAGCGCACGAGCATTGAGGACACAGTGTACTGACGACCAAGTGGGAGCCACTGAGGGGAACGGCATGGATGCTCGCCAAGCCACCCTATTAATAGGCCTATTACGACCATAATATGGCAGACAACCTCGCTAGTATTTAACAGCCCTTCTGGTTTTACGTGCAGAGTGAGGACTTCCGGGATAACAGAAAAGCGTGGGGGTCTCCCACGTTGTACACAGTCGAGGGTTAGACCTTGCATCATTGTGTTGAGAAGCCCGACATCTCACTGGGGCTGCAGTGTTTCCTGGAGATGCCGGGAGGTAAGGTCACCACACGCTGCTTGCGTCCCAAGAGTCACACACAGCTGTGTGATGGTGTCACCTATGGGAGACGGAGGGGCTGGGCAGAGCCGTCTCGTGCTGACTGGCATAGGACAGATAGTACGGGACACCCTGCCCTGTGTTCTCCACATTAGTGTTCAGAACCTGTGCAGTGAACGTGCCGACCCGTGTAGCTAGTGCTGCCGTTGAGCAGTCTGGACGCCCCCAGGCCCCAGCCCACAGCGGAAGGAGCTGCTGGGGACCTCACACCTCTATCTGAGTATTCACGTGTGTATTACTTCTGCTGGTTCAGCTCAGCGGACGGTGCCCTCCTCAGGGTGGTGCCCACCATGGGCTTCTGTCCCACCTGGCCGAGTCCCTGGCCCAGGGGACACTTGGTAAGCAGTTCCTGGGCAAATGGATTAATGAGTGAAGGTTCAGTGGGGGCAGATTCCTGGGATTTAGGTGGGCTCTAAAATGCACAGATATGGCTGTACTGATGCAACGCTTCCCGAGGGAAGGCCTGACTTGCTCGGCAAGGTTTCTTCGGCCTTTGGGGGCTGCAGGGCTAGCCGCACTGTAAACTTCCTACAGCAACTGTAAGGGCGCTGAAGGGCATCCTGAGCGCGGGGACCGAATGGGAACTGGCAGTTGGCAAGGCCCAGGGGGAGACAGTGCCACCTGGTAGCGCTGGCGGCACAGTGGTTTAGACCACCTCCCACTGAGGGCAACTACAAACGCTGTGGGCAGGCGCCGGGAGGAGCGGACGCAGCCGAGAGCTTCAAAGAGGCCAAATGTGTGGAAGTGAGCCCGGCACTTCCCACCACTGTTGCCCTAAGGAAATGTGCTAATTCTTGGCAACAAGCAGTGACATTGTATCTGGCCCTTCAAGAAGCAGACACTGAACCAAAGTTAGCAGTTTGAGTCGTCATTTAAGGATCCTGCCCATGAAATCTAAAAGGGAGAGGGCGCAGAGTGTGGCCACAAGGCATGTCCGACTCTCAGGAAAGAAGGGGGAGGAAGAAGGGAGAGCCGTGAGCCTGCAGACCTGACCGAGTCCACGCGAGCCCAGCAGGAAGGTCCAGAGCAAAGGACCCATTAGAGGGACCCGCACTAGGTAGAAATGGCCGGTGGTCAGCCCCAGACTTCCAGCGGAGGGCATGACGGTGGACGGGAAGTTGTCGTGGGCCCTGAGGACACTGGGCTTGCAGCTGCCAGTTCAGCCTCTCATTGTAGATGAATGGCAAGTCCTTTCTTGAAGGGCGATCTGAGTGGCACACTCTGGGCTGCCGCAGAGGCTGGACAGAAAGGCATTGTGGGCATGGGACTGGAGTCCCAGAGGATGGGACAGAGGGTTGGGGGCAGAAGACACGCTGACCGAGAATTTTCCAAAACCAATGAAAGACAAGTCACAGATTCATGCAAAATGTGATAATCTAATATGTACTTTTACTTATTGCAGTCTTTCTTTTCCTTTTTTAAAGCTTGACTCCTCATTCCCCTTTTAGTCCCACAATTCATTATCGTCAGACAGGTGTCCTAACCTTCTCCATTCTGTGCCCTGCATTATCACGCAGAGCAGGTGACCGTGGCGCGTTTTGCAGAGATTGGGTTATGTTACATGGACTTGTGTCCATCACTCAGCTATTCCTCGTGGAAATCCACCAAGTGACCTTGTGTTTTAGGTTACTGTACTTACTAGCTGCCTTATATTCTGTGAGGCGGGCACTGTCACTAATTCAACAATCCTCTGTTGATAAGCATTCTCTACACATCTAGTTTTTTTCTACTAAAATATGTGTCTTTACAAGCCAAAGATTTTACCCGACGACAGGTTTTCAGGGGTGGATTTCCAGGCCAATGTACTTCTAATTTTAATAGATGTCACCATGTTGCTTCCTCTTTCCTCAAACTTGTAACACTTACAGTCCTCTGATAATGTGTGAGTCTTCTGTCCCCTTATTCCTGTTTATTCTTTCAAGTTTTTGCTCATCTACTGACTATAAAGGAATAGTTATTGTCATTTTAATTGATATTTCCCACCATTAATAAACCTTAGATATCTGTCCATGTTTCTCGGCCACTTGAATAAGCTGTTCTATGAATTGCCTATTCATACCTTCAAACATTTTTCTATTGGTTGGTCTTTACTTTTTACTTAACTTTTACATTTTATTTTAATTGCACTGTTTTTATTGCAGCTCATTTTATACAATAGACCTTAACTCATTGTCATCTGGGTACAAATATACATGTTCAAATCTATGTATATGTAGACTCTGTTAATAATCAATTTTGAGCTTTTATTATTATATATGTAATCAATTTTGCCTACATTATCCTTTTTTAGGTTCTGAGTTTCCACTCTTTCCAATACATTTCCAGTAAACCCCAACCCTAGATGTT
This sequence comes from Rhinolophus sinicus, assembly GCF_036562045.2. Classification (NCBI taxonomy): domain Eukaryota; kingdom Metazoa; phylum Chordata; class Mammalia; order Chiroptera; family Rhinolophidae; genus Rhinolophus; species Rhinolophus sinicus. Next base: position 51,459,584 of record NC_133760.1, read on the forward strand.
ATATGTTGTGGCCTAGATATTCTTCCAACAGTTTTATTTCTTGCATTTAATTTCTTTATTCTTCTAGAATTTATTTTTTGTGTGGGATAATATTGAACGGCCTCTAATTCTTTTGTATGGATAATCAGTTGTGTCAGCATCATTTACCAAACAGTCCATTATTTTTCCACTGATATGAACAGCTTTGCCCCGAATTAAATTGTTACCTATACTGTGATGAACTTCTAGATTCACCATTTGGTCCCACTGTGCTCTCGTTCACTTCACACAATGCGTAGTGGTGCTTCTCAGTGGCTTTGTGCCCAAAATGCAAGGTCTCCCTCGCGACTCTTGCTCTCCATCACTTTCTTGGCTGCTCTTGGGGCCTTGTTCTTTCACATAAACGTCAGTATCGTTTTAGCCCTTTAAAAACTTTGCATTCTACTTGGAATTACTTTACATTTGCGTTTAATTACTGTGGGTAGAATTGCTACTTTTATGATAAATCTCATCTAAGAGCATGACCATTGATTTATTGGTCCAGATTTTGTTGTATGTCCTTTTATAAGATTTTATAGATTTTTGCCTTAGATATTGTGACTTTCTTATTAAAGTTATTCCTAAGTATTTTATAGTGTTTGTCACTATTGTGACTATAGTGGTTGTTTTTTTTCTTTTATTCTCCTTTTTATTTTTGGTTCTTATTATTAGAGAGGAGAAAAGCTATTAATTTTTGTATGGTCATATATATATATATATATATATATATATATATATATATATATATATGCCAAGTTACTAAGTTTTTAAATAAATTCTAGTAGTTTTTAAATACAGGTTCTTTGGGTTCCCAGTAGACAATCAATCCTCTCCAAGCAGATACTGTTTCATTTCAAATTTTTCCCAATGTTTATACAAGTTAATTCACTTTCTTGTCTTACTGAATTCACTAAAACTCTCTAAGACAATGTTAAAACATAATGCTATTATAGTCATCCCTCTCTAGTTCCTGATTTTAATTTAAATGATTTTAATATTTTACCATTTAGAAAAATATTTGTTCTTGGATTTTGTTAAATAATCTATGTTTATATTTTTTCTCCTTTCTGTTTTACAGACGGTTCTTATTAGGAATCCATGCTGCATTTTTCAAAAACCTTTTAAATATCTATTAATATTGAGAGACTTTTTTATCTCAAACTATTCATGTGTTCTTCATGGTTATGGTGTGCCATTCTCTAAATATATTATTATTTTATTTATAATTTTTGCACTAATATTTTTAAGCGAGAACAGCCTACAAGCTTTTATATTACCTATATTGGGTTTTTGTATTAAAGTTATGCCACCTTCATAAAATGGGTTTTCTGTGTCCTGAAATAGTTTAAATAACATCACATCCTTGTAAATCTTTACTCACCCCCTACATGGGGATTTGTTACTGCTTCTTAGTTCTGGAATCAAATTGTGACCTGGAGTCAGTTAAGATGAAGCCATAACCATTGGCACACATAGGACAGACGGTTGTGTCTCCTCTGTGTTGGATTGAACATGGTTTTTGCAATGGGAGTCCTCACAGAAGAAAAACATCGTACCTGTTAGGCTGCCCTCAAACACCATCTTAAAACCAAGCTGAACTTGGGGCCAGTGAAACTTATTTTCTAATGAACCTTTCTGGCACCGCAAATGACTGCTGTGAGGGCAAAACCCTTTTATGCAACCCACTGACTTTGTCCATCACTGTTGGGGGTTTTAGATACTTGGTAAGTGTTTATTGACGGTGATATCTACAGACAGGTAAAAGGAGAAAAGGAAAATCATCTTCCATCCTTCCTGTTTTACGTCCAATGTCTGCATTTGTAAGGTGATTTTGAGTTTGAAAGTCAGCTCCACAGTGATGGTTTTATGAAAATGTTCCATAGTCTCTATATATTTCAATTACAGCTATTTCTATTGTAGCCTTCCATTGTGTTTTAAGCTCTGTCGATCTCAGCTTACTATGAAATAGTCTGAAGGCCAAGTGTAATGTGGACTCGCAGTAAATTACACTCTCAATACACCTCCATCACTTCTTCTAGGAAAGCTGCCATCCCCACTAATGACACATTTCAGATTCCATTTTGCCGTGTTCACACCCAGCCTACTCAAGGCCAACATTCAGAAAATGGCTCAATTAGGACTGGCTCTCGGCTGTTCCTGCTGGATATTTGGAGTTGTAGGTGGATGGGGAGACAGAAAAATGTGTGGCTCGCTTCACCTCGAGAAAGTTCACGTGTAATTGTGATGAGTGATTTTCTCTTAAAACTGGACACGTAGAGGGGAACCTAATGAGCTGCCAATGGTCAGGTCTTGCCCTTGCTAAGGCAGAGGGACATAATGACTCCATAAATAACCCGACAGGAAAATACTAGGACAGAGCGAAGGAGAAGCCGGGCCCAGTGGGGATGTGTCTTTGGGAGGCTGTCCTGACTTTCCCCTTAGAGGAAATATGTGGTCTGAGGTCGGACGATCAGAGACAACAGGGAGCACTGATGCTGAGGCGCCTATAAGGGAGGCCTGTGTCTGCTTTTACAGAAACGAGTTTCCTCTGTCTGTGGGCCTTGTCTTCTCACCTTCTGGCTCCAAAGGCAAATTTTAAATTTAATCTGCAAGCATGACACTGCGTCATGAGCAGAGGGCACGTGACTGGCCCCTCTGCCACTGGCCATCATGAGGCCCCCTGGTGCCGCTCCTACTAACTGCTGGTGGGTGTGGACATCACTCAGACTCTGGACTCACGAGGCTGGTTTTCTATGATTACACTATCCTGTTGATATGAAAATCATGTGCATTGAATGACTTACAAGATCTGCAACCCAAAAGTAGGTCTTATCAGTGTCACTGAAGGGGGCCACGTGACACAAAAGAGAGCAGATGCGCTGGGTGTGTTACCTGTCGCCATGCCTTCACAGCCCCAAACCACCAGTGGGAACAGGTTAGTAAACCCAGAGAACCACGGGTGCAGCGCAGGTGTTGATTCACAAGACCCATGGGCCATAAGACCACCTTTTCTGAGTCCAGAGTCTGGTCATTTTGGAAACCCGTATCCTGTCTCACAGACACTGTGGGGCCTAACTTGCATTCATAAACTCGGTACGGTCACGCCTCCTTCAGAGCAGGAGCGGTGGGTGAGACCGGGTCGTCTTGATAGACTGAGAAGTGATCTGTTTGTGTCGTCCACCTTCACACCATCTATTCTGACTCTTTGACTTTGGCCTTGCAGGGCCCAGGGCCCGCTGACTCTCCACTGCGGCATGTCACCTGGCCCCAAAACTGCTTCCTGCCCCTTGTTCAGTGTTGAAACTGCCCTTCTCTAGGTCCTGTTTCCTCGGAGCCTTGGCAGGAAACAGAGTTGCTGGTTTCTGCTAAAATCATTCAGAAGAGGCTTTAATGTGATTCTTCCCTGGCGGCCTTGCCTTTGCAGGAAGAACTTCTGGTAATATCCCTGCTGTAACCCAAGGGCAGAGGCACCTACGGCAGGAATTTGTGAGACGCTGGGTGGTCGCCTAGGAAGCGACTTTGGTCCTTCTCCTAGGTCTTCCATCTTGAGAGGGACTGCCTTCCTCACCCCGATGGAAGAGCCTGGACTCCGGTGATAAACACAAGGGAAGGTGTTGCAAGTGTGGCCCATTGCCAGCAGGAGGGGGCGCTGGCCTTGAGCCCCACAACGCCACCCCCCCAATCTCCCCCTCTACAGGTGCCTCATTTTTTATGCCCTCTGCCAAAGCAAACAGGCACGAATTCTGCTTCATTTTCTAACCCTTCTGTTCAAAGCAAGGTGTAAATAACTGACCACGGCTTAGGTTGTGACCTCTCCCCAAGGTGTATGTATTTGAAACAAGGTCAGAGGAAAACAGATGAAGCTATAGAAGAGTTTGGGGAGCAGCCGTCAGAAGGGGCAGTGGAGGGCCAGGTCCTTCCTGCCACGCCACCGGGGGAGGAGCCCACGACCCGCTGACTGAGCTGAGATGACTCCTGCTGCCCACAGAGCCTCACCTACAAAACTCTCATGAAAGGCCATTTATTTGGGGCTGGTTGAAAAGGAAGTCTATGCACAGCTGTACAACACCTTCACGTTTCCAAACCGTATGTCAGTATCACGGTAGTGATCGTCGCTCAACCTGGACTATCCTGCTATAAAGGGTAATTCTAAGGAGAGTGAAATGCGTAAAATAGGTTTTTGACAAAGGAAGGAGGTGAGTGGCATGGTGGGTAAGAGGGCGGAACAGTCTCTGGAATGTCACTTACACCTGCCGACCATGCTTTGAAACTTCCCGTGTCGGGGTCCATCACCATTCTGGAGCCCTCCCCCCCGCAGGTGTGCCCCACCTTCCTTCAGGGCCGTATCTGAGGTCCACAGTCCCCGTGGCTCCATGCTTCTGCCCTCCCTGGGGATGCCACTCTCCCAGAGCATCCGCTCGCAGGCCCCTCTGCATCTGTTCTGGACTTGCCCCCGATCTAGTCCCTGTGTCCCCACTATTCTCCACAGTCTGGATCTGATCACGTCAACCCCCTGCCAAAGTCCCGCAGCCCCACTGCGTGGTTTTCAGAGTGAAGGTGAAGGCGGAATTGCTCTGGCCTCACCCCTCACCATTGCCCGTCACTCCAAATCGCGTCTCCGTTCCCCTCCCGCTGGAGGACTTCTCTCATATAATCAAGCCTTCTAGATCCTTCTTCAGTGTACCTTTTCCCCCTTGTCTTCACCAGGTGTAGACATTTTAGAGCTAAGTCACCACCTCCAGGAAAAATTTCCTAAACACACTTGTGTTTTGTGCCTGTCCCTTTGGTCTCATGGTCACTTCGTTTAGTCCCAGTGCCTGGTAGCAACCCCTCAGTGGCCGGCCCCATGGACCTGCAGTACGTATGTGGGGACCACGTAATCACAGGAATGAGGTTTTGCCAAATACCTGTGATTCAGGTGAGGGCTCAGCCCTGCAGCAGCCGTTTGAGAAGCAGTCATCGCTTTCAGATGCTGTGGCTTCACCCATCACAGTTTGGAGATCCTTCTGTGGTGCCGACGTCAATGCGTGTGGCTCGTTCCCTTGCATGTTTCCACTGGAGCAAATACCCACCCTTTAAGTCCAGGTTGTAGTTTGGGAAAGTGAAAAATCATTAGGGGACAGGTTTTATGAAGACGGCTGGTGAATGGGTTGGGTGGCTCGGTTTGGGACTAAATATTGGATGTGAGTCTAAAGTGTCTCTAAAGATGACCCCTGTGGACATCACCTTCCCAAGTGCACAGCCTTCTAAGGCACGCTCTGCTCTAGAAGATCTAGAGAGAAGAATCTAGACTGGGCTGTGGCCATCCTTGCCTGTCACATTGCCTTGGCCAGAGGTATCTGTCACTAGAGGAAAACCCGACATCCTGAAGGACTGGGGCTTTGTGCAGGAGCCAAGTGGTTCTGGAAGGCGGGAGGGAGCCCCCACGTCTGGCCCTGTGACCTCACAGACAGGCACCCAGGACAGCTCTGTCCCACCATGGGAATATTCTCCTGGCCAGCGCGGTCTGCCCGGACACTGACATTGCACGTGAGCCCCTCACCCTGACAGAGGAGGGTCAGACTGGCCAAAACCCTCACTTTGATAGCTGCTGACTTTAGGCATATGCTTTGCGCTCTTCAAGCGCTGGTGCCCAGTCACCTCTGTTCCTCCCAGACCCCTGTTCCACCTTTACCTGCTGTGGTCTACACCCAGGGAACTGCATTTCCGGTGCCTTTGCCCTCTGGCCTCTGCATGGGTTTGCCAGCGGGAGGCACAGGTGCAAAACTGGATGGCAGGAAGAGGAGGCCTACCGTCTGCCTCGCCTCTGCTTCCATAGGTCCCTGGGGATGACCCTGACTCTGCGCTCTGGTGACACCACCTCCTGCAGCCAGCCGTCCTTCCCACCTGAGCGGGGCCCCTGCTGCTGCCAGTCTCAGGGCCGCTTGCCAGGCCCGGTTGTTCTCTCAGCACTTACAGCCACTGTCTAAGCAACTGCTGTGAGTTTCCTTCTGTGCAAAGACTGAACGCTCCTGCTTTCATGAGTGGAGCGCAACCTGGCTTCTCCACATGCTAAGTGCGGACCAGAGCTGACCTGGCCACTGGCTGAATGGAGACCCACACAGGACCGGACACGAAGGCTGCACCGTTAGTCTCGTTAGTTAGTCACCAGGAAAGGCCTGTGTCTGCATCCGGTGTTCCCAACACTCCCAGCTTGAGGCGTCACTTCCCCAGAGCCTAACGTGGTGACCGGGGTGAGGAAGGAGGGGGCCACATGCCAGCTGCTGCTGGGGTTATTTTGTGAGAATTCGAACTCCAGCACGGGCTTCTCAGAGGACACTTCCCTCAGCTTTTCTCCCTCCCTTTCCTCCTCTCCTCCTTCCTGTCTGGGGGACTCCTGCTTGCTCATTGGTAGGATGTGTGGAGGACCCCGGGGCCAGCACTGCTTCATGCTGAACACAGACGTAACCGTCCAGGTAACAAAGCGACGGGCAGAGGCTACCGGCTGGGCTGTCTGCAAGTCCCGCTCCCCCAGATGCGGCCTGGCCTCCGTGTGTCTGGGGACAGACACACACTCCCTGTCTTCCTCTTCCTGCTCTCCTCTTCCCTCCCCCCTCCTCTCCCAGACCTTTGCAAGGCACCTCAGAGCCCAACACAATAAAGAAGGAGACTGCCATGTCCCCAGGCCGCTCTCCATGCAGGGGTAAGGGCGTGTCAGATATGCCCTGTCTGCTAACAAAGGAGAAAGAGGTAAACGCTCACCCCCTTCCAGGAACCCTGGTGGCCGCGTGGCCCCCCGTCCTAGAATCCGAGATCACAGCAGCCCACAACGACAGCCAATCCAGCGCGCCCATGAAAGGCTTGCTCCCTAATTGCTCATGTTTCCTTTCTGATAACTAAAGAGCCTGTGCACGTCAAATAAAAGGAGATGTAATTTCTCGTTTAAAGACAGCTGCTGCGATTCTTACGCCCCACACAGCTGTCCGGAGGCTGGCAGGGCGCCATGGCGGCACGGCCCCATCACGCCTGGCCTATTGTCCCCGGGACACGCGCACGCCGAGCAGCGTGAGTGTTTGGGAAATATTTGTATTCATCTTCAGGCCTGCACTGCACAACAGAGGGGCGCGCCCAGCTGGTCCGCGCGCCCAGCTCCTCACACCTGCCAAACCGCCTTCCTTTCCTCCCTCTGGCAACGTTCTTTCTGAGGAGGAAAGAGGAAAAGAATCTGTGTTACCATTTCTTTTTCCGTCCGGGCAGGGACAGGCCCAGTACACTACGATATTTCTTAGGCTTGCTAAAAAGAAAAAAAGAAAAAAAAAAGAAAATTGAAGAGCAGGACTGATCACATGTTTTTATTTTGAAAACCACGAGAGCCGAATGTCGGGTTGGCGTCTTAGGGAGGCATTGTCACTCTGGGTCTGGGTCTTGGGGGCGGAGAGGAAAAGAAATTGCTGCCCACTGATGTGTCATGGTCCATTCATTTCAGAATGAAAATAATCTTAGAAGATGTAGGAAAAATTAGAAAGATGAAAGTCTTCAAGGACATCCTGACCACGTACTTTAATTTCGAAGCTCTCTGGGAGGACTGAAATAGCTCCTGCGCGCGTCCAATAACAGAATTGTGGCTGTTGGGTCACCACCCGGCCTTCACCGAGGCCTTCATGGGGTCTTGACGTCTGAAGACTCTTTTGTTCTGAGGATGGGAGCAGAGGCAGCCCCCAGCGCCACATTGGGTTTTGCACGTTTCTGCCTCCACAATGTGCAGACATCAAGGTCTTGTCTCCTTGGTGCCCCGAGGGGGTCTCTTGGGCCCCTTGGTTCTGGTGACAGCTCCCAGGTTCCTAAATGCAGCCCTTCCCATGGGGTTGTGCAGATACACAGATACAGCTGTGGCAGCGGGGTTGGGGGGAACGTGGTGGGGAGGTCCCTACTGCACCGTCTGGGCCCGACCAGCTCTCCTTGGACGTGATGAGCCTTCTCGAAGGGGCTTACCGGGTAGGGCAGTAGAGACTAGTGTCTGAGAGAGTCCAGATACCCGTCCCCATCTAGTTATCACCGAGGTCCTGGCTTCACTGTCTCTAGCAAGGTCATTAGTCCCACGGCCTCACTGCAGGTAAGCTGTTGTGGGATCCAGGGGCTGCCATAACCAGGGACCGCAGATGAGGCAGTTTAAACAACAGAATTTTATTCTGTCCCGGTTCTGGGGCTGGAAGTCTGAGATCTAGGTGTCAGCAGGGCTGCTTCCTCCTGAGGCCTCTGTCCTGGGTGTGTGGGCGGCCGTCTTCTCCCCGTGTCCTCGCGTGGTCGCCCCTCTGTGTGTGTCTGTGTCCTCATCTCCTCCTCTTGTCAGGACACAGTCCTATTGGGTTGGGGCCCCCACAGGACCTCATTTTACCGTAATCACCTCTTTAAAGGCCCATCTCCAAATATATTGGCATTCTGAGGTGCTGGGGGTCAGGACTTATATATATGGATTTAGGGGACATGACTCAGCCCGTAACACAAGCTGAGCCCACAGGAAGCTGAGTGTATGGATGAGCCTCCAGCCAGAGCATGGGGCCAGTCCTCCAAGGGGGATGGACGTGCCCCTTATTCCAGGTCCTCAGGACGTAGCCTCCCTGACAATGTGACACACTTTCCCACTGAATGGATTTGACCCATGGCGGGAGGAGAAAAGGTGGGGCGAGCTGAGGAGAGCCTTGGACGGTACTTTAGAGCCAGAGCAGTCACTCACCAAGTAATTATGTCCTCGTGGAAAAGAGTATTGCTCTGTGAAAGGAAGGATGGGGCTGAGTGATCTCGGAGGCGCTCGATTGACCCGTGGTGGCCTGGCTCAGAAAGGAACATAGAATCAGGAAACGACAGCCCTAGGGCACATCCAGCCCCCCACCTATTTTTGTAAATAAAGTTTCATTAGAACACAGCCACATTTATTCCCTTACCTATTATCTCACTGCCACCACAGCAGAGTGGAGCAGATGTGACAGGGACCTCACCTTATGGCCCACAGAGCCTAACGTATCTCCTACTGGCCCTTCACAGAAAACGGGACGAACCCTGGACTAGAGCGCTACAATCTGGCTTTTGTTGGGAGGTGGCCGTCTGGCCAAGCTAACTTCGGAGTTTCGGCGGAATGTCCACTTGTTTGCTGCAACGTGTGATATTTGTTTCCAGTCTGTGTGGGTGAGGGTGGAACTTCAGGGGCCACAGGCCATCACTTGTGTGCTTCGGGAGTCACAGCCACTCACGGTCCCCCTTTCCAACCCCCTGAGCCACGTGAATGGAGTCCCTAGGGCGCGTGTGACTGTCCAGAAGGGAATGGCTTCTGTGCCCAACCTCAAGGAAAGTAAGGGTGACAGCAACAGCTAGGGGACGGTATGTGGGGGGAGGCGGGGGGATGGAGGCTGCACACTGCCCAGCCTCCTGCAAACCAAGGTCCCAAATAGAAATGCCTGCTGAATGCAGTAACTAAACCCCATTGCCAATGGCAAAACCTGACCTGTGTTTAACAACTTGTGTCATGAACAAGCTAAAGCTTTTTAAAAGAATGAATACACCAATCTTTCTGTGTTTCTTAATTAGAAATTTAAGAAAAGTTGATAACTAGGGTCCCTATTTCACTACGTCCTGGTCCCATAGCTGTATTTGGAGGGAGTGCAGCCGGGGGGTGGGGCATCGAGCCACGCACTGGTGAAATGTACCTCTGTGAGCTCAGGTGGCAGGGTCCAGGCCCCAATGTGGCAATTCCACCTGGTAGGGCTCCAAGGAGGAATGTATGAGGGGGTTACCAAGTGCCTCACAAACAGAAGAGCCAAGTTACGGTTTAATTATCACCTCTGCTCTGTGCACTTCTGTCAACAAGGCTAGGACGGCTCCCAGGGCTGATGGGTGCCTGCAGTTTTCTCAGACAAATGGCAGCCCGCAGAGCCTCTCCGGGTGAAAGCCACCTAACCCTTGTGGCCAGCTCAGCTGCAGCCTCACCACCTGGCCTCCCTTTTCCCCATGGCCCAGGTGTCCTCCCAGAGCCCCGAGGGCCCTCCTCCTAGACCCACGCCCTTTGGTGCGGGTGCATCGGGGAGGGGGCATTTCGTGTTTGCCTGCTTCCCCCTCATACCCTGGTCCTGCGGTCAGGAGCGGGGCTCCCTGAGCTCTGTCCCCAGAGCTCCCACTCAGTGCTTTGTGCCTGGAAGGTTCTCCACCTGTAGCTGGAGACTTCGGCCCTGGTCAACTCTGTCGGGCCAGTGAGCTGTTCCAGCACCTCCCTCCCCACCCCGGAGGCCAGGCCACCCCTCCACTACGTGTGCCCTGAGCCTGTTCCTTCACTTGCACAACCCCATTTATACTTTGCACCCTGCCTGCCGTGCTGTGCATTCTGGGAAGGCTGGGCAGGCTTTCCTCGTTTTCCATCCTGTTCCCGGAGCCTTGAGAAAACGGAGCAAGGGGTCCTAAGTAACATTCACAGTGGTTGTCACTGCGTACCGCTGTGTGGTCGGGACAGTGCTGAGTGGGCTGCCGTCTCCTAGTTGCTCCCCCCACACCCGTCCGAGAGGCCGTGCTCAGTGCAGTGCACACTGTCCCTTTGGGGCACAGCCACGCTGCACATGCCTCCGCCAGCAGAACTGTGGTGCCGTGTCATCGGCCTCCCTGCACTGTGGCCAGCGCATCTGTAGCACGGGAACGGGCCACACGGCATCACCGTAGGTCTGCTGGGGATGGAAGTCCATGGTGGAACCACACTGAGAGCCAGGGGGCTGTGGACTCAAGGGCAGGGTTGCTTGGGTGCAGGTCCTCGGGCGTTTGCACAGCTCCCGTCCTTGTCAAGCGGGTGTCTCCACCCCTGGCTGCAGCAGGTGTGCTTTGTGCTGCGGACGCTGGAAGGGGGGGTACAGACTGTGTCCGTGCTTCTTATGGGTTGCTGCTTCTATTTCTGACGAGGAGGGCAGAGCATCTGGCCCAGGCTCGAAGGGCCTCGCTGCCTGTGCTTTGGGGTAAGGCCACAGCTGCCAGCGCACGGGGCAGTCGCGTCAGCTCACCAGCGGGTGGCACCTGGCCTCGTGTCACTGTTCTCAGATAAGCCCCACACGGCGTGGCGAGAGGTAGGATGGGGGTCGGGCAGGGTTAGGTGTTGGGTGCTTGCAGGTAAATGGCAACGGATGGGGACAGACAGGCCACCAGGGAGCTGATACTGCTGAGTCCGTCCTGGCTGCCGACGTGCCGTGTCCTGGAGCTAAGGGTGGACAAGAGATGCAGAAAAGGTGACTGGATTCCAACATCTTTCTCCCACGTTATGGGCAGAAGCTCCACTCGACCTCCACAATCCTGAGGGGAAGAAAAGTGCTGGGCTCCCCTTCATGCCAGAGCGGTAGAAATCTCTAGTCTAAATTCTTCTATGAATTGCTTTTCCCCCTGATGCATGTAGAGTCTTGATTACGCTGCTACGTTAGCGTGTCTGGCCTGTGGGGTGTCCGGACTCAGCCCGTGGACCCTATAACACCCCTGTCACTCATGGTCAGCGGGCAAATCAGCACCTTGGCTGGACATGGAAGGTCCTGGCTTCCCCTCGTTAAAGCTGGGCTCCCCCAGCACAGCCAGGGGTCTCCAGCCTGTCACTCAGGCAGAGTGTGCTGACCCCCGCAGCTACCCACATGCGACACCCCACTGCACCAGTTACTAGGCAAGACTGTCGGACCTAAAATACTGTTTTGTGTTTAGTTCTCTCACCCCTGAAACAATTACAAATCCTTTGAGGGTGCAAGCCTCTGTTTTAGAACCTGGTATGTTCTCAGGTCCAAGCCCTCGCCTGGTTCATTGTAAGGACTGCAGACAAATTTACTGACTTTTTGAGAGACTGATGGACCCAGAAGCATTCTGGGTAGAGCCCGTCACCCCTGCCCTTTGGAGAATCTGGCTCTCAGAGTGGCTCTCAGATGCTGTGGCCGTGACCCTGTAATCACAGCCCAGCCTACGGAAGCCGTGGACGCTGCAGGCCGTGTGAGGTCCCTCCCGGGGGGAAGTGACAGTCCTCAGATGGAAAACCCAGGGTTGGGATCATCTTTTGAGGGGACTGACATTGTGAGTCATGGTCCTGCTCGTGTGAGACCATGAAGAACAGCCCAGCCCAGCCAGGAGGCGGCTGAGGGGAACAGTGGGAGCTGGGGACCCCGGTCAGGGGCCACAGGTCCTCAGCATCAGGAGCGCAGCCAGTCTAGTGGCTGAGAAAATGAGGGACAGGATGCGTTGGCAGTGACAGTTCCCACTGGCGGCTCTCCCCGTCCATTTTCAACTCCCTTTCCTTTTGCTGTAAACGTGTCAAAATCTGTCTCACTTCAAAATCCTGGGAACTTACCTGTGGACCTGACGTAGCGCTTTCCGAGGCGTACATGGCAAACGCAGCAGGGCTGTCAGCACGATGGGCCTCCCAGTCGCCCGTGGGCGGGGCTGCCCCCACTGTGGGCTGACGACTCCTCAGCTCTGCAGAGGCCCGACCTCACAGGCGTAATAGCAGCACAGAGCTGTTCCATGGTTAGTGAGGGCAGAGTGACACGTGTCACGAGTCACACTGAAGTGTCCTTTCTGTGTTTTTAAGTTTCCAGGCATGGCCTTCTCCCTTCTGTCTCTTCTTGAATAAATTTAGCCCTCTTGCTGTTTCCACTTTGTGGGGAGTTCTGCAGCTGGTGCCACAGTCAGTATTGAAACGTGGGCAGGACGTTCCCCAGTTCCAACAACTTGCCCCACAGCAGACTTCACAGAGCACACCCCCACCTGGGGATGAATGACTCCCCTTCCCCGTGTGGCTCCAGGGCCCAGGGCCCACCACCCTCCCCCTCCCCAGCTCCCTCCCCCACATCCTTTGCCAGTCCGGCGCTGTGGCCAGACAGGCCGCCTTATGGCCTGCCAAGCGACTCTCCCAGACACTGCCCATGCGGTCTGGATGCCATCCGAGCTCTGTGACCGCTGCAGCCTGGGCTCCAGGCCTTTGGGGCAGAGCCCCTCGTTGGCATGCTCTCTGCTGACCTGCACCCACCTATCTGAGTTCCAGCTAGTGGCGTGGGACCCTAGTAACCCTTTCAAAATAAAGAAACCCCAAATGAGCAACGTGAAGGTAGCAAAAGCACAGTGTGGGGTCTTCTCTCAAGCCAAGTCTTCAGGTCTCAAGGTGTCAGCCACCGGCCTGTCTGCCCCGAGTTTCTTTCCGCTTTGATGACACTGGCACAGTCAGTGGGGCGTAGCGGGGCCATCGTGGGTGGACGTTCCCACGCACACACCTGTTTCCACGGGTCACAGAGCATCTCCTATCCTGATGTCCTGTCCCGCTGCCTCTGTTGATGACTGCAGTGCTTCCACGGTCTGCACGCTTGCTTTTGACACATTCCACTCAATACCACAGCTCGTTTGGTGTTTATGTTATGCTTTGTGCTTAGTGTGTGTTCAGCTCCTCCTTAGAGCCTCTCATCGGTCCTATGGATGGTCAAGGGGACGTGAGAGCAGAGTGTCACGACGTGGAGGGACAAGGTCTCCGAGCCGCTCTTAGCATGGGTGCACTTTGACCCAAGGAAGCAGATGGAGGGTTTCAGGGCAGGGGGCCCACAGCTCACTGGACCCCAGGACCCCTCCCAGCTCTCTAGAGCGCACCTAGTGACAGTTTAACGTGTGGCACAAATCATGCCACCCACATCGCAGCCATGACTGCTGCTCCTGGGCCGGTCGGGAACTAGCGCACAGAGAGATGGGCCTTCTGGGCCTTCGGTCCCACTGTCAGACTGACAGCCCTTACACACGGTGCATCACCACGGTCCTTTTTGAAACGCTACGGCGGCTAGCCACCACATGTGGGTCACCACAGCCTGAGCCTGGGTTCCAGCTCCAACCAAGTGTGTGTGCTCCCTGCCCCGGCCCGTGTCGCCCTCCCAGGTCCACCTCACTCAGCGTCCGCCTGAAGCCCTCAGAGCCATGTGCCCTCTTACCCTCCTGTGATGCCACACATGGTCTCTGGGGCAGTCACCTACGCATGGGCTCACTGGGCGCCTGGACTGTCACCCACTGCCTGCTGGACGCTTGGTTTACACCTCGTCTTTGATTACGGTTTCAGGTTATGTAGGGATCATTTTGTGCATGCTCGTTCCTCAGCCTAAAGCGCTCTGCTTTCTCCTGGTTTTCAAACCAGCCTGAGAAATGCTGGTCAGAATCCCCTTCTCTGGGTAACTGTGGGCCAGAAGCCACCTCGTCCACCCCACTCGGAGCAGCTGCTGGCCATCGTGGGGGCTGCCCCTGCAGGTCCCTCGTGGATATGCACTTGTTCTGCCTTTTGGCTTGCCAGTGCCTTTGGGGTGACAGTGTGGGACTTCCCCCAGCCCTGGGATCCCAGAAACCAGCTCATGTTCTGCGATTTGACTCCTGCAGGGGGGCCTCTCCTCTGTGCCGTGGAGAAGACTCGGGTGTCCTGCTCACCTCGGACAAGGCCAGACCCCCACCCTCCTCCTTCCCACACTTTGCCTGATGAATGATTAGCTGCACTGCTCGTCTCCACGAATCAATCAGAACAAAATGCTTGTTAAGCCAACTTTGGTTAAGGTCTCCCTGCCCCAGACCCCTGATCTCCCCCCACCCAACCTGAGCCAGCCCACAGTGGACCTTCAGTGTCCCCCAGGAAAGCAGGGTGGCCTCAGGGGAACTTTCTCTGATCACTGTCCCATCCACCACCCTGCCATCCCACTTACTCTCTCTGTCGGAGAAAAACCCTTTCCGCTGACCCCTGGCCAGTGCTTGCCCCCTTGCAATGGTCCCTCCTGCCTGGTAAAAACCCTTTCAAACAAGGTCTCTCCTCACTGAGTCAGATTTGTTTTTATTTGACAGGCAGAGGCCGGGGATGAAGGTGGGGGCTCAATTCTGCTGTTGAGCACAGAGTGGGACACTCAGGACGCTGCTCAGCGGCGGGCCTGGCCCAGAGGAGACCCGGGAGAAGCGCCATCACCCAGACAATCCTGCCCTCCCACCTTCCCAAGCCTCGACACTCCACTCGGCCCATTCACCCCGAGGTAAACACATTCGGGAACTGATAAACCAGTTTAAATATCGTGATGGGAGGGGTGTGTCCTTTCTGGGTCCCCAGGGTGTGTCCCTCCTGGAGCGATAGTAGGATAATCAGACATTTGCCTGGGAGCCAGGTGACAGTAAGGGATCGATGTGCCAAGCCTGCAAAACCACCCGTACCGTGTCCCCGTGTCCGTGTCCCGGTGTACCTGGCCAGGGGGCCCAGCTACCCAAACCTTCTGGGACCTGGCTGGCCTTTGTAAAAGCCAGAGACCTAAGGCTTCCTTCCGCAGGAGCCCGTGGACATGGGGGACACAGACATGAAGTGTCCTGGGAACTTGGCAAACAGAACACGATGGATACAGAGTTTTCAAAGGAAGATGGAGAGGCCAGAAACGCAGCTCCGAAGCGTAAGGAAGGTGCTCCTGGAGGGACGGGGAGAAGTTAGACCCCTCGAGCCAGAAGATGCCAGGGGCCGTCAGCAGGTGGATTTTCAGGGTGAGATTAGGATTGGCTGTGTCTGCGTCAGGAAGCAATCGGCAAGCTGGGGGCGAGGGGGTCCCCGGAGCTTGACGGCAGCTGACCCTGAAATTCTCTAGACTAAAGCACGGGGAGCTCACTGACTAGCGCGGCCAGTTGGGGCTGGCTCGGGTGAAGGCACTGACACCAGTGCGCGGTTCTCTGGGCCGACTGCAGAGCCAGGGGAGGATGTGCTGTGTTCCACACTCCGACGAGTGCACTCTCTTCTGTGTGCCAGGCCTGCATGACGACAGTGTGAGAAGCACAGGAACAGAAGCAGCAATGCTGGTTAAGAGCTGAAGACGTGCGGACACCCTTGGGAGCACTTTCCATGGATTAACTCATTGATGAGGCTGTGCTGTCATTGTCCCTATTTTGCAGGTGGCAAAACTGAGGCACAGAGAGGTTAAGGGCTCTCCCACTGCCACTCATCCACAAGAGGCGGCGCCAGGGTTCAGACTCAGGCCATCCGAGCACGGAGCTTGCACATGGTGTGTCTTTGATATGAGATGAGAATACAGTGTATGACTTGCGTTTATTCCCTGACACCACGCGCCCTCACATGTGGGCATCACTGTCCCAGAGTCACAGGGGAGCAGGCTGAGTGCCGGGAAGTGGCGGCCCACCTGTCAGTGGCAGAGCTGCAGGGTCAGGCCCAGCCTGATGGACACGAGGCCCAGGGTCCTCCCACTCGGGGCCTCTCGCACAACCACTGGAGACCTCAGCTGGGGAGGCAAGTGTTCAAAGTCCCTGTGTGCCGGCCGTGCCCACAGAGGGCACACCTCCGACCTCCCATGTGGCATCAGGCAAACCTACGGGAAACAACAGGAAAGTGGGAAGACCACTCCCATTCCCGTTGCCCCCGACACCGTAGCCCTGGGTCAGAGGTGCCCAGGATCAAATGAAAAGATCCTGCAGCAACCTCTGATGATGATGAGTATTGTCATTATTATTATTGATATAATAATCATCTTTGTGAACAGCAATAGCGCTAATGATAGATTCGCAAATGTTTTGCTTATATGTGCCCTTTCATCTCAGGATATCAAAGTAACTTGCAAATATTAATTAAGCCCTGGGAAATAAATGTCATTATATCAATGTCAGGAAGGGGGAAACTGAGGTAGCCTGAGGTTAGGTGCTTAGTGATGGGCCACCCAGAGGCAGAAATCAAATGCAGAGGTGATCTTTCCCACACACACCGTGTTTTCTTCAGAAGGCTCTGGCTCAAACATCTGTATTAAGTTCCTGTATCTCTTTACGTCTGGAACGCTGCCTCCCTCCTAGGTGATGTGAGCCCTCGGTTTACTACTCACACTTACGCTTACTGCCTCATTGAGGGGAGAATACGTGAGTGAAGACAGTGCAGGAGGTGTCTGGTCACTTATCAAAGCTGCTGTCACAGAAGCAAGGCAGCAGACCTCGTGATGCAAGGATACAGAGAGATGATCCCTCCTGTCATGGCAGGATTGAGGCTGGGATGTGCGGGGAGAGAGGGCCCTCGGGGACAGGAATGAGGGGTAGCCCGCCGGGGGTGGCCTTCCCACCACAGGCAACGGGCACGTTGTCTCCCACCACCTGCTCTCGGATTTCACCACACACGGCAACGCTGGGCTACGTCAATGGTTTAAGCAGCTCTCCTCGAAAAAGCTCTTGTGTTGTAAACAATCGCTGAGGCAACCACCAACCGGCGTTTATCAATTCCCATGCACGCTTCAGGTGGGCAGGTTTCGGCCACTTCCCTGGAGTCATGTGGGAGAACCCGCATTAGCCCAGCTCCGTGTGCTCACGTGGACAGCACGTTTGCAGCGTCCGGGCGGTGTGAGTCCTTCGGGTGAAGGCCCTGCATCTAAGCAGCAGACGCAAACTCAGCGCTCTGCAGACCGGTGAGCTCCGGCGAGCTCTGGGAGACGAGGTGGGAAGGAGCAGAGAGCGTTGGGGGGTAGGAGGGCCACAGTGAGGAGTGATGGCGTCACACCTTTTTCAAAGCTGCTCCTGGAGAACCCACGCCCAGTCATTTGTGTGACACTCAGCCGCGTCCTTACAGAAGGTGCCCGGGGAGACCCTGAAGCGCTGAGAGGCCCAGTGATGATGGGGTTCACAAGAGGCCATTTGGAAGGAGTAGGAGGGACGTGGCCCACGCGTCCTGGGAGCTCATCACGAAACCGACCTGCTCACGGGGCCACTCAATGCATGCGGATCTCACTTCTTCTCACAGTGTCCAGGCCACAGGCGGAGCAGGGCCAGGAGGGGCCGGGAGCGTGTGCTGCCCACCGGAGGGTCCTCCAAGCCCCCCAGACCACGCTGGGGCCCCTCAAGGGGTGGGGAGCTGAGTCCTGGAGGTGTCAGTGGCTCCTGGCGAAAACAGCACAGAACAGACTGCTTTAGGAAACAGAAATCCCATCGTCTGGGGCACGCTCTTTCTGTTGTTGGCCTCCGCTCTCCTGCCCGCCCGCCCTCCGTGCTGGCTCTGTCCAGGCCCCTGCAGGTGCTCTCCACAGCCAGGCTCCCGGGCCTCGCTGCCCTTTGCCTTCACCTCAGCCTGGCGAGGGCACAGAGGGGTGCTCAGGAAGTTAGCTAACGACTGTACTTCGGGGCTTCCTGCACCTAAAAACGGAATTTTCTGCCAAGGAAGGGGCAGAGGAGGGTGATCCAATCATGGGAGGGTCTGATATCCTGGGGTGGGGGGCCTTCCTCTTGCCTCCTGCCGTCATGCACACGTGCTCGTGCATGCACATGCGTGCCCACACTTGCCTAGGCGCACAGGCAGCCCTCCACGCCATGTCCCCGGGACAGCTTTAGTGAATGGCCAGTTTCTGGGGAAGCAACCGCCCTCCAGCACCCTGGAAAGAGCTGTGACCTCCCGCAGCGTGTCTGTCAGATGCCAGCCACCTGGAGACCAGTCCTCCCTGCTCGCTGTCTTTCTGAGTGGCAGCCAATGGCAGTGCCCAGCTGTCCCCTCCACGGGCTCCGAGAGCATCTGCAGGCTGCCTTTCCATTTTCATGAGTGGTTGCCACAGGTACCCAGCAGCAGCCTGATGACATTGAAGGCACATTTCAAGGCCACATACTGTGTTGTTGTTTGGGTGGCTTTAAAATGATCAAAACAGCCCAAATCATGGTAACCCCACTCTTATGTGATTAGACAGGAGCAAAAGTGGCCAGAGAAGCAAGTGACTCAGTCAGCTGGGGAGCCTCGCTCCTGGGTCTGCGCTCTGAGAGGATGAGGTGACAGCGAGAGCGTTGTCAGCAGTGCCTGGTGAGACGGTCCTCCTGTTCACCTGGCTGTCGGCCTCAGAAGTGACCCCCCGGGTATTCTGTGCCAGGTCACAACACATGCACCCCATAGGAAGGACCATAGATGTTTCTTTCCGGTGAACCCTGTGGTCCAGCACATGGTTGAACGGGGCCATGCTGGCCTTGCCTTTAGCCGTTCCAGGCCAGATGCCAGGACCGAGGGACAGAGCTGACTTGAGAGATGGTGTGTGATGACCAGAGTGGATGTGGCTCCACATCCTGTCGCGTCTGACGACAGGCCTGATATGTGGGACGTCCTGGTGGACCATGGGTCCCAACGCTGGACAGATACAATGTCGGATCGTCCCGGCCCCCTTCCTTCAGGCATGCGAGTGTCTGAAGCACAATGCAGCACTCTTAATGGTGCTGGTAATGGCAGTGCCACCAAGTCACCTTTTGTAACTGCATTTGAACTTCCAGAGCTCTCTCCTTAACCATCTCCAAGAAACAAGACACCATAGTGAGCCACTGGAATGGGATGGAAATTAGTCCAGCAAGTGATGACCTCTCCTCCATGGGCAGAGAGGAGGAGGTTAGGATGGTGACCTGAGCAGCGCTCCCAGGAGAGTGGGAAGAGGCACCAACAGGCCACTGTCCCTGCCAGCCCTGGCTCCATGGTCCAGCTCACAGCCCAGCAAAGCCTCTTTCAGGGCCTCCACAGGGCAGAAACGTGACGACCTGTGATAGACAGATGGACACACTAATTCCCACTCGTCTGGTCCCGACCCAGAAGACAGAAGGTTTGCCACAAGCAGGCACCGGTGGGGCCCAGGCTGCAGGCTTGTGTCCCACATGTGGCCTGGGGAGGGGAGGGCGGGGGGCTATCCTGTCTCCCAAACATCCTCAACTGCCCCTACTTCCTGGTATAGTCACGGGACACACACAGGATTTTAAGATTAGGGACTTCTGAGGACAGCAGCTACAGTGAGGGCCGAGACGAATCAGGGCAGACACTGGAGGACCCCATCTGGGATTCTGTCTGCGAGTCGAGGCGATTGCTTGCGAACGTCCTGCTGTAGGCTCCGGCTGCCCATCCAGATGGGGCGTTGGCCACTCTGGAACTGTGACTCAATACTGTTGCCATTTCCAGTACTCATGGTGGTCCGTCAGTAGTGTGTCAGACGTCAAGCCAGCGATGGGGCAAATACCAAGCCATGCAGAGATACTGTCACTGTAGGTTTTGTAAAAAACCCTGTTTTCTTTCATGCAAATCCTAAGTCTTCCATTGTGATAACCCCGTAGGCTGGAAGCAGGAAGTTCCCTAAAAAAGAGTATTTGTGGGTGATACCAGCTCTGCCCTGACCCCGTCTGCAGGTATTATGGGGGGAGTGGGCACTGAAGTGGCTTTCCCATGGGTCCCCAGTGATGATTTGATCTGGGCACCAGCTTCCCAGTGTAGGCCAGGTGGGGCAGGAGCTAAGTGTCGATACTGAACCCCCACGCCCCTTCGCGCTGCCCTCTAGGATGCTTGCACCCCAACTGGCCACACCAATCGCCCCACCACCATGATCATGGACTTCCAGAAAGGCAGTCCGTCCAGTACTCCCATGTCAGTCTGTTCCCTGTGGTCTCAGCACACTCTACCTCTGCCCATTCCTCACTTCTAGATGCCAGGAGCTTCGTGCATCCTCAGAGATTTCTCAGACGAAGGTTCTGGATGTTGGCCAACTAGGAACATGCTTCTGACCCCAGTATCAAAGGTGCACGCCCTCTGTTCCCAGTTGCTTAGCGAGCATGTCTGCGGGCGGCCGCTCACCTGGGAATAGCGGGGTCCTTCCTGAGAGTCCCTGCCACGTCCGTCAGGCCTCTAGAACATGGCACAAGCCAGGCATCCCCAGAGGCCGCCTCCCAACTCCCGCCGCCGAGCGCTGCAGAGCCTGTGCACTGCTGCCTCGGGTCGTGTCTCTCGGTTTACCAGAGCCCTTTCATCTTCGGAACTTTCCTCCTCCGCTTTGTAGCTGCAGCCAACTCATTTATGAAAAAGGCTTTTCATGTCCTTCTCTCCTCTACCCCACGTTGTTTGCTCTTGGCACTGGGGTCCAAAGCCTGCCATCCAAGTGTGCTGGTCAGGCAGGTGGACGTGCCAGTGGCGGTCAGCATGATCACGTGTCACTCGTCACATGGGGGACATGTCCCCAGGGCACATCTAGGCATTTCCCCATTTCTCCCTGGTGCCAACCCCTGTATATTTGAGACATCTGGTGAACAGTGGCACCAAAGTAGCCATGGTCTTATTTCTGGAGCACAAGCAAGCTGCCCCCTCCTGTGGGGTACAAAGGTGCACAGGCAAGGTGTCCCTGTGGCCCAGGCCCCACAGTGTACCTGGAAGTGCTCTCTGACAACATGAAAATGGCCCCTGGTGTGGAGAGCTCCTTGGGCCATAATCAGACAGTAAGGAACTGAAGTAGTTATCAGACCAGTCCTGGCAGGAGCATGAGCCCCAAGGCACAGGCAGGGGGAGGGCAGAGGGGAATCAGGACTGGTCTGAGGTACAAGGGAGGCTCTGCCTGAGAAGGAGCCCAGGTGGGCCTCAGCGGTGCGCAGAAGGGTCCCTGGGCGAGGGGCCCAGCCAGGACGGAGCACAGGAGGAGAGAAGAGAGAGCAGCCAGAGACAAGCCGCCTGCACCCCAGGGTGGCCACACCGGCTGGGAGCATGGGGCAAATTGCTTCGCAGGGAGCCCAAATTAAGCATACATTAGAGTTGCTGCTCTCAAGAAATCAGTTGATTTCCCCTCCGTTTAAATCAATCAGAGTCATCCACAAATGGCAATCTACAAGCTCTGTGCGTCTAGCCTCACGCCTGGCTCTTTGCCCAGCAATCACTCATCTGCTCCCTAATCCACGGCGATTCACCGCCCTCACTCGAGTGGCGCGTCTCTGATCTCGAGAGGCGTGTTTATCTTGCACACATCTCTCCAACGTGCCTCTGCCAGGCCACAGGCACACAACCTGGCTTCCCACCTCCACACCTACGTTTCGCTGGCCATCCAGGGAGGTGCAGCTCCTGGACCAACAGGGAAGGATGGTAGAACTGACCCTCTTCTATCTCCACGGATGCAGATCACAGCCCTTTCCACGGTGAGGGCCTGCGGAATTGCCGTGGTTAGCCCCGTAGTATCCAATCCGATAACGGCACACCTGCGCTGTCCACACCTGTGGTGTCCACACCGGCGCTGTATCCACACCTGCGCTGTCCACACCTGCGCTGGGTTCCTGCACTGTGCAGGGTGTTGCAGGGGCTGCAGGTGATGTCCCGGGGCCGACCCTCCAGGTGCTTACAATCTTCTTGGGGATATGAAAATTATCCATATTGATCCTGCCTCCTGGAATTGTTTATGTTTTCTATTTCATGGGGTGTATACTGAAAAAATATTCGTTGTTGATCTGAAATCAAAGTTAACCGGACTTCCTCTGTTTACCGGGAACATTAAGGGAAGGGACTTCCGAATCACACTGTGGGAGGGCAGAGACGACGGCAGAGGGGCTGCGTTTCTGCCTGTCAGAAAGGCCTGGGAGACAACCCACCAGACTCACTGAAACGTGTCATTCTTTTTCTCTAAGGGGATGTGTCTCTACCTTCTGACCTAGATGCAGGCATGTAATCAGGAAGCGTGAGGACGCACCTGAGGGGAAGAGGGGCGGAGGAGGCGCCCCACCTGACACCGTCTGATTGCCTGGGCAGCTCCATCGGAGACGAAAAGGTGCACGTGCCCGTTTTCCTTAAGGCACATGAAGGGAAATGAACTCAATTTTAGGTGTCACTTTTCTTCTTAAATTCGAGACATCTTGTCAGTATGGTAATAACATTTCTTATTTCAGGTCTGAGCCGATGTGAATTTACTGCATCTTATAAAAACTGCATAAATACATTTTGTAACCTTTGTGTAAGTAATATCAATTTGCTTTTATGTAGTTATACCTTAAGGAATGCTTTTCAAAACCATGTTCTATTTCTCCCTTAATCACAAGAGACACCTTTCTTGATTCTGATAGTGATTATTAAGCTTCCTGGTCAAGCAGCAAAATATTTATTATTATGATTTGTCTTTCTCATTATTTCTCACTGTTTTGTATGCAGGAAAAATGCTCACAGATAGCACCACCAATTGAGAGGTAAAGCGAGCCTAAAGAATTCTTTCTTGGTAATAAGTTATCCATTAAACACCACTGAGGCCGCTCTTGTTGTAAAACGTATGTCAACATAATCTCACATACTTTTTATAAAGCACTAGTAGTAAGACATTAAAAATGACAAAAATGCCTTTAATCTATTAAAAATGTAATCACCTGCTATATCGTTTACAGCACAATAAAATAAATATTGCCCAGACTGGTCTGCCCAGATGGCAGCAACTCTGTGGAGCAAGAAGACAATAACTTTCCAATCGGTCATCAAACATAGTGGCATCGTTCTTCTCCCTTAGACGGAGAAGAAAGCTCTTCTCATGATTTCTGACACATGAGGGATGTATACCATCACACCTTCTTTTGGGAAAACAGCAGACACCCCATGTTGTAGAAGTTGTGCCACATCGATTAGTAGGTCAACAGTCACTGCTTCGAAGGGCCAGAGAGAGAAAGACATAGAAAGTGCTCTATATTTGGAAGTCTGAGTCTTCCTCTGCCCTCATCAAATGCCAGTTAACAATCATGCAGATATAGTCCTCAGATCAGTCAGCACGAGTGTCATTGCACAGGTGGGCACTGCAAACTGTATGCGCCCAGTTCCAGGGAGAGGAACCCCGTGGGGCGAGAGGCTGGGATGCTAACAAGGCGAGGAAGAGGAAGCCAGGCCGTTGAGGGAGAAGGAGACCGGGCTTCTGACGGGAGAGGAGACCGGGCCTCTGAGGGGAGAGGAGACCGGGCCGCTGAGGGGAGAGGAGACGGGGCCGCTGAGGGGAGAGGAGACCATGACGCTGAGGGGAGAGGAGACCAGGCCTCTGAGGGGAGAGGAGACCAGGCCGCTGAGGGGAGAGGAGACCAGGCCGCTGAGGGGAGAGGAGACCAGGCCGCTGAGGGGAGAGGAGACCATGACGCTGAGGGGAGAGGAGACCATGACGCTGAGGGGAGAGGAGACCATGACGCTGAGGGGAGAGGAGACCAGGCCGCTGAGGGGAGAGGAGACCAGGCCGCTGAGGGGAGAGGAGACCAGGCCGCTGAGGGGAGAGGAGACCAGGCCGCTGAGGGGAGAGGAGACCATGACGCTGAGGGGAGAGGAGACCAGGCCGCTGAGGGGAGAGGAGACCAGGCCGCTGAGGGGAGAGGAGACCATGACGCTGAGGGGAGAGGAGACCATGACGCTGAGGGGAGAAGAGCCCAGGCCGCTGAGGGGAGAGGAGACCAGGCCGCTGAGGGGAGAGGAGACCAGGCCGCTGAGGGGAGAGGAGACCATGATGCTGAGGGGAGAGGAGACCAGGCCGCTGAGGGGAGAGGAGACCAGGCCGCTGAGGGGAGAGGAGACCATGACGCTGAGGGGAGAGGAGACCATGACGCTGAGGGGAGAGGAGACCAGGCCGCTGAGGGGAGAGGAGACCATGACGCTGAGGGGAGAGGAGACCATGATGCTGAGGGGAGAGGAGACCAGGCCGCTGAGGGGAGAGGAGACCATGACGCTGAGGGGAGAGGAGACCAGGCCGCTGAGGGGAGAGGAGACCAGGCCGCTGAGGGGAGAGGAGACCATGACGCTGAGGGGAGAGGAGACCAGGCCGCTGAGGGGAAAGGAGACCATGACGCTGAGGGGAGAGGAGACCATGACGCTGAGGGGAGAGGAGACCAGGCCACTGAGGGGAGAGGAGACCAGGCCGCTGAGGGGAGAGGAGACCAGGCCGCTGAGGGGAGAGGAGACCATGACGCTGAGGGGAGAGGAGACCATGACGCTGAGGGGAGAGGAGACCAGGCCGCTGAGGGGAGAGGAGACCATGACGCTGAGGGGAGAGGAGACCATGACGCTGAGGGGAGAGGAGACCGGGCCGCTGAGGGGAGAGGAGACCAGGCCGCTGAGGGGAGAGGAGACCAGGCCACTGAGGGGAGAGGAGACCATGACGCTGAGGGGAGAGGAGACCATGACGCTGAGGGGAGAGGAGACCATGACGCTGAGGGGAGAGGAGACCAGGCCGCTGAGGGGAGAGGAGACCATGACGCTGAGGGGAGAGGAGACCAGGCCGCTGAGGGGAGAGGAGACCATGATGCTGAGGGGAGAGGAGACCAGGCCGCTGAGGGGAGAGGAGACCAGGCCGCTGAGGGGAGAGGAGACCAGGCCGCTGAGGGGAGAGGAGACCATGACGCTGAGGGGAGAGGAGACCAGGCCGCTGAGGGGAGAGGAGACCATGACGCTGAGGGGAGAGGAGACCATGATGCTGAGGGGAGAGGAGACCAGGCCGCTGAGGGGAGAGGAGACCAGGCCGCTGAGGGGAGAGGAGACCAGGCCGCTGAGGGGAGAGGAGACCATGACGCTGAGGGGAGAGGAGACCATGATGCTGAGGGGAGAGGAGACCATGATGCTGAGGGGAGAGGAGACCAGACTGCTGTGGGGAGAAAAGACTGGGCTTCTGTGTGGATAGGATACCGGGCTGCTGAGGGCTGGAGCTCCTTGCTTCCTATCATTGTCATGGATAATAGGCAGGTACTGTAAACAACATAGTTTGTCAATCTGAACGCCTATAAAATGAAACCTCCTGGAGATGCATTTACAATATGTTTATTGCAGACTGAAATGTCAATCGTTTTTCAGTTCATTGTGCAGTGTATTTAGGACTGTGTGCTCATCCCTTGTTCCGCCCCAGTACATCTGATGCTAAGTCATACCCCAAAAGCTACAGCGGCTCATGTCAGCAATTTGTTAACTTTTTGTTTTAATATTAGTGAAAAGCACTTGAAATTTTAGCATTGTAACCATTCTTAAGTATGTATAGCTCAGTAGTGCCAAGTATACTCAGATTGTTATGACTCAGCGCTTCAGAACTTTTCATCTTGCACATCTGAACTCTGAATCTGTTAAACACTCAGCCCTCTTCTCCCTGCCCACAGCATGGGGTTCACTGTTGAGCAGTGGGCCAGCAGGGACCTGAGAAAGTGTCACTTGAAAAGCTTTCTGGAGAGTCTGATATGCCCCTTGAAAGGTGCCTCTGGCCCAAGCCTCCCGTTTGAGCTGGTCCCATCTACAGGCAGATTCATAGGAACTGACCGAGCAGCGCAGGCTTGAGGCTGGAAGCTGTGGCCTGGGGTCCACGCAGAGAGCTCGAGTCCCCGGCTCTGCCTGGGGCGGCAGCTTGCTTAGGCCCGCTGAGCCTCCTGGCCCCCTGTAGACTGGGTGAGCAGTGATGGCCTGCAGAGCTTCATGGGGTTTAGATCAGGTTGTGTGGACACCGTCTAGCACCACGGGCCTCGTATCAGATGCTCAGGTCACAGAAGCTACTGTTCTGCCATTTGTTACGCGAAGCCTTTCTAGTTGGTACGGGACACATTTGGGGTCACGCCACCAGCGTCAACATAAAGAGGTAAATGGCATCACCTGAGGACATGGGATGCCATTAAAAAGCTCTAGCTCAGTGCTTTTATTCTTGGTCGCACATTAGAATCACCTGGAAAACTGTTCAGAAATACCGAAGCCTGGGCCTCAACTGGATTAAGTGGGTCAGAATCCATCGGCATGCGGTGCAGGTCTAAGCAGTTTTCAAAAGCCACCCCAGTGTTTTTTACTGTAAAGCCAAAGTCAAGAACCACTGCTGTGTATTATGGGGCAACAAAAAATATACCATCTACTCAAAGGGGAGCATATGCTCCAAAAGGGGGTTCCTGAGCTCCAGGCTCCTCTCCAGGGCTTTTTTTTAAAATTAGTTTCAGGTGTACAAAACAATGTAATAGTTAAACACTTATCATTTATGTCCCTCACACAGTGATAACCCCCTCCCCCATCTACTCTCCCTCTGACATCGCACACAGCCGTTACATTTCCACTGTCTCTATGCCTAATGCTGTGCTCCACTTCTTGTAACTATGTATATATATACAAAATTATAGTTGGCATTCATTATTGTTCAGCTTCAGGTTCAGGTGTACAGTGCAGTGATCAGGCATCTACACCATCCCTCTCCAGGTGGTTTTTGATACCCTTGGGTCACCACCTGTAATTTCAAATCTCATCATAAAATGTTAGAAGTGGCTAATGTTATCCGAGGACCTGAGATGGTCTGTGCCTTACCAGAGACCACAGCAACACACTGCATGAGAGATGTTGCCATGGGGAAGAGAGGACGAGGTTAGACACGGTCCTGGGACTTGAAAATAACAGTTCATGTGTTTTTGTTTTTTTTTACATTATGTTATTCCAAGTCCATATTTCATCTGCAATGTATTTTAATCTCCTTCACTGTTTCCGTCGTCCCTTTACAAAGGAAGGTACACCTATGACATACAGAGAGCCAGTGTTTATATACCACGTGCATCGCTGAGTTTTCGAAACAGCCTCTCGAGTGCTGTCACAGTTTTAATAGCACTTTTGTTTTAGTTGAGTCTCTAAGCTGATTAGTGCGGATGGCAGGATTTTAATTGGGTGCCTGTCTTCTTCTGGTCTTAGGACGATGTCCCTTTTATTCACCCCGCATAGTTCATCAGGCATGAAAACCTTCCCAGGAAGTTTTGTCCTTACTTTATTCACAGAGAGAATTACCCCGCTCTGGTCAGGGCAGGTTAGCACCCCGCACAAAAGATATCTCACTGATGTCAAAATAATGTGCGCATAGCTCACCTTTGGCCCCGAGAAAGTGCAAGAGTATCTTTCTCTTCTTTTTTTCCCCCTTCCTAATAGCCAGTCTTTCCAAAGCATTCAGCCCTCACTTCATTGTAAGTCGGCTCTGCACAAATCCTTACAAGTGTGGGTGCCTCTGACAGACCTTCCCGCCAGGCCCCCAAGTGGGGTGCGAATGGGACCCTGCAGCCAGCAGGAATGCAGTTATGATCATGCATTGCCTAAGTCTGTTTTTATTTTTCATTTTATGGAAAATGCAGCGGTAATCCCTTTAGAATTCCCCTCAGCTTAAACCTCAGAGACCGTTCACGGCCGCCTCTTAGTCTCAAGAGGGCTTCAAGTCACATAAGCCCCATATTCAACAGGTAAAGCCCACTTTGTTCTATAGACATAGCTGGAAATAATGTGAAATTAAAGATTTAATCTTCTGGGGGCAATGCAGCCTTTCCTTAGTCCATCACAAAGCAACTAAGAAGTCTAGCACCTTTTCAGTGGGTAGGAAAGTTTGATTGGCAGGCCTAGCTGCATTGATCCCCAAAATTATGTTGCTAGAAACTTTATTAATACAATTAGACAACGAGGCTGCTGCAGAGTCCTAAGTGTTGGGGGAGGTTTCATTTCATGATGAAGTCGACTTCTATTATTAACCTAATTGGCAGGATTTATGTGCGGGGGGAGGGGGAAGGATTCCAGCTTTGGTGACAAATTAAGTACCCATTTTTCTGCTCACAAGAAAGCCCCGACTCTACCAACACGAATTCGAATGGCGGGCAAAGCACCTCTGACCTGAGGAAGGGATTAGATGCGTGGTGGCCGTGCTGGGCTGAATGCACCCTTTGTGAGTCCATCGTGCTTCCAGACTTCACTGAGGAGGCTCCATCCAGGCTAGAATTTGAATGTAAAGATGAAGGCCAAGCAGTACACAGGCAGGTGGGCGACACGTTTGAAAAGGGGTCTACGAGTGGGACGCTTCAGCACCTGTAACATTTTAAAGACAGGTATGTGCTTTACTGCTCTGCCTCCCACGCCACCACGTCCCCACTGTGGCTTCCTTCCATTTTCCTCTTTCACCTTTCCTCTTGTCCTCTGCCATTCGACGTCACCAGTTATTTGCAGACCTAGGGTAGCCTGTACCTGGCACAGCTAGCATGCCGGGGGAAGCCCGCACTCAAGACCAGAGTGGTGGCCGGCCTTGGGATTGCCCTTCACCCGTTTCTGTGGCCTTGAGAAGGTCACATCTTTTCTTTCTGTCTCGCCTGTGGTGGAGGATGATGCCAGCGGAGTCTGGCCTGTCCTAACTCTGCATCAATTAGCTGTGTGGCCTCAGCAGCACCCTCGCCCAGTCTGGACGTTAGACAGAACCAGCCCCCAGGCCCTTCAGCCCGGCATCTCAGCCTCTCTCTCCCTGGCACCCTCACATTGCTATGACCTGATAGCTGAGATTGTGTTTTTCTGGAGTCTCCTTACCTCCTATCTGCCCTTTGTTGGTGGTGAAAGCCACACTACTGTGTTTTCCCGAAAATAAGACCTAGCCAGACAATCAGCTCTAATGTCTTTTGGAGCAAAAATTAATATAAGACCGGTTTTATATTATATTATGTAAGACCCAGTCTTACAGTAAAATTTTTGCTCCAAAGGACGCATTAGAGCTGACTCTCCAGCTAGGTCTTATTTTCAGGGAAACACGGTATTTGTGCACCCACTGAAAGGCCACATGTGTGCAGGGTGAAGTCCCTGCCTCCGAGGCACTCTGAACTCAGCTGGGACCTTTGCACACTTCCTCGACCATCTTTGCAGCAGAGGGCACCCAATGCCAGAGCGGGCCATGCGTCCTCCACAGGAAGACGGGCTGCCATCCAGGTCCGGCCTCCTCGAGCCCAGGAAACAGACCGGCCCACATCTTCTAGCTGCTTCTCCAAGTGTCACTATGGACAGAGGCCTCTCACTACAAAACTCTTCAAGCCACTGCACAAATCAAGGGCGGGGCACAGTGTTACTGTCTGGTGCTGATGAAAAAGAAATTCTTTGCAAAAATGCACATCAGACAAGGTTCCTGTTTCTGTCGACATGCAGTGGATGTGATGGCCATTGGTCACGTTGAATGTTTCATAGTGACATTGTAGATTCAGACCAAGGACACCCCTGCTCAGGAGACATGATAAAAAGGCAGCAGTGGCACAGTGAGGTAGGAGAAGTGTGGGATGGGGCCGGAGCCCTTTCTGAGAAGACTGTCTACACTGCATGGTGACTCCCCTCAGCCCCAGCCCGGGCAGACGGGACAGTGTAGAGGAGGGCTGTTTCTTCTCGTTGGTATAGCCAGTGCTGGTACCAGGAGGTACATTTGAAGCCTGTTATCCACAGACACACCAATTTCCGGCCCTGCTAGGGGTTGCCTCCACCAGTAATGTTTTGGGACGGATAAATCCTAACCAGGACTGTTTGGGTTCAGATGGTTTCATACCAGGCAGTGCGTTTTCCTAAACACTTAGCTGAGGAACAAAGAAATCATCAGACCCCATGGTTTGCACATTGAATAGCGCAGAGCCCCAGGGGGGTCTGTGGAGAGTCCCCAGGGGCCACCTGCATGGGGGAAGGGAGCAGATTTTGTGGGGACATGCTTCTCCTGTATGTCTCCTCTCCAACCTCCCCTCTGGCCCTACAACCACACACTCCACTGTCGCTGGGGGAAGATAGAGGTGGGATAAAACCCATAGGACCTGGACCTGAAGATGCTCCTGGAGCCCCACGTGATCTGTTTCCCTGTGGGAAGTAACTGAATTGGACCAGGAGCTTTTGGTTGCCATGGTGTCAGAGGCCTGCAGTGGAGCAGATAGGCACTGGTGTGTCTTTTCTTATGTAAAAAGCACTCAGACAACCATAGCTGTGGACAGGCAAAAGCCACCAAAGTAGAAACGTACAGGAGCCAAGGAAAACGACCATGCGTGCCAGTGGAAACTGAGTCAGTTGCCCAGACAGCAATCTAGAATGTTCCTGCAGCCACATCCTGTCTCCATTGACTGGTCTCGTGAGGCTGCTCAGGATAAGCTGCTGGGTGAAGCCGAGTAGATAAACTGAAAATTACAGAGGTGCTTCACCTAGACACAAAGGTTACAACTGATAGCTAGGACAGGAGGGGACCCCCTGAATGTTTCTTCTGAAGTCTTACCTTCTCCGACAAGAGGAATGGCCCAAGATGTACGGGATGAGTGAACATGTACTCCTGAGAGAGGACCCCCAATTCAAGGGGGAGGTGACAGCAAACCTGGTGACACTATTCCCTCCTTATTCCCCCAAGTCTCCACCTTGGTGTACCCCCACGTCACTGACAAACACAGTCTCCCTTCAGAAGTCACTGAGATTGTGATATTTCAGGTTGTGGATTAAAAGTGAGACTCAATGCCCACGCATCCCAAAATGGCCTCCACTGAGGTCTTTGGACATAAAGACGTCCCCAAATTTGAATGTCATTTTGATTTTATCGTGGAATCAAGGGGCTCCTGAAATCTTGAACTGGATAGTTAGGTTCCACGTTTTGTCCTGCCAACTACCCCCATCTCTCCCAGCCTCTTCCGCTCCCCACCCTCACTTTCAGGAAATGCTTCCTCACAGCTCACGCTGACCCCCAACCCAATAGCACCTCTGAGAGCAGAGCCCTTCCTCTTGCTCACTGTGTGTCCGGGGACCTCCCCACGACTGGGCACACATGAGGGGTTAAGAGGTACTGGTTAAATGAATGGGCAGACAAGGGAGCACGCACACCCTTCTGGTATTTTCCATCCTGGAACACAGCCCTTCCAGATAGTCCGAAGCCTAGGCCTTCCTTCTCCAGGCTCATTACCTCTCAGGTCTGTCACCTTTCTTTGAAATTTTGTCAGTCCTTCAGTTTCATTTGGAGCATTTTTCTGCACGTGTTGAAGGTCTCTGGACCAAGACAAGATAGAATTTTCTAGCAAGGTTCTGATAGGAAGTTGATGGAAGGACTCTCCCACTGACCTCACTGCCCATCCTCCACTATTTACACTTGCAGTGTCACAACTGCTGCATCAACCCTGGTCAGTTTTTGGTCACTTTTTTTTTTTTAAGAGGTTCTTCTTTTTATTTTAATATATATATATATATATATATATATATATATATATATATATATGTTTCCCCCCCTTTCTTCCGCCTCCCCCCCACACTCCGGTTCAAACCGTTGCTTCTCAGTCTAGTTGTGTAGGACACAGCTAGCTCCTGGCCCGTGTGAAGTTATTACTCTTAATCGAGCTGCTTCTTTGCGTTTGTCTCACTGTCTCTTTAGGAATGCCACATAGCAGCCTCACAGAGGAGACGGTCTAAGTGTCACCCACGTGGCCAGAATCTGTATAATCAAGAAACAAGATGGGAAGTATGAAGACATTCTAAAGCAGTGTCTCATTTCCCTCCCGACCTTCTCACCTTGATTGCTGCTTATGTCAACCTCCAGCCCCCTGCGTGTCCCACCAGCTACCCTGAAATGAGTCAGTGTTTGCACCGCTCCACAGAAATTCTGACCAAGATTTCAGGCTGTTTCATAATGGAAAGGGCCTCTGTGTACCAACACCTGCTCACAGAAATAAGGACCATTTAAGCCACCTGAGCCCAGATGAAACTCTCCGTGATGATAGCTCCTTGACTTGCACGTAAGTTCTGAGACCTGTGCTGTATTTCCTCCACTTAGTGACAAAAATTGTGCATGTCACAAGCAGGAGTCTCACCAGAGATAAAACACATGAAAATACCACTTCCTCTTCCACAGCCTGACACTTTCCCAGAAAAAATAAGGTCTTTCTTGTACATGTGCTTCATCTCAAAAAAGAGGCATCGCTGTGGAGACGCAGACTGTTGTTGGCACAAAGAGAAATTGGTTTGGGGCAGGGGGCGTCGTGACAGCATCTGTTTCTTCTCTGAGTTGGATGGTGTGTCTATACTGATAAATTTCAGGTCTGGCACCACGTAGAGCATTACAAACCGATGGCCACTGAGGTCAGCCATCTGGCAACCAGGCCAAGGATACAGACTGGAGGGAGCAAGGAAAGGTGCTCTAACCTGAAGGAAAACGTGTGATCAGAGAGACATGGACAGCCAGTCTCAAGTGTCCCCCCAGGTCAGAACTAGCACCAGGGCTGAAAATGAGAGGGAGAGAGATTCTGGGTCAGCATAAGGAAGACTTTTGCAGCAGTTGGAGGTAGAAGTGGGATTATAAGAGCTCAAGCAGGTGCTGTCTACATTGGCCCCCAGTTTCCATGTGCATTGGACTCCAGATCACATCTAGACAAACCTCAAAAATCTCTCCAGCCTCTGGCAATATCGATGTGTATTGGGTCCACCGTCTAAAATCTGACCCTTGCATACTTAGTAGTTCTTGCTTGGTCTCTTACCCCATTTTAAAGGCGTGGAAAAGGATTGTGTGTTTATTTTTTCAGTAGTTCTCCAGCTTCAGAGTAATTTTTTAAAAGTTCATAGTTATAAGACTATTGCCATTTTTTATTTTCATT
Organism: Rhinolophus sinicus; assembly: GCF_036562045.2. NCBI lineage: Eukaryota > Metazoa > Chordata > Mammalia > Chiroptera > Rhinolophidae > Rhinolophus > Rhinolophus sinicus. The sequence goes on from NC_133760.1 coordinate 51,492,689, forward strand.
TCCTTTTTTTCAGTGTCACATCCAAGTCTCCTTGACATCTCAAAAATAACTAATAGGCCTAATGGTTTTCCAAAGCTGAGGGGTTATTGAATTATATTTTTCTAATATGATATGCCTATGATGGAACCTTATGTAAGACAGTTACGCACACTAAATTTGCTTTAGAATTTAAATATATTTTGAGCTCATGACATGGGACTTTTGCCAAAAGAAATTTGGAGGAAAAAGGTTTGCAATGGAGGCTTTGTTGAATGTTTTCTAAAATGCTTACATCTCGGTCCCTTGGTAAGAAACCTACAATTTTAAGAACAGGGCTTTGTGTCAGATGCCGCGTTGTGACGGGGAGTGATGATTGTGTAGGACCAGAGGTTGAGAAAAGAAGTTGTAGGGGTTAGCGTTGCCCGATAGAGAACAGTTTGCTTACTTGTCTTTCAATATTTGACATTTGTCTCTGACAAATGAAGACAAGAAAAATGGAGAAACTTGGCTAATCAGTTGCTTAGGTATTTTGGTTTCCCATTAATGGAAATTCTACGCTACACCCAAGACATTCGTCTTTATTTTCAAAGATAAAGATAGATGTCAGAATCTGTGTGTATTGAAATAGATGAATGGACAATGATGGCCTTTCCTAGTTCTGTATTCACATATACTGTATATTCTGTAAGATTGGCTATCTTCTGACCAGAACAAATCATAAATATAGGTCTGCATTCTTTTCTGGTCTCTCTTTGATCTTTTCTTCCTGCAGTCATGGCTTTCTGCCCTATTCGTGTCCATTCTAGAAAAGACCTGATATCAGTCATTGATACCTTGTTCTGAGTATAAAATCATTACGTTCCCCATTTTGGAGAGTCTGTATGTTATGCCTTGGCTCATTCTGTGGACAAGAAGTTTCGGTTAGAAGAATCCAGCATGAGAGAGCAAACGGAAGGAGAATTTGTTTCAGGGTGCAAGGATGAACATGGATTTCCCTGCAACCACACTGTCTTTTGACAAATCTGTTTCAATGACTCCCTATTAAGCCCTCCCCAGCGTTCCAATAATATCCTCTATTTCCTGCTGGACAGAATCCAGCTCCCAATGGCAAGGTCACTTTTTTGAAGTTGAGTTGCGTCTCTGCCTTGATGAATGGCTGTATTTGAATGAACAGAATGTTCTGTCCCACAACTAAAGATAAAGTATGTAGATAGTATTTTTAAAGGCTATATAGCACAGAGACCCCACCAACAGACATTTAGTTTGCTTTCATTGTGGCTATTTTAATGCATATTGGTGGTTCAGAGCTATAAAGGCTCCATGAGATAATGCAATTGTGCTAAAAAAAAATTTTTCCAGTTTTATAAATTGGAGAAATTAATCAAATTAAAATAGTCTCAAGAAAGCTCTCAGTGGGATTCCATCCAACCGGTCGACAAGATCTCAGCCTTTCCTATAGCAGGAGGCTGGACCAAGGCTGCGCACCCGGGCTCAGCAGGGCGGCCACGGAGGCTTGCTAGGAAACGGCTGGTAGCTGTGATATTAATAATGCTAATTTGAATAAGCTTAAGATTAAAGGCCAGCTGTGTTGACATTAAATCATTGTTTGATAATAGATTTGACTTTAGAATCAGCAAGGAGTTGTGAACCAAGGAAAATGATTGTCCCTTACCAACATGACAGAAGAAAAGAGAAACGCATTGTTACCGCATTTCTTTGATTGCTCGTAAGGTTCCAGGCTTTCTGGCCCTTTACTGACCATGTGCTTCCTTTTTTATGAAGTGTATTTTTGCGTCTTTTGACTCTTTATGACTCATAAAGTCTTTCATAGAAAGGCTCTTAAACTTCTGTCATGTATGTTTCATTTACTTACCGGATTTGTTGGTTGTGTATTTTGATATGTAAACTCTTATTCACTGAAGTACATATCACAGATCATTTGGTCAATACCAATAAATAGAGACATATGTCATTATTTTTGGCTACTTCCTGCTATTCCAGTCTATGTATGTATTAAAGCACTACCATTTTTTATTGTTGGACCTTTAAGTTGCTTGCAATTTGGGGCTATATTATAAACAATAATTGAAAAACTTTGAACATACATTTTGATATACACTTTTCTGGTAATCCTCATAGGCTTAGCGTGGGATTGCCAGGCTCATTTTAGATTCTGACACATTTTATCAAGCACCTCAGAAGATCGTACTGAACACCACTCTCACCCGTAATACATGAGCAGATCTATTACCCATAATTTCTTTAACTCTGAATATTCTCAATCTTTCAGTTCTCTTCCAAAACAAAGAAAGCAACACAATGTATTGTATTATAGTTCTGGGGGTCAGAAGTCCTAAAACCAAGGTGTTAACAGATCTGTGTTCCTTCTGGAGGCTCCGGGCACTTTCCAGCTTCTAGCAGCATCTGCATTCTATGGCTCATGGTCCCTTCCTCCATCTTTAAAGCCAGAATCCCTTCCCCGCTCTTCCCTGCTTCCCATTACATCTCCTTTTCTTTCTTTGATACTCTTGCCTCCCATTTATAAAGAACTTTGTGATTACATTGGACCCACGGGGGGGGGGGGGGCATTATTCTATCTCCCACGTTGGGCAAGGCCACCATTATGATCCCTGAGTCTTTGCTCTACCTTGTCTATTCTCACAAACTGATTTTCCAGATGAAACATTTTGAAAAGTTCAACAACAATATAAAAAAACGTAGATATGATTAAGATTTGATTGGACTGCATACATTTAAAATTAAATGTGTTACTGTTTTTACCCCAAGAGCAAAAAAATTGAGTTAATCACATCCATCAACTGATGGCACTTTATCATCATGGGCGCATGCAGGGCCCCACCTCTTGTTTGATTTATTCCTGTATTCACCTCTTTGTCCTCAGTTACCATCCTCTGGAAGAGATGACTATTCGAATGTGTACCCTTTTGTTTACATGAGTTCCTTAAAAAGTATATTGTTTCTGTGTGGATGTGGATATATTCTAAATGTATCAAATGTTGCCACAGATCTTACTCGGTTTCTAATTCTTTCCACACAGACTTATATTTTTAGCTCTATTACGTTGCTGTCTATGTATCTGATATTCTAACTACAAAACACTCCATGTCCTGTACCCATCACACACACCCCAGTGAAAGACAATCGATGTTTACTTTCATTTTATATTTTTACTACTGAAAATTAGATCTTTTTCTTAATATATTTTCAGATTTGTTCTACTTATCCTATATATAAGCTGTCATTTTTGTACATTTATTTTATATCTAGCAACATCACATTTCATTCATTCATTCATTCTAGATTTTTAGCTGGTGATCTTGAGTTTTTAGAAAATATCTGGTTCATTTGTAAGTAATTATGTTTCTGGTTTTCTGTACTAGTTTTCTAGGGCTGCCATAACAAAGTACCAAAAACTGGGGTCTTAAACAGAAATGTATTGTCTCACAGTTCTGGAAGCTAATAGTCCAAGATTAAAATACCAGCAGAATTAGTTTCTTCTGAGGCTGTGAAGAACCTGTTCCTTATCTCTCCCCTGGCTTCTGGGGGTATGCTGGCCATCTTTGTCATTCCTTGACCTGTAGAAGCATCACCCCTTTCTCTGCCTTCGTCTTCACTTGGCTTCTCCCTCTGTGTGTGCCTATCTCTGCATCCAAATTGACCTCTTTTAAAGGACACCTGTCATATTAGCTTAGAACCCACTTTAATAACCTCATATAAACTGGATCATCTGCAAAGATTCTATTTCCAAATAAGGTCACACTCTGTGGTTATGGGGGTTAGGACTTCAACATATGAATTGGGGGGGACAAAATTCAACCCATAGTACTTTCCAGTATTTATAACTCCAATTCATTTTCTTATTTTATTGCTTTGTTTTGGACTTTAAGAATAATTGTTGATAATAATTATTACAACAGCCATCTTTGAGTTATTGTTATAGAGATTAATGGGAATACCTCACTGTAAAGTATGATATTAGATATTGCTTTCAGAGAGATCTATTCCAGATGTCAGAGATATATTCCTTGTTTACTAAGAGGGTTTTCCTTTTATTTTAATCAGGAATGAACTTTTTAATCAATGCTTTTAAAACATTAACTGAATTTATGATTCATATTTTTGAAATATCTGTATGTTGAATTATAATTATATTTAACCTAAAATAGAACCATTACTGCATTATAAGAATAAAATACAACTTGTGTTTTATGTGTTATTCTTCTGATATGATACTAAATTAATATTTACTAATATTTTACTTAAGATTTTTGCATCTACATTGATAAACAAAATTGATTTGTGAGATTCAGTATATGCTCTTCTTTCGCAGTTAATTTTTGAGCATTTGCAATATATCAAGAAATGTGCTAAGTAATATTGAATGTACCATATTATTTAATCCTCATAATTTCTCCCATTTTATAGATTTAAGAAAAGGTTAAATTACTTGCTCAAGAATACAGCTAAGTCAATGAAATATTTTTCTTATTTTGATGTACCATTACTTTTTTCCTCTTTCTTTCTTTCCTTCCTTTCTGTCTTCCCTCCCCCTCTCTCATTCATTTTTTTTCTTTCTTCTTTACCTCTTCCTACCATCCTTCCTTCTTTCACTAGTCCATTATATTTTAACCCTTCCTTCTTCCCTCCTTCCCTTTCTCCCTTCCTTCCTTTTCTCTTTTTCTGTAAGTATGTTGTGATCTTAGCATATAACCTGTATACAGTCTTCTTTTGCTATACTAGAGGTTTTATTTATGACATAATACTTCATGATTTTAGCCAATTTTCCATGGACATGAAAAAGGTTATATTTTTTCTAGGGTATTAATTTCTATATCAAATCATTCTTCATTTATTTATTCATTCTCTCTATATCTTCAAAATTTGCTTCAAAGACTGGTAGAAATACTAAATATTGGGTCTCCTCCTACTTTTTTTCTTTTGGTATCTTTTGAATTGCTAACATTCATTTATTCACTTAAATTCAGTGCTTAAAAGTTCATAACAATTGCATATCTTTGTTATGAATGGTACCTTTTATGATATAAAATTGTTGTCTTTGTCCTTTGATATCTTTACTTTTATGTCCACAGTGCATTATGTTTATTCTATGATCTCTTCTTCTTTATATTCATGTGCACAATACATCTTTTGAATCCTTTCTGTCACTTCATTTTATGTGCTTGTAAATAGCATGTAGTTGGGGTTGGCTTTATAGCTTAATCTAGGAGCTGCTATGTAACTGAAAGGGCACAGTTACTTAAGCAGCACGGGTCCCCTGCACACTGGCCTCCTGCACAGCTGGGTGGGAAGCAACTTGCAACCACAGGCTTGGATCCCAGCCCCCAGTCCTACCGGGGAGGGACCAGCGCATCTGCCAACCACGACACTGAGCCGTCGGGAGAGAGGCAAGCTGAGGCTTCTCCTGTCACTCTGCTATGCGTTCCCATCCTGATACCACAGAAAGGGGCCCGATCTCCCAATGATGCAGCCTCTGAGCCCCACTGTCCAAGGGCCCAGGTCTCTCCTGGAGCAGGCCACCTGCTTGTGCTGGCTTCCCCTGCCTCGGTGCCTGCTCTGTTCATGGCCTTTCTGCACGATGAGGGCCCAGCAGACCTCGTGTGTCAGCTGCCTGGCCGCTTACCCGTTTGCCCAACAAGTACCTGCTTGTCATTTTACCTGGGAGTTTCAGCCGTCCTCTGTCACGCATGGCATGCTGTGCCAGGCAATTACCACCTTAGCTACCTGGAGCCCATGGACAACCTCATCTATCAAGAGTGTGACCCCCAAACATGAAGTGACTGGGCGCAAAGGCAGCGAGAGCCCCGTGACGTGGGCGTCACACTGGTGTCATGTACTGTGCTAGGCCTCAGGCCCAAAAGGACAGAATGGAATCCAAACTGCCTGGACCAGGCACGGCGTCCTCTGTGGCTTAGCCCTCACTTCCCTCAGACCTTCCAGCACATGCTGCCCTCTCCGCTACGATCCAGTTGTGCGGGCTCCGCTGGATTTAAACCCTCCTCCTGTTTTCCTCCCTGTGGCCTTCACATGAGCGGTCTCCAACTGCTATGGTGCCACTCCGATCCCAGCACGACGGAAGTTTCCTTCTCATCATCCAGAGCTCAGCTTCAGAGGTGCCTTCCACTCTGTTTCACTGGCCAGAATGTCCCTTCGTCCTGTGAAGGGGAGAGTGGGTTGTATTTTATGACCATCACTATCTGCCTGCCAGCTCACCTCTCCGTGGCCTGGACTTGGCACATTCTAGGTGTTCAATTAAAAGATGCTGATGGAGTGAGAGTAAGATGAAACTGCTCCTTCAAGGGGCCCACGGTGCACTGAGAAGCATGTGGGACACGGGAGGAAGCAGACGAGCTGCCCTAATGGATGCAGCGTAACCTGCAACATGGGAGTCAGCCTGGGGCATCTGAGGGAGCAGGACGGGGCGTCTTGCGAGAGAAGTGGTTCACCAGGAGACAAGGGGGAACGTTTCAGGAAGAGGGTGAGCGCAAGCAAACTGGAGCACACAGAGCTGGGAGTCCTGCACGCTGACCGGCAGAGTGGGCGTGCTGTCCTGTCAGCGACGGTGAACGGCAGGGACGTTCTGAAGGAAGTGAGTGAGGTGACACGGCTCCCCTGTGAAAGACCCCTCAGGCAGCTCTCTGATGGTGGGGTGGCCGACAGGTGGCAGAGGTGGTGGCAGGAAGGAGGCCTGTGGGTTGGCAAAGGAGCAGAGCAAATAGAAGAAGATTTTAGGGAGACAGTCAGCAGGTCCCAGGCCTGAGGGTCGTGGTCTGTATTATCGGGGTCCTGTTGCCACAGGAAGCTGAGGCTCTGCTGATGGTTCCACATTTACTCTCACAAGGCCCCCAAAGCCACAGACACACCTCCTTTCTGTTACTGTGCGTGTCCATGTAAGGGACTGGTCTTCTGTTCAGTGGGCTCAGTATTTTCTAATTAAAGAAAGAAACGCTCCCTCCGCCAGGCAGAGGCCTCAGTCTCTAGAGTTCCATATAAGTGAGGCTCCACCATGTAAGTTCTCGTTCATTTGTCTGAAAATAAGGCATCGTTACTTTATGGCTGTAGCTCCTAGCTCATCTCTTGAAATTAAAATTCTCTGAATCGCCAGAACCCATCTGGCCGATGGAGCACCATGTCTGGATGCCTCATTCCCAGGACGCTGAATAACCCAAAGCCACAGTGGCCAAGTGTGCCCTTCCAGGTCATCCTGTCGCCAGCTGGCCTGTCCTGTCCCATGATGAGCGGTGAGGAAGGAACAGAGCGGGGAGAGCCAGGGAGTGGAGCAGAGGTGCACCCACCTTCCTGTTAGGTCACAAGCAGGACTGCAGTGAGGGGCCTCAGAGAAACCCCACTTGTTTGGGTAAGAAACATCAGAAATAACGCCAGGTGACCTGTGTGCCCGCTGGGATGGCAAGGCCGCTGTTCCAGTTCTGTGTGCAGGATTCTAGAACTGGTGCCAGGTAAGCCCCACTGGCTCACTTAGGAGGGGCCTGCCTTTGGCCACTGCCCCGGATGAGAACAGCTGGGGACATTCAGTCTCAGCTTGAGCTGTCACTGGGGTCCTCATCAGTGAACAGAGGCAAGCTGAACACATTGAAGTTTGAACCTGCAAAACCATTCCACTCCCTCTTCAACTTACAAGATGGAGAGGGGCTGAGGGTGGCAGCCCCAAAGGCAAGCAGGTGACATCTGACTGTTCCCAGAGGCACCCCTAGAATCGTGATGCATCAGCCAAATTAGAATCCTTGGCCTGTTCTGGGTAACAAGCTCCCAAATGTCATCATGTACCAGTTATCCCATCCCAGAGCCCGACAAAGACATGACCCAGCAGGGTGACCAGCGACAAGAAGACCTGTGTCCTGAGGAGGAATAAAAGAGCCGAGACCAGAACACAGGCTCTGCAGGGGTCCTCCCTCTGAGTAATAAGGAAAATGCTCTGTCCCAGTCCCATTTCTGTATCACTGTCAACCAGAAAGATATCGCCCGCTTCTGTACATTCACACCCTATTTAGATTTTTGAATTGACATGTTTTCCTAAAGTTACTCTATTTTCTGATCTCATAAAAATATCGAACCTAAGGCCATCTGATAGAGCCACAGGTAAATTTCCTCGTAGCTTGTCTCTTTCTCTGATTTAATATATTTTAAGGAGAGGTTCTGTTTTTTTGTTTCCAGGCTACAGCATTTGCACCTGGGGGAATTATGGCTTTAACTTTCTTTGTAAAAAGAAGATCAAGAATTGTTGCCAAAATAAATTCTTCTCCATTCTTCTTTTCCTCAGTTGTCTCCAAAAAGAAATTAGCATTCACAGTCTCTACCCCTACATTATCCTTAAAAAATACCATTGTGTTTTCTGCAGAATTAAGGGGGGCGCAGTGCCTGTCGATCCTTTCTTGTGGTTGTCTGCCGAGGAGCCCGGCTTTTCGCCGAGACAAGTCTCTCCAGTGTTTCCTACGTGACGTTCGAAGGCATTCTACTCACAACTGACCCTCAGGTTCACTCAGGAGAGGTCAGCCGGGCACAGGCCAAGGTAAGACCCTCTCTCCAGCTTCCCGTGCAGCACACTGGGGTCAGTAAGGCCCGCCCCTCCCATAGGCGGGTCACAGTCCAGGAACCCCTGATGAGAGGGAGGACGCGTGGTTTTACTCAGCTTGCACGCTAGTCACTTACATTCTTCCGGCCTCAGTGTGCCCATCTGTAACATGGTGGTGATGGCTGCACCGGTTGAAGGTGCTGGAGACCAACTCATCTGAGGGCTCACCAAGCTCTCCAGTGTCCTGGTTTTTCCTGATGTTCCGCTCAGTGAAAAATCAGAATGGGTGTCAGGATGGAGAAGTTGTACATTCTTCCCAATAGAAACACAACACCCCTCCCCTCAATGAAAATTGCTGTAATAAAAAGAGTTGAGTTAGGAATCCAGACCTCGGTCTTCGTCTCTTTTCTGACTGACATGCCTGAGGCCACACGGCATCTCTCCCTCCTCGGGCTTCAGGTTCCTTATCTGCAAAATGGGAGTATAGGACCAGAGGGCCTCCTCAAGATCCCCTCCAACTTGAAGTTTCAGGACTCATCTTAAGGAAATCGTCACAACATGTGCTCTTAACACAATGAAAGCCTACCAGAGAAGAGGAAAATGAAACTTCAGTGGGCACGAATTTTAAGGGTAGAGTGCAGTTTCCAAAGACAATTGCTAGAACAAATATTTTAGAGTGAGTCCAACATGTTGCCTGTTTTCCTCTCAGTGCTGGCGTCGCCCACAGGCAGAGGCACCCGCCTAAATGTTGTGGGTTATGGCCCCAAGAAATCCTTCTGTGGGATTTCACACGACTCCTCCTCCGGCCTGGGACGCATCCCCCACGTACCAGCACACACAGCCCACACCCACTGGGGCTCGCCCAAAGCCCCACACTGCTGCCCTGACTTGCCACCACAGCGCCTGCCCTTGCACTGCGATCGCCTTCCTCTGTCTCCTCGCGTTTGTCATCTACCATGTTTTATGATTTCACTGTGTGTGGTTGTTTTCAGGAAAATGCCAGCGCTGTGAGGGGAACGCATCCTACTCTGTCACGTGATGGAGGAGCACTTGACACACCAGCCACCCCTCAGTTCCTGGTCGCTGAGTGAACTGGACCCTTACGAGAATCGATATAAATAAAAGAACAGCAGGAATTCCCTTCAACAGACTTCCTACAAGTCAGAAGGTAAAGTACAAAATACATATCTTAGCTCGATGGCTGATGTCAGTCCAAACCCCCAGCTTCGCTCTGCAGCCATCTTTCCCCCACCCCTTCCTTTGCTCCTGCCCCACCAGTACCCGGGGATGACCTGGGCCTCCCTTCAGCTCTGGCTCTATCTAGAGCCCTGGCTGCCGCCCCTCCATCTCCAGATGCAAAATCCCTGTGAATCCTTTAGGACGTGGCTTCGCTGCTACTTCTCCCTTCAGCCCTGAGCCCCACGCTGTTCACGGGCACAAGTGCCAGGCCCACCCACCCCAGCACACACCCCGATTGGGCCTCAGACAGAACGTGGCACAGAGAAGGGACAGCAAAGGTGACTCTTAAGAAAATGTAGTTCTCCATTTTGCCCCAGTCAGGCCTGCTTACAACTCTAGGCAGAGTCAGAATGACAAAAGGGCCCTTTGAAAGGCACAAGTAATTCCTAAGTGCCTACTGGGGACAACGCGGCCTGGACCAGAGCGCTTCTGGTGAACAGAATTTGTTTTTCTTGTATTTTGGAAGTATGAAAAGTTTCAAAGGAAGAGTTACCGCATTTCAGAAACATGACAAAAATCACTAGCGAGGGCCCCATCGGGCGGGGCTGGAGCCTCACTGCGGGGTCGGCTGTTTGGCTTGTGCAGGGTCCGGTTAAGGAGGAAGCATATTTAAAGAACCCATTTCTTTGTCAAGAGAGTGACTCCTGGCCAGCAGCACTTGAGAAACCAAAAGAATGGTTAGTTTAAAGACAAGCCAGGCACAAGACGTGGCTTCAAAGGGTGTTGGCACAAAGCGGAGACGATTTCAAAGGCAGTAGGAGTGAAAGCCTGCGTTTCTTTGAGTTCTTTCAGGGCCTTGCTTACAAACGGTGACGCCGGCTTTAAGTGTTCAACCGTTGGCAAGAACACACGAGGGACAGTTTGCAGTATCTGGCCATGCAGAGGCCACACCCAGGGAGCCACAAGGCCAGAGGAGTGACAGTCACAGCGGAGGGGCCGTGCCAGGGCCCTTCCTGGGCTCCAGTCCTCGAGTGTCCCTGTTAACTCATCACTTCCTGTCTGCTTGTCTTTCCGCCGGGCCTCCCTTCCTCCCTCCCTGCCCCGTGTGGACAAGGCACCTGTGCACTTGGTGCTGCTGAGGCCTCACAGACACTGAGGTGCTTGTGAGAACAAACGTGTGGTCTGCCGGCGAGGCTGCCTTCCGGGAGCTCCTAGCCGGCCGCTCACGGCTCCTGCAGTGACCCCTCCTGTTGTGCCTGGAGGGAAACCCATAGGCTCCTGTCAGCTGTGCACTGCCTCGTGTCCCCTGGCACGTCCTCCCTGAGGACAACCTCATGGCACATGGATTTGGAACCCGTAGGCGCCTAAGGGGACAGCGGGGCTGCGAGCAGTCAGAGTCCAGAAAGAGTGGAAAGCCATGGCCTCCGCACACCTGCACGGAGGCTGAGCGGCCGTGTTCCTGGGCAGGCAGCCTGCAGCCAGGAGCAGGGACTGTACCCCAGAAAGGAGCGTGCTAAGCCCAGGTGTGACAGAGGGCCAGGAAGACGGAAAGCCCTGACCCGCCCTCCTCCACCCTCCATCTACTGGCTGCTGATGCAGCCCCTGGGCCAACGTCCCAGGGCATAGGACAGGGGGGCCGGGGACCCAACAGTCAACGGCCAGAGCCTGAGTGGCCCTGGCCCACATTTCTGGAGTCCTGGGGTCTGTCTGGCTCCGGTGGCACTTGCTGGCTCCCAGCCAGCTTGAAGTCTGCCCTGCGGTACCCTGCTGGCCACACATCAGCTGCCTGCAGGACTCTGGCACACAGCCAAATCCACGTGGCCTCCACACCTGCTGCCACCTGTATCTGGCACTTGACAGGTCACCTTCCTGCAAAATGTTAATTATCATCCAGGAAGTGAATTTGGCCTGAGGTGTGCTGGCCATGTGTTGGTCATTTAGCAGACCACCAACCACTGCCCTGTGAATGGCCAGCCAGCCAAGCGCAGCTGGGAGCAGTAGGGACAGGCGGATGAGACCCAGTGGAGGCTTCCAGGTTGCTGTCAATCAGGACAGGGGTCAGAGGTCAGAGTCCCAGAGACGTTTAGAGCCACTAAGTCACCATCAGCGAGAAAGAGCACGGCCGCCCCAGGGGCCTCCAGTCCCAGCTCTACGGCCAGACCCAGCCCTAGAGGGCTAGTGACATGAGGGACGTTAGAAATCATGTTTTACAATAACACAAACTCTAAATGCAAAATTAAATATGGAAGTTAGTCTTTATTTAGATGAGAAAAGAAGTGCAACAAATTACAAGTCTTTAGAAGTTAACAAATGCAACAGTCACCACAAAATAGAAAAGCAGCATTTTTTTCTTAACTCTGCAACATACCTCGTAGCACTTTTCCCCTCACTGTCTGACATTTTGAAGCGCTGCCAGTTTAGGTTTGCACCTTCCCCTCACATCATTACTCCCCATTATATTCTAATTTTATTATGGTCAATATGAAAGGCACAGAATTTATAGGAAATTAAGGCAGTTCTGCTGCACTTCAGAACCGCTGCTATGCTCCACTGAGCCATTTAACTGCATAATTGTATTTCTCGTTGACTTATTTATGAGAATGCTTGTGATTTTTGTCATTAGAGCACGTTCCTTCAAGGTGTTTCCGTGTTGGTGGCAACTTTGTGCCATTTCACTGAAAACAGAACGAGTGCAGATGCGACGCCTCAGCTCTGCTGGGATGTGATGACAGGCTGGCGGGCCAGCACGTGCGGTCCACGCGCCGACGGTCGTTCTAATACCTTCTGTCCGCAGTTCACACCTGAGCAGCCTGAGCAACCCGTGTTGGCGTTTCATGTGCTGTGCTGGGGAATCTGTTCTTACCGAGCGAGTTCACAGGAGGAGCAAGTCTCAGGGGGAAGCACGTGTTCTCCTTACAATGTATGTATTGGGTGGTTGGAAGGGTTTTCCACAGACTGGCTCGTGGCTCCATATGTTCTAAACCTTGTTTGTCCCCCCCCACCCCCCACTAGCTCTTCTGGAACAGATGCCCAGGACACATGGCAGAGTGGGAGAGCGTTCTGCCCCGCAGGTCACGGGGCGTCGGTGCAGTGGACAGTATTCCTCCACTGGGGGGCTAGCGATAACCCTCCCCTCCCCAGAGAGGGCACAAAACCCAACACACTCCCCTCAACCCTGCTCAACTTGCCTTATATGGACCCCCAAAATGTCTATGGCAACTCGGACACCATAGACAAAAGGAAACGGGTGCAATTAATTTTAATAATATAGTTTATTAATCCACTATATCTACTATTATTTCAAAATGTGACCCATTTTTTAAAAAAGTTATGACTAAGATATTTTGCATCCTTCTTTTGGTAATAAATCTGAGCTCCAGAGTGTATTTTATGGTGAAGAACAGCTGCACCCACAGAAACCACCACCCAAGCACTGGGTAGCCAGCAGTGGCCAGTGGCTGCGGTGCAGCTCTGGCCCCTTCCCCAGAAAGACATCCTACTTCAAGGTCAATGTCTGGGACCCCAGGGTAAGAACCCCCAGTCTAAGAGTTCCTCGTGTTTTCACAGGCAAAGACCTCCTGAGTGGTCAGTGACAGCTGTGCAACCTACAGCTGAAATATGGGAAGTCAGGGGGGACAAAGAAAACTGATGATTTCTTGCTCTTTACTTGAATTTTGGTTGCTAAATGTTTAGAAGTGAAAACTCCGCTTGTTCTAGAATGTCTGCACAGGGTATAAAACTAAAGGTGGGCTGCTGTATCTTAGACATTCAGCCATCTATTGGGCTCTCAAAGTGTTAACGTGATGGCTTCTTAGAGTGACTGCCATTTCAGTTTTAGTTTTGAAAGATATTTACAAGCTTGCAATTCCCTGAATTCTATAATTATGAAAGCCTCACATAAGTAATATCTGATTTAATTTATCTTGTCATTGGATTCATGGAAGCTGTTCTTTTCTTAATTTAGTACAGATTAATTTTCATACTCTCTTGGAGATCTTTGACATAAGGGCTCTCGTGTTAGTGATTATTTTAATTTTGACCTGGGTTTTAACTGTTGAATACTATGACTCCATACTTGGCCATACCCTCTTTGTTTGGAGCAAGAGACACTGAGACTTGATTTTTGACTCACCTTTAACAGCTGTGTAAGACATTATGGAACGTTTTTGTGTATTAATTCCACTGTCGACTTCCTTTTACCTTTGTTTTGCATTCATCTTAATCCTTTTTACTGATTTTTACATTATGTACGTTTCATTCAGCTGCCTCCAATCCTTTTTAGAATGAGTCAGTATTTTAATTAATTGATTGATTCCATTTTGGTATCATCTGAAAAGCGAAACTGTGAGTACCTATTAAGCATGCTGAACTATAATATAGTTCATAAATTCCATTTCTGAGAAGTACAGAGTTACCCATTAGTCATGCAGATCTGAAGCCATAGGCTGCAGGTCCCGAGAGCAGTCGGAGAAGGCAGCGCCCAGGGCTCACACATGTGTGTTGTCTGCAAGGGCATCTCCATTCTGCTCGACACCCTCGGCACTGAAGGTACACGGTGCTGTGCTGCTTTAGGAAGAACCTGACCTTATGCATACCGCTCTCTTCAGTAAGGATGCTGGATGTCACTTGTCCCTGGACATGCTCCCGTCCACCATCAGGAGGTCTCCTGGTGTTGATTTAAATGTTTTCTTTTTCCCCAAACGTGCACACATGTACACACTAACCAGGGCTTCAAATGTAGATGCCCCCCCCAATAAATGCAGCAAATACTGGGGCCTATAATCTGGGAAGAAGCTGTTGCTTCTACATTCCTAAAGGGAGAGTCCGAATCCCTCCCTCCCAGGTCTGTGGAAAGATGACTGAGGTGACGTGTGTGCCACGTGCCACCTTATGCTTTAGCTGCTTGACAACCATGACCCTCCTCACCCCAACTTTGCCCTTTGGAACTCTAGACTAAGCCTCCCCCAACCCTCGCATCACAGTAGTTTCCTTCTCTCCTTTGCCGTCTCACTGAAAACAAAGACGAAAACAAGTTTGAAGGAACCAATTAATGATGAAATTCAGGTGGAAACAGCACAACGCACCTGTCAGTCGAGAGCTCTGCTTCCCGAGGGAGCACAAGTGCGCACCTGCTCTGAGTGCAGCCAGGTCACTGCATGGCCTTCAACGTACAAGGGGGGACAGCATCCCATTGTCACGGTTCTCGACATCCTGGGGCGGCAGGAACAGACAGGAGAAGGGGAGCCCAGGGGGGTGCGTATTTGTCCAGGTGTCAGTTCCCCAAACGGTTAGAATAATGGGCGCTGCTCCGGGCTCAGCCCGCCTGTGTAGGCGGCCCTGAGGAGGTCGGGATCCACGAAACGACCGCACAGCCTGAGCGATGGGCTCTGGCCATTGTCGAGAGCATGTTCCACCCTCACGCCTGGCTTTCGGAGCTTCCTGTGACAACAGAGTAATCCTTTCCCAACAGCATTCATCTCCGACATCTGTTTCTGACAGACGCAGCCTCGCTGGTGTCCCTCAGAGCCTGTCGTGCTTCCGGGAGGAGGAGCTCAGACGCCACGTGGGGTGGCGTCCTCATGCACCTGGGGGCTCCATCTCTGCTCAGCGCGGATAGGCCCCTGTGTCAGTCACAGGTAATTCAGTCTAGAGCAGCACATGAAGATTAAGAGGTGTAAGATGTCTCTCTCGTTTTGAATAAACGTCAGAAACAGCACATAGAGAGCAGTGACAAGACTTGGGATCAAATCGAGGCGGGTTCTTTATCCCGGAGACAAGCCCACCCTCACTGGTGTCACATGTACTGCCTGTGCACGGGCGAGGGGGACGTTTGAGTTTCCAACACTGGGCTCTTGCAAAGCCTCACGTGACAGGAGGAGCTGCCACACAGGGTGACAGGGTGACTTACTCACTGGCAGCTCTCACACAAAGGAACATGGCAGCTCAGGACATGGGTCACTCAATAGCTTGAAGAAAAACTGCATCATTCAGCTGGATGGAAACAATCTCTTTTTTAACCTGTTTTGGGGAGGGCGTCGATACAGTCAACCACAAGCCTGGAAAATTATACCCCTGAACAGCCTTGGTGTCCCCAAAACTGAAAACAAAGCGTGTGATCCCGGGAGGACAGTCACTGAATCGCCATCTCAGCCAGACGCCCCGGCCACAGGGCCCCAGCCGCTCCTGGAAACTGTGCCTTATTGTAACGGATGCAAATTAAAATGTGAACTTTGCTGGAGGAGGAGACGCAGCCCGCTGGGGAGAACAAGCCGAGGTGTGGGCAGCACACACTGTGGCCTCCATTTCTAGGAGCGTCACAGTCAGTGAGGCTTTGGGTGGGTGACTTAGTGATATATATATATATAAATGGTATATATATATATATATGTATATATAGCTCCAACAATGCATACACATTTTAAGAAAGGAAAACTATATTAAAATTGTAATAATATAAACTGATAACAAAAGATGAATACAAGTCACGTTTGACTTCTGTAGTTACCAGAGGTGCTCAGAGTGGTTACCATCACTGTCCAGACACTTCTGATGATGGCGAACTACTGCTTGAGCAACGCTGACCAGATTGTCCACTTGTATACATTTTTTTGGCACCCCTGGTATATATATTTATGAGACAGATCTACATATATCTAGACAGATAGTTGATAGATGATAGATGATTGGTAGATATAGATAGAAAATAGCTCTTAAATGAAAGAGGCTTTCGAAAGTTGAGATGAAGCAGGAACATTTCAGACCCTGATGGAGACTTTCGTCTTCCTCTCACTGAACACCTATCTGAAATAAAAACAGCGTTTATTTCATTTCCTGGCACTAAATTTCAGAAGTCCAGCATCAGATCGCAGCCTCCCGAGGAAAGGGGTGGTTCCCTATAATCCCAGTGGACAAAGACATTGAAAGGCACGCGTGTGGCACTGCAGTGGCTTGTGCTGGTGGCTGTCCTGGAAGCCTGTCGTCTGTTGGTGAGAACGTATGACCAGACCAGTGCAAGCGGCAAGAAGTTACAGGGAGTAGCTGCCCAGCAAGCACAGCTGTCCAGTCCAGCAGTGCGGTGGGCCACATGGCGCTGGGGTGCGCGGTGCCTCTCAGATGGGGCTTTAGCATCTGACCGGTCGGTGGCTCCCTCCACCAACATGGTCTTTACCGCTAGTTACACTGCCTCAACCCAGACAGAAGAGCCCTGGACAACCCGGAACGGAGACTGGGAAGGCACCCAAAATGGCCAAAGAAAATGAGGTGGGTCATCAGAGAGGACCGTGCATGCTGAGAAGAGAGCATGGCAGACTTCTCTAACTCAAAAAACAACAACAAAGTAATTGGATATTTTTGCCCAAGCCTGGAATGCACAAGAACAAAAGTGACCCTCCCGCTGTCGTCAGCGCTGGGCCACATTGGGCCTCTCCATTTAAAAGGCAGGTGCAAAAGGATTATGAGGGCCCAGCAAACAACTCTCCGAAACAAGGCTAACGTGCATGTGAAGGCCCATGCCAGCAGTCTGGAACTTTCTGTCCACAGAACAGCCAGTTATAGAGGTAAATTTATGTCATAAAACATATAAAGGGCAAACGTAGGCAATCTGACCCGACAGTTGCCCATCTTTATAAAAAGAGGGAAAGGAAAAGCATTTAAACTGCAGCAAATGAATTTAGCCATAGGAGAGACCCCACGCTTGGGTCAGTGAGACCTGGAAATAGGGTCCACCCATACCTGCCACCTCGGAGGTTCAAGGAGCCAGAAGGAGAACTGTGGTCGCCCTCACTCCAGGCGGAACTGACCACCACCCACGCCCTTTGCCTGCCCGCCTGCCCTAATTGCTCTCAGATACTCATGTCTAACCTAAGACCATGAACTCACACTAAGGGCAATTTCTCTTACGTCACTGAGTTCAGCTCTCAGACGGACATCTTGACTAAATGGAGAAGAGAAAGAAGCACGTTCCAAGAAGGGGGTACCAAGAGCAAAGTTCTGGGGAGGCCCACGTCGCTGGCAGGGAGAAGGGGGCTTCTGGGGCTGGAAGCTTCCACAGAAGAAGCCACTACAGGAAGCTGATGGATCTGGTCCAGCTTAGGTCTCCCCATCTTCAGAGACCTAAAGATTATGAGATTCCTAAAACAAGCAAGATGGGGACGGAAAACTTGACAGAGTCAGTCAGACAGGTGGGTAGTCCCGTCCACAGAACAGCAGACTCGGGACTATATGAAATGTCCTAGAGTGGAGGCCCCCCTAAGCTCATCTCCACCCCAGAAGGAAAACAAGCAGACAGTGGATCTCAGGAAAAGGCGTTGGGCCGGCTGGTGCAGAGAGGACGCAGGCTGTGTGTG
The DNA here is from genome assembly GCF_036562045.2 of Rhinolophus sinicus. Taxonomy (NCBI): domain Eukaryota; kingdom Metazoa; phylum Chordata; class Mammalia; order Chiroptera; family Rhinolophidae; genus Rhinolophus; species Rhinolophus sinicus. The sequence goes on from NC_133760.1 coordinate 51,510,761, forward strand.
CGACACTGGAGGACGGAATAGACAGTCCATCTGAGGTGTGAGGGAAGCCTTCCCTGCCACCTCTGCCAGCCACTGGGGCTGATGTGGCCCTGCTGGTTGTGACACTGCAGAGCCCGCGTGACCGGGAAAGGGCGCCATTGTGACTCCCATGCCGTCGTGCTCTGATGCAAATGGGGCCAGGACGCCAAGGGCAGGATACTCAGAAACAGGAGTTTCCTCTCGGAAGAGGAAGCCATGGACGTCTAGAGGGCGCCCCCAGGTCGGAGGTGGCGGTGCAGGTGTTGGAGGGGTGCTGCAGGGAATGGGACAGGAGGATGAAGAGACGCTAAGAAAAAAGTACCCGTGCTTAATAACTGATGGCGGTTTTGGGGAGAAGCTGCCGGAAGGTGGACGTCTCTAATTCTACATGAAGAAACACCCTTCACTATCTCCTGCCGCTGAGTTTCCACAAAACTGCCATCCCCGGGGTCATCCTGAGCGCAAAGGCACGTGGCGGTGCCCAGTCGTCCAGGCAGAAACTGACCTCAGAGCCGTCGCCTGTCGCTCACAGTCCCACCTCCAGGACCAACCGAGCCAGATGGTCTCTGGCCCCAACTCCTGTGCCCCTCCAGCCACAGACGCCAGAGAATCCCAGAAGGAAAGAAGACGTGCTTTTCTTATTGTTGTTTTTTTAAGAAACAAACATTATTTTCCTTACCTGGTTTCTCTGTTATAAAGTGCTTAGTTTTCCAGTAGGAAAATGGCCTTTGAAATACATATGGGGGTGAGAAACTGTTCTGGAAGCACTTGGCTCGTACTCAGATAAATAACTTGGAGTACGGTCCCTAAGGACGCTCTGGGCCTTCCCGAAGGGACTGCTCATTCTCTCATCTCCTGGGAGCTGCCTTCGAGGAAATGCACCTGACCTACACGTGCCACCGAGGTGTTCCTACGGTGACTAGCCTTTTTCCTCTGTTGGCCTTCCCACACACGTCTCCCAGGGCGACGTGCACAGATTCGTGGCACTGTGACAGTGAGATTACAGACAAGCAAAAGAAGAGCTACTATAGAGGGGACACTCCCCCTCTGCCTCAAATCCCACCGCCGCCTCGCCACCTACACCTGCCACCAGGCTGCGTAACTAAGTCGGCCACCACTGCCCAACACGAGCCACCGATCACATGTGACTATTTAAATTGAATAAAATTAAAAATTTCAGTTTCTGAGTCACTCTAGCCACACTTCAGGTGCTTAGTGGTCACATGACCAGTGGCTACTGTATTGGACCTAGAATGTTTCCATCATTACAGAAAACTGTATCGGTCTGATAGTAATATTGACCCTAGAGAACCGATTAGGTAGAGTCTGTTAGTTATGTGGGTGGAACAGAGTGAGCAAAACTCATTCAGTCAGGGCCCCAGGTCGTCTTGCAGGAGTTTATTTCCACTAGAAGTTGCTGTCACAACATTGCTGTCCCATGTCCTTGTTGCGATGACACAGCCACCTTCACATGTCCCCAAAACGCCAACAGGCACACCCAAGGCCTGGACCATTTATTGATATCTCAAACCAAAGGCCACGCGCTTAAGGAGATTTGTCAGAGGCCGCTAATCTCCTGAAGCCAGTCTGTCAAGCCCAGGTTGTTTTGTCTGCAGCCAGGTGTGGGCGGAGTGTCGGACCTGAAAGGCAGGCTCCCAACAAAGCCGGGCACAGCTCCATCTCCCGCTCATCCCTCCCGGACCTGGGTTCTGGTTCATCACCCGTGAAACGTGTCAGGGACAGAAAGCGAGGGGCGTGCGATAAACAAGCCGGGAGTGCTCGGCCCGCACTGGCGTTGACAAGACAGACAGCTCCAGGCTGAGGCCGAGCTCTAAGATATTCAGAGAGTAAATGACAAGGTCAAGAGATGGCCACATTTTTGTGACATGGGACCAGAGAGACCAGACTCCGAAAATAATTCCCAGTTCTCAGTGTTATACTAGCCATTTGATTTACACTCAGGAAGCTCTCAAGGAAATACCTGATCCTGCCTTGCCCGTGCCTGTAGCTCAGGGCCCAGGACACCTAGAAGTAACCCGAGAGGTTGGGAACATTTCCGTGACTCACTCAAGGTTGCCGAGCACAGTTCTGAGTTGGGGAGCTAGGACCTGCCACCTAAGGTAGACGACCACTGTCCCTCCGCGCACCTCGTACGTCCAGGGGACATTCCAGGCTTTCACACTAAGGGCTGGCTGGACGGTCGGCTCAAGATGGCACACTTCTCCATGCTCTTTCCCAAGTTCACGTTGAAATGAAACTACAGGGGGGCGCCACAATAAGCCAGAAATCGGCGATAGATTCCTGGAAAATAGAAGGCATAAGCCACAAGCCTGACAAGAAGCCACAGAGCGTGGACACCAGAGATGAACGCACGTCTCCTGAAGGCGGCCTCTGCAAGCTCCAAATGCCAAGGGTCAGCGAGTTCATCAGTTGTTTTCACTTGTAGCTGTTTACCTTGTTTCCATGACTTTATTATACTTAAGCGCCCATTCCCTGAGTTATCAACTTTGGACAGCAACTGTTAACCCCCTGCTATGAGAAAGGAGGAAAGAAGGACAGCCGCTTTCTCCACAACACCCACTCCCAAATTCTGGGGACAGATACACGGTGCCTGCGATGTGTGTGGCATCGTCCCTATCTTGAATCTTCACACCCTCGGTCCTCACAGTAGGGCCACCGTAGGTGCTACTTCCATCTCCACTTTACAGATAACGGAGCTGAGGACGATCCCCAGTCAGTCCATTTGGGCCACTATCACAAAAATACCGCAGGCAGGGTGCGTATAAAAAAGACAAGCACTTATTTCTCACCGTTCTGGGGGCTGGAAGTCCAAGATCAAGGTTCTAGCAGATTTACTGTCTGGCGAGGGTCTGCTTCCTGGTTCGTAAATGGCCATCTTTACATTACGTCCTCATGTCGTGAACTGGGGAAGGAGCCCTGTGGGTCCCAATCCCATCGTGAGGGCTCCACCCTCATGATCTCATCACCTCCCAAACGACTCACTTCCAAATGGCATCAGAGTGGGGGTAGGTTTCACATATGGATTTGGCGAGGGGCGTGGTGGAGGACACTCATTTGGTCACGGCCACCGAAACTTTTTCCTGACTTGTCCAAATAGCAGACACCTCGTGCCTGATATGTATCCGTCTTTCAAACCACGGAACCATCATCTGAGCTTGGTCAGGCTTGTGCCGCCATCACTCCCCCAACCCTGCTCTTGTCAAGAACATGTCTGAGCTCCGTCCACAATGCCCACGCGGCCCACACCCGGGCCCCAGCCTGCCAGCCCGCTCTGATCGCCCCTCCTTCCGGACACGACTCACCGCGTGACCCCACACTCTCAGGCACTCCTGCCCAGTCTCTGCTCCTCGCCCTCCGTGCTGGCCAGAGCCCTCAGTTCTAACCATGGAGCGGCCCAGGGGCCGGTCCTCTTCCATCTGCATTCACTCCTTCACTCAGACTGGTGACGTCCTCTGGTCTGTCATCTCCTTTGTCAGATTTGCGATCCCCAGTGCCATCCTCTTCTCCGAACCCCACACTTGAACATCCAATTGCCCACTCAGCCTCAGAAACTTCAAAGTCAACACATCAAAACTCTGCTTGCTGCTTCCATATCTCAGCCGAGGGCAATCCAACCATTGCTGACACCATGCCACCAGGGATCCCGCCAGCTCCACCTTCAAGATGAATTCCAATGGACTCCACCATCTCTGCTGTGACCACCCTGGCTTTGGCCACCTCCTCTTTCCTGGGCTGACGTCCTAACAACCCTCCCTGTCTCTACTTCTTGCCCCTGTAGTCTGTTCTCAAATCAAGTCAGCACTGCTCCTTCCTAGAGCTTGAGGGACACTGACCCTGCTCCAGAGCGCTTCCCATTTCCCTCCCTAACGGCCAGGGACTGACAGGACCTCAGTGAAGCCCACCCTCCCTGGCCCTCACACATCCCCTAGGAGTCTCACCGTGCCACCTGCACCAGCTTCCTCTGCTCCTTCCACATGCCTGGCCTTACAGCTTTTGCCGTCCTCTTTACCTAGAATGTTCTTCACCCAGGAATCTATTTGGGCTAGCTCCCTCACTTCTTGCAAGGCTTTGTTCAAATGTCCCTCAGCGAGGCCCCTCCGAGCCACCTTATTTAACATCGCGACAACCCCCCTTCCCATGTTCTGCTCTCCCTTCCTCTAGCACTTACCACCTTCCAATATGCCAAATAATTTGCTCATCTTTCATGTGCATTGATTTGCTGTCTGTTCCATCACGTTCCCCATAGAATGTCCACTCCTGAAGCGCTGGGATCTTTGCCCAGTGTACCCCGAGTTCCTGGAACACTGTCTGGGACGTGGTAGGCATCCTAACAATGCTTCTGAGGAGTAAATGAACTCTCACTGGTCTCCGTGAGCCAACCTCTGGCCATTGGGTCAGAGTGACACAGATGACCTCGACCTGGGTGAGAGTGAGGGAAGAATGTCCCACTCCTCTGGGCTCGGGGGGTGAGAAGAAGCTAGAGGAGCTGAACTCGGGGGAAGCCCACGGAATGGATGAAAGCTCAACTGCGTGTGGGGTGTTTGTGCGTGTTACAATCAGGCGAACGTCTGGAAGAATCCATGCAGGGCTGTTAACAGAGGCTGTCTCTGGGACGTGGGATTGGAACAGAGGAGGAAAAACCATTTAACATCCCACTCTGCTCATTTGTACGATGATCAGGAATTCCACCTAAAACAATTTGTTTTTGAAAGTATGTCCTGGGAGGAGGGCTGTAGGCAGCCGACCTGAATCCAAATCACCAGCTCCTCCTTCAAAGGTTTGGGGACTGCAAGGAAGGTAGGCACAGGTACCGGTCCCCCCTGCCCCACCTCCTGGACTAAGTTGAGACAAGAACTGAAACGCCTACAGAGGTATTTCCAGCCCCACACATGGATGTGCCCAAAACCTCCTGAGGGGATTTGTTCTTTCAGGGGTGGGTGCGTGCAGAACTGGGGACTCAGGCAACTGGCCAGAGGACACGCTCCGGACAAGGCTGGGTGTACCTAGAACCCCCTCCCATTCGGATCCCCCCGGCTTTTTCATACCAAGTGGTTCCACGGAGTCTCTCACAGCCACTGCAAATCTTTAAATTCCTGTTTCACGTCTTCCGTTCAGAAAGAAATCGTATTTGCTAATCTTCTCCATAAACATGTATTACAATCTGGGGGTTTTATCAAACCGTGTACACAGAGTAATTATAGAAAGAATAGTGCATTATTTGCATATCTAGTATTTAAAGGGTTACTTATGTAATTATTGAATGTAACTTAGAATAAGCTGTTTGATTCCCTTTCATCGTGAGCCAAACATTGGGCTTTGAAAGGAATGCCTTTAAACTTCAATAATATGAAAGCACATGGTAATGTTAAGTTACAACTCTAGCTTAAGTGAGTCAGACATGAAAGTATTTATGACTGATATTCTACGAGCAAGTTAACTTTAGACACTTTTTTTAAGAAGCCGAGTATCTATTGCTCTGGGTAGACACAAGGATATTATCTCCATTAGGAATTCCTGGGCTCCGCACTTTGAGACAGCGTCCAGTCCGCCCTAACTTTTGTTGTTTTAAGCTCCCAGCATAACAAACCTCACCGCCCGTCAGCACCTGAAACAGGTAAAAGCCGTGCCTTTATTATCGTCCCTCCAGACATTTGCTTTCCGAAACTCAGAGAGAGGGGAGGGGGGAGAGAAAAAAGGAAAATGAAGGAGGCCGTGCAAAGCAGTGCACATGAAAGAGAGAAAGGAATTGAATGTTGTTTTTTCCTGATGAAAAAGCAGATTGGGCCTCAGCCTTTTGCAGACTGGAGGCCAGGTGATCAGCGCTGCTTCTGTCAAAAGCGCTTCCCAGGACAATGCAGCTGTGATTGCAAAGGATCAGGGCAGATTGAAAGGGACCTGGGACCTTCCCCAAGGCTAATGGAGGAGCCAGATTAGCCCAGAAATCACTTCCACTGTCCATTTCAAGAAGCTAGAATCAGGCTTGGGCTAACAGCTGAAATGCACACACACGTGCACTCACGTGTGCACACACAGTCACGTGTGCACACACACACACACACACACACACACACACACACACTCTGTCTCTATTTGAAAGTTTTCAACAAGAACTTAACCTAAGCACGACGGACAGGAGAAGGTTGAAAGGGCGTCAACCTCGGCTTTGATGTGAGCACGAGCGTTTGGAGGGCGGCCATGCCTTTGATCCCACACAAACTGCTAAGAATCAAGTGTCTTCAGCCCTGATCACTTGAAGTATAACAAATTTTACAGTTATTTCCAGTTTCAGTTTGCGTGCAGGTGATTGATAGTGGGATAAAGTGACAAGGAACAGTCTCAAGAACTCCTCAAGCTAACAAAGACATTTAAATAAATTAAATTAGTCCCAGTGTGTTGAAAAACTCAAAGCTATTTCCCTGACATTCATTTGACATCTGGTAATAACCTTTAATATTTTCAAAGTATTTTCTCTTCCTTTTCAGATTTGCCAGGGAGCTTTCTGTGCCCTTGGCTCTGTTGCTTCATGTTTGACTGCTCTGTCGACAAGTATGAAATCAGGTGTTATAAAAAGAACAAGAGCTGGCAGCCAGGTGCCTCGCGTTCTAGACTCACCACTCAGTACGTGGCTTTGGGCAAGTTGCTTTACCCGTAAAATGAAAGGGTCCAACTGCACAGCTCGAAGATTCCTTGTAGCCTGAAACGTCTCATTCTTGGTCACCCCCCCCACCCCCCACCCCCCACCCCCCGCAAGCCTTGTCTCCACTGTGAATGTGAATCCTGGCTGCACTCTCCAAGGTGGCAACCTTTAAAAGACCCCGTCTCGGCTCCCAGCAGACACACTGGGCCAGTCCTGGCCACTGAGACTTCTGCTGCAAAGCTACTCAGGTGACTCCACGGTACGGCCAAGAGTAAGAGCCACTGATGTGGAAGGTAAGCGAGGCGTTATTATTACAATCACTGAATCGAGAAACAATGACCAGGAAACAACTAACTCGCAGTCATCCCCTGGGACGGCAGCACGGGCTGTCTGGGAGATGCGGTGGTGGGTGAGCAGAGCTTAGGGTCCAGGTAGACTCTGGGCGTCTGGGGTGTCTCCTGTGTGCTAAGCTTTTCCTCAACTCGCCACCATGCAGCAGGGCTGGGGGTGGGTACGAACGCAGGACAGCCAATGTGTGTCACTCATTCCCCAGACACAGTGATGGGCTGACTGGGAACACTCAGTCACATTCAGGGACTACAACATATGATGTGGTGAGAGCCGTTCTCTCTCTTTCCCTTCAGGACAGACCTGGCTACTATTTCCCAAAACCAGGGGAAGAAGCCCTGCCCACAAATGGCGCGATGCGAAGACGGCTGACGCCTGGACCCTGACGGCCTGCAGCCACCTGCCAGCAAACTTCCCGATACTGTCCCACGCTTCCAACAGCTGTGCCGTCCAGCGCCTTCCCGGAAAGTCTCCTGCCGAACGCGAGCCTGTTGGAGGGGCCCTGCGTCACGCTCCTGACATGGCGGAGTAACAGTGAGACCCTTCCCGGGGGAGGCACAGTCTGCAGATGCTGTGGGAGGTCAGGTGAGAAGGGAGCGTGTCTGGGAGGAGAGGACCACCCACCACGGTCAGGGGCTCCCCGGGCTGCCCTGTGCTCACGTCTGTGATATTCCCCCTTCCCAGACGGAGCGTCCCAAGGACGGCCCCGGTGTCTGGGGCAGAGGTTACTCGCTCAGCGCTGGCCGAGGACACCGAGGAGTGAATGAGCCCTGGATGAGAGAAGGCACCACGAGAAACAGGCCTCCTGTGTGCCCATGTACGGGGCAGACACGTTTATTGCTAAGGTGGAGAGAGGGGTGCTAAGCATTGAGAAGAAAAATCGCCCCAAGCTTAGAATGGCAGGGCGGGGTCTCGGGGTCTCAGGTCTGAGCTTTCCACCCAGTGCAATCGGCCGCCTGGAGCTGTCCGTGGTGTGGCGTCTCCGGCCTCCACACCTGCCTGCTGAGGCCTAACCGGCCAGCACTTTAACAAAACTTGCAGGTGAGGTCCGAGCACATTACACCCCGAGGAAGGCCGTGTTGTGAACCTGCGTGGCCCAGAGAATACCGAATACCTGTGGTAAAACCCTGTTACCATCAATTCCAAGGGGCAAAGCGATAAGCCGTCCTGAAGTGGGGAAAGTAGCACAGCCTGGCAGCCTGAAACTGGGTCGCCTTTGCAGGGACTCTGCGGTTTGAGAGCTGCGAGGAGGGGGAGCTAGACACAGAGGAACGGCTCTGGGCCACGTCGTGACTATGGCTCCCCGTGGACAGCGGCTGTGAGAACCGGGGCTGTCTCCCCACTGGGCAGCCTGCAGCCCCAGCCAGAGCACAGCAGTTTGGAGGCCCCTGTCACAGAGCAGCATGCAGAGGCCTCACAGGACCCTGCGGAAGGCTGACGTCACCGCCTAACCTAGGACGACAGCGTGTAGCAGGAGCATGTTTGAAGGTAGTGACGCAGAGCTGCCAGGCCTGCTGCCACTGGGTCCGCGTCCACGAGTCCCCCGGCACGGGTGCCAGGCCAGCAGAGGAGCACGACTGTCACGTAGGGAGGACGAGAAGGCTGGAGTGGAGGGACTCCTAGGACAGGGCGGCTGTGGCTGCGCTGGGGCAGGTCGTCAGGGCGGCTGCCTGAAACGGCGGAGGCAGGAGTGACCAGTGCAAGGAAACAAGGCCTGGGAGTCAGGCGACCAGGGCCTGGCTGTCCTGCTCAGCCGCCACCAGCCAGGGAGGCCGAGGCCTCGGGGAGCAGCCCACGCAGCTGCCACCTAGAAGTGGGGTGAGCCGGGCCAGGAGCCTGTGGGGGAGGGGGCAGCCGGGGGGCGGGAGAGGGTGGCGATGCCACGCAGCCAGGAAAGCTGACCAGGGGAGCTGGGCATCAGTCCCCCACCTCGCTCAGGGCACTGGACTAGCTCTGGGGGTCTGGCCTCAGAGATGGACCTGTACTGAGCCCACTGCCCCACAGTAAAAGGCATGGCTGTCCCCACCCTGGATGCCATGGGCACACTTCCCCCCACGCCCCCACCCACCTCTGCCCCACCCCTGGGAGCAGTGCTAACTGGGAAGGCACCCAGCATCTTTCTCTTTGCAGCTTCAGGGTGTTTTCACATGTGGCGGGGGATGGAGGGGAACAGGTCCCGCCTCTGCAGTGAGGCGTCCACAGAAAGTCCCTACTGTGTGACAGCAAGCAAGAGCAGCTGCCAGATCTGTTCCCCATTCCCCCCAAACACACACACACACACACACCCGCAAACACCCCCACAGCACCATGGTGCTGCCCCAGCCCAGCCCCGCCCCAGCTCTCCCTAGAACGGGCTCAGGAACATCTGGCCACACACACAAATCAGAGAACCCAGATCCCAGATGACCACCCAGGACAAGCCCAGGACAAACCACCATGCATGCCCCAGAATAGCGGAAACCCTCAGGGCAACGCCCCATTGGTTTGTCTGAGAGGCTCGAATTACAACCCTGACCTGGCACAGTGCCCCCAGCTGCCAGGAAGGGGGACATGTGGTGTCATGGAAGGAGCCCACACAGATACCAGAGCTCTCTGCAGGAGTCGAGGGGCAGGACACTGATCCCCAGGGACCCCGGAGGCAGGTGAGCGATGGTCTCAGCAAAAGGAAGCTTCCAGCTCGGCCTGAAGCCCGCCAGACCTGGGCCCTCACCGCACGGTCACCCTTCACTAGTGACGCCACTCTGGGGGGCTCCCAGCCTCTGGGTGCCTCAGCCTCTGTCTATAAAATGGGCGCGATAAGGGGGGCCTCACAGGGCTCAGGTAAGGACTGAACGACATGAGGGGTGAGAACCGTGGAGGCGATGGCAGCTGCTGCAGTCATGTTGCACGATTAACGAAAAGGAGTGAGGAAGGGGACGTGATGGGTGGGCCTGAGCCCCCTTACACACGGGCCTGGGACCTGCCAGCAGCGATGTTCCAGAGCCTTCTCCCCAACATGGATCCATTAGCAAGCGCTAGAACCTGCCCTGGGAGAGGCCAGTGGGCCCAGGGTCTCTCTGACCTGGTTCCAGCTCTGATGACACCCTGTGGGCTCTGACACCACGGCCCCCATTTTCACACCTCTGAGAGCAAAAGGCTGAACCAAAACCACACATTCTGTAAGGCTCTTTCCTCCTCTAAGATTTTATAAAATTACAGCATTCTAATTATCTCCACCTTCTCTGAGAGCGGCAGGTGAGGGAGACCCGCCACGAATGCCTCAATACACCCTCAGAGCCTGTCTTAGAAGAACAAAGATAATTTAAACTGTTTAATAAGGAAAGAAAAACATAATGAGCTTGTATTGTTGATGCTCCCTTTCACCTTTTGCCAAGATCGACTTGAATTTGTGTGAAAGAAACATGTTGCTGATTGCATGAAATGTGCTGAAGCTGCTTTGTACTTAGCAGTCCCTTTATTGGATCAATTAAGAGCCGGAAACGTAAGAAAGAGTTGAAATGATAAGTCTCTGGAAGGGCCACCGGGGTCACTAAACCTGATTGACAGGAAGCGTCAGAACAGGGGTAATGAGGTGCCTCGAGTGGGTGGAACAGTAAACAGCTGTGAGAGCGCAGTGGGGTGACATGAACCAGCGCTGGTTATGTGGACGGACATGGATTTTAAGTAAAAGTCATCACTGCTGAACTGTCACCTTGTCTCCTTCCCTCCCCCACCTGCTGTGCTCTCCTGAGGACCCAAGTCACCAACTCCCCAAACACCCATAGGACTTGGCTGACATACGTCACCCTGGGTGCCATGGAGGGGCCAAGAGGGACAGCAGCCCCCACAAGACACAGGCCTCCCAGGAACCCAGCTGCATCCAGGAGGACGTGAGACACATCCGGACGGGCACGTTTCTGAGGCAGCGCGGTGCCAGTGGGTCATAAGGGGATGGGCCGACAGAACCTTAACTAACCAGCAGCCAGGACACGGGTGCCCGAGATGGGGCTGAGGGGGGCTCGCGGGCTGGGTGATCTCACCTCTTTAGGAAGAGAAGACGGGGTCGTGGAGAGGACAGAGGGTTCTCCAGGGTGGACGTGCTGGCAAGGACCCCACGGCACACTGGCCTGAACAAACGCCCAGCACCTCCGTCTGTCACTGCTGGGATCCTTTTCAGGTGAAGGCTACACACACACAGAGCAGAAAGGAAGAGTGTGGGCAGGAAATCGGGACAACGAAGTGGCAGACACTGCAAACTGAGCAGAACCAAACCTGTTCACAGGCACCCGAGGGCTTAACTAACATGCTTTCACTTCCCAGCAGGCAGCAGGCAGCACGTTGGTTCTGCCAATGTGACGTGGTGTATGTCGCTTGGGTTTGGTACCTTTGGTTGGTTTTAACATCCCCAGTTTTCTATGTGCTTTACAACGATTGCCCAGGGAGGGAGAAGTCAGGACTTTCCAGCATTTGGCTCCTTCCTTCCGTCTGGCTCATGAATCGCTGCTCAAACCCAAGTGTCAGCTTTGCTACAGTTAGAGCACAAAGTGTTTGGGCACAACATACCCATGAAAGACAGATGCCAGGTGTCACGGGGATTTTCGTGGTGTCACAGGCTTCAGAGCTGGGACTTGGGCAATTACTGAGTCCAGTTAGAGCTGGAATCCAGGGGTACCTGTGGCCACTCTCGCTGCTACAAGTGACCGACACCCGACACAAAGGCAGTTTATCGACTGTGATTGAAAAGTGGGGACATTCTGGCTTCTGGCCTGGCTGGGTCTCTGGGCTCCAACTGGTGCAACATCTCTGGGTCCGGGGCTGGGCTTCTGCAGCTCCACACTGAGGCCCGCCTGGCCCAGTGGCACCACTGTCATCTCCCTTCCTGCAGGAACAGGGAAGAACGTCTCCACTCTGGTCCCTTGGGCGGAAGTTGAGGGACTTCTCAGAAGCCCCCGCAACGGGCTCCTTGCTCCTGGCTGTGGGGCGTGGCCACATGGCACCCACCACTGGGACCCTCCACTGTCCTCTGGAGGTGGGGTACAGCCAGTCCCTCCCAGACCCTCACAATGCAAACTCTGGGTTCTGTTGCACAGAGAAGGAGGCACTGAACCCCCAAAGTGTTCAAAACAGCTGAGGGCTTGCTACTGGGGCTAGCACAACATTCAGACTAATCATTTTCATTTTGGGTCACTTCTCCCCCCCTTCTCCTCACCACCTTACAAATCAGGGGAAGGAGGAAATCACGCCGTGGAGACTGCCCTGGGCCCTGAGGGAGCAGGAAGCCAGCCCCGGCCACTTGGTCCCATCTAAGATAAACTTTGTGCAGCTCCAAAACTCTATAAAGCAAGGTGGTAAGGAGCACACTGTCTGTTGTGAGGGTGCCCACCTGAGCCCAGCAAATACACAGCTGGCTTCACAGGGACCCCAGGAGCCTCAAATGTCATCATCAAGGCAGGAATGGAAGCCAGAATACTCCAACCAGAAAGCCTTGTGTTTTTAGACATGAAACTGCCATTGCATCTGGAATCAGAGCATCAGGAAATGAAAATTACCCTAAGACTTTACCCGCATGAAACAAAAGACACTTGGGGAAGAGTCACTGCCATTCTTGTTGGAAGGATTAAAAGGAAAGAGAATCAAGTGAACTGAGTAACGCAGAGGGGTTCTTGGAGGTGGGAGAACTGAAGCCTGGTGTTCAGAAAAGAACTAGACGAGGGGACAGTAGGACAGCAATGATTTATTCCTAGAAAATAAGAATATTAAAAAAATACTAGCATGTGAGCGGGGACCGCGCCCTGGAGGTGTTAGAGAATTTGCAAGGAAGAAAGGTCTTCCTTTGTTTTCCTCTGAAACAATGAAGATAAAGTCTCAGAGCTCCCACCAGCTGAACGGACGAATGGATGGACACACGTCCCCGCCGTCTCTGCAGGAAACCAGGCTCCAAACCCAACAAGATATCTAATTAAACCAGCATGTGTTAAGGATAGTTTATCGTTTAAAATCTTCTCAAAACTACCTTCACAGACGCTGACCACTAGGAGCGCACGTGGCTGGGAGTCGGGCGTGTGTGTCTCCACAGGGGGCCGTGCCTGCCCAGGTAAAGAAAGGTGTGCCCACGGCCAGGTGTGCACCTTACTCAGTGCAATTTCCTCTGGCGTTTCCTAGCTTATTCTATTTCACTTCTTGCAGAAGATCTGGTCAAGACCTACCAAATCGAATGCAAAGCCCACTGAGGGTTCACAGCCCAGTTTTAAAAGCTGGGCTACAAAGATGCAGAAAAGGAAAGTAGCAGCTCCTTGGGGGAGAGTGACAGGTGGTGAGACTCACACCCGTGTGACAGTCTTTGCTGTGTCCCCTTCTCAACTCCTGCCTCATCTCCGCTGGGCGGGCTGGGGGTGGGCGGCTGCCGAGAAGGAACGTGGGTAGGAGCCTGCTGCGTGGATGGTCGTGACCCTGCAAATCCTCGGGACGGCCCACGTGCGCCCTGTCCTGGGCGGGGGTTAGCACCCCCCACCCTCACTGTGTGTCCACGTCCAGGTGCATCATGTGTCCAGAACGGAAAGCTGGACGCTGCACACCGGGGCCCCTCAGGGCTCCCGGTCATCCCGGAGGGCAGGTGCTATGCACATGCGACAGGAGCAAACTCTGAGGCTGTGATGAGCCAGCTAACTCCCTCGAGGGCACCCACCCTGTGCAGCCACTGCCGCTGGGCCCAGCCCCAGGAGGCAGGAGATGGGGCGCCGGGGGGAAGGACTGGCCGGCCAGGGCACAGCCTGAGCAAGGCGAGGCGTCTGTGGGACAGTGAGAGGTCCCCTTTAGCCAGAGCCCGTCTGCTGGGGCCCGCACACAGTAGGTGCTCATCCAGCACCACTGCGTGAATGAGCAGGGTCTCCAGGGCAGAGAGACCTGGGAAGATGGGCAAGCTGTGTCCACTCAGCCCCCCGAGGGCCCCTGGCTTCCCATCTCGGGGTGAGCCGGGAGCCGTCTCCCTCGCCTGTCTGCCCACACCCACCTCCCTGCGCCCACCGCCCGGTGGCTGCATCTCCGGCCTTTGAAGCTGAGGTGGGGGCCCTGCAGGCCTCGGGGTGGGGGGGGTTCCGCCTTCAAAGGCCTGCACCCGGGATTTCCCGGGAGAGAGAGGCCCAGAGGCAGGGGAGTGCTGCCGGGGAACTCCAGGGAGCCGAGCGGTCCTGAGAGGGGGTTCCCCGGCACAGTGAGGCTTGCTCAGTCACCAGGGGCCAGCCAGCCGGGGCCCCGCACCAGGCCAGTGCCTCACAGAGCTGCCCCAAGGAGATGCCGCCTGGGGGTGAGGTGTGAGACTGGACGGGCCACTGCCTCCTCACCTCGATTGTGCAGGCACTCACTCACTCACGGAGCGGGCCTTCCTGCTCTGGTCCTGGCCGCCCGAGCCTCCTGACAGCTTCCTCTCCAGACCTCACTCCAGCTCTCAGCCACCTGCGGCAACGTCACCTTCAGGATTTAGTCTCTGTCAGGTGCCCCTCGGGCTCTCATTCTTCGTGCCCCTGCCAGCCTTCAGGAGTTGGTCACCTGCATTGTCCCAGGTGCAGCCCCACCTGCCTGTGGCTGTGGCTTCACTTCTGTCCTCAGATGCCTCTGTGAGCCCAGGCTCACCACCATGTGTGGGGTCAGCACCCTGGCAGGGCCCCCTCCACTGGGCGATGCAGGGGGCGGAGGGTACCAGGCAGTCGTGACGGGCAGGGGCTCAGAGGGGCACCAGGTGACCGCTGCAGGGGTGCCAGGCACACAGGTCCAGGGAACAGACCCGTGCAGTCCTGAAATCGCAGGGGCCTTGCAGATGGGAAGGACACTGTCATCTTAAATAAGCGATGTCCTCTCTCCTCTGAAATTCCCAGGAACTCGGCCACCAGATAATAACTGGAACCTTCCAGCTTGCAGCTGGTGGACGGCAGACGGCACCTGGAAGCTGAAGGCCTGGTTTCTAGCCTGTGCTTTTCTCACCACCAGCACGCACATCTTTGGGAAGGGGTGTTTCGCGTGGCCCATGGCTGCATGCGGCCTTATGGCGCCCAGACTGTCAAAAGCTCCAGAAGAAAACAGTTTTCAAAAACTGGAAGAACGGTCCTGAGGCAGGAGTGTCCAGTGGCAACGGTCTGTCCCCTGCCAGCCTCCCAGTTCCCTGTGACAGCACCTCCTGGGAATGTCCTCTGTCCCCCCACAGCCTCCAAATCCCTCTGCACCGCCCCCCACAACCCCTGCCTGCAGGCTTAGTGTCTGTCTGTCTGTCCTGATCACCACCGTCAAAGCCGGGCCCTTTGTCACCACACCAGCACCCACACAGTAACTCGCCTGCTCCAGGCGCTCAGCACAGCTTGGAAGAAGTGAGATGGGGGCTGTGCTGTCTCTGTGTCGGGAGAACTCATAGCAGGTCCTCAGCCCTCGCTCTGGGAAGAGTGGGGGCCACGCTACATGCACCATCTCGTTACGGCACTGCTGTCCTCACTTGCAGTAAGGACACTGGGGCCCCCAGGCACTCCTCGGCTCGGCCCTTAGCAATGCCCAGAACACCTAAAATCAAGGTGGCCGTCAGCCCAGCCACGGGCAAGCCATCAGATGTGAGCTTTGTGGGTATTTCTGTTCATGTCTTCAATGTTTGACTGTATAGGAAGACACAAGTGACTGTGGATCCCCAACACAATGACATGTGGCTACAGCGAGTGGTGTTCACTTATCACTTTAAAAACTAAAACCCCAGTGTTGAGAAGGGTGGGAGAAGTGGGTGCCCTCACACACTGCCAACAGAAGTAAAAATGATTATCCACACTCTGGACGCCAGCTGACAATATGTACAAAATACTTAAAATATCCATATACAGCAGCTCAGCAATTCCACCTGGAGGAGCTTATCCAGAGCCTAAGGGACAGTCACAGTTACGATGGCAAAGACGGTCACTGGAGACCGTCCGTAACAGGCACTGAAACACCTTTTAATAAACCACAGTGGGAAACTGGGTAGGTGACTTACCACACAGCCGGCTATGAAATACTAAGAAGGCATTAAGGTGACCTAGAACACTTGACAATATGAAACATATAAGTCATAAAACGAAATTTAAAAACATGATCTCGTTTACAAATAAAATTCCTATCGTGTGTATAAGCCAAAAAAAAGATGGAAAAGTGTTAAAAGTATGTTCTTTAGTCATGGGTTACAGGTTGACTTTACTTTGTTATTTGATTGCTATAAGTCAAATTTAATTTTCTAACTTTTCTACAGTGAAACTGCTTGACTTTTATCTATCCTCCATCCATCCGTCCATCCATCCGTCCATCCATCCGTCCATCCATCCTCCATCCATCCTCCATCCATCCATGCAATAAACTTGCTATATGGGGAGATGTTGGTCAAGGGGTACAAAGTTTAATTATGAAGATGGATAAGTTCTGGGATCTAATATACATCAGTGTGGCTCGCGTGAAAATACTGTGCTGTGCACTTGAAATCTGCTAAGAGGGTGGAGCTTCATTGTTACTACCACACACAAAAAGAAAGAAGGAAGGAAGGAAGGAAGGAAGGAAGGTGTATGGGGGCTGTTTGCATCACTGTGCACAAGCCGAGCGGCCCCTCTCCTGCTGCCGCATGTGTCCCATGTACTTCTCGTTAAGGCTGTGAATTTAAGGCAGTTTCTGCTTTTTCAAGCATTTATTGCAGTCATGGCTCAAACATCATCAAAAGCAACCCATTTTCTTATCAAGCTAAGGCAAATCCTTAACTTCATGTTTGCATAACAAGAGGAAGCTCATTTTACAACAATTTGCTGCCCATGGTGTAACCTGGACACTTCAACGTCTCAAAGTCTGAGTCTGTAGGGAAAGCCATTCCTTTACTCGGCCAGGAGATGACAAAGTGACCACGAGATAGAGCCACCATGCGTCACTGGATCCCCAGGTCAGCTCAGACTGGAGAAGTTCAACTGGGGGCCAACTGTGACGTGACCCAATTCTCTGTCACACCCACCTGAGCGAGGGACCCCTGCCTGACGAGGCGAGGACAAGTAGCGCCAGAACTGAGGACGGTACAGTGAGGAACGACTTGTTCGAATGAAAAACCAGCTCTTTATTTGAAAGCACTTTGACTCCTGATTAAACATTTTACTTTTCTCCCAGGAGCCACAATGGGGGGTGATTAAAAAATTACAAGTAGTAAGACTGTGTTTACTGCACAACGTCCCGTGATTCAATAACAGTGGGGATGCACGTGTAACGCGTGTGCTGCGGTCCGCCTGAGTGAAGAGAACGTTGCTCCATTTCTGACAAGAGGAGGACGAGAGGTGGTTTAGAAAGTGACAGGGACAATGTCAAAGTCCCGTGTTTGATGTGATATGACTTAAAATGTGATTCACTGAGTTTTCTCCCAGATGGTAGACTTGTGGGGTTTCTTCCACCTCCTTTTTACTCTATGTTCTGACCATTATAATGAGCTGGCATTAAATGTGTAATTTTTAAAATGTACCTTAAAATCATGTCATTCGTTCAGTGGATGAGGGTGCAGCTGTCAGTAACTTAACCCATGAGACGTACAGAGAGTCACACTAGATACAGTCATGGTCCCCTGAAGACCCAGACGTGTCCTGTGGCCAGTGTGTGACCCGGGTGATGGGGGGCCAGCCCCTTTCCAGCACAGCAGGAAGCTGTGCAGGCGGTGGCCGTGGCCTACAGGTCACCTGTCACCTCAGGGGGAAGCTAGTGTCAGAAGGACATGCCCCTTGTGACAACTGCTGTGCACTCTGGAAGCGTGCGAGGGCTACTGCTGACCCTCCCGGCCCTGAAGGAGGGGCAGAAGTGTCAGCTCCGTGAGTGCAGGGAGCTTCCTACCTACTGAGAAGCCAACACACAGCCCCCCCCAGGTGACCCAGGGCTCCCCGGTGAGGACAGCAGTGGGCTAGTATAGTCAAGTCATAGCTTCCTCTTCTGAGCTCTGTCTGCCCGTTCCATCTGCCACTCGCCACCAACCGGCCTCCCATATGTACAGTCCAGCCCCAGCCCCAGGAGGCAGCACGCAAATCACACAGCTCATTCCCGGTGCGATGCCCAGAGCCTTAAACACGAATAGTCTCTAGTGACGGTCTGAGGCTAATGTCCTGTGGTCACTGTGCTCAACTCGCTGTCGGGCCAGCCAGGAGTAACCACACAGCGAGGGACAGCAAGAGAAAAGGCTTCCTTCCAGGGCTGACCATGTTAATGTGTCACGCCCTTCCCAGAAGGAAACAGCCTCAAAATTGCCTCAATGTCTTTCTACCCCAAAGGGATGTTTCCCGAGAAAGGGGTCAACACTGAGCAGTGGCCACCAGCTCACCCTTCGTGCGACCCGTGGCTGCTAGCCTCCTGCCTGGAGTGCCACAGGTCATGTACGCGTGAACACACACGTGTAAGCACATGCACATGCATTCTGTTCCAGCAGTAACCCACACACACGCACACACGCCATCGTGGCAGGAAGTCTTCGTCTGAAATACAAAGGACTCGCCGCCACCGCGACGCTGACCATTCCCCAGAGGCTTTCATGCCTATTAACACATTAGCCTCCAGCACAGCACAGAGCGGCACTTGGGGGGACACAAGGACCCCCACTGCTCCACTCAGTGATTCGAGGAGGACACATATTCCCCAGGGGTTGCAAGTTCAGAAAACAGCTTCCTCCAGGGAAAGCGAGGGATGGCGTCTACGGGAGGCGGACAGCCCTGCTCACTGGTCAGGTATTTGAGCTCATGTCAGTGGTGGAGGGTCTCTCAGGGGCATAACTGAGCTTAACACGTTGCGTGCGGCGGGGTTTAAATCCCTCATACCCCTCTGTTCCGGCAGGTTTTTAAAAGAAACTACTTTAAAATGCACTCTTCTCTTTAAAGCGTAAATGCTTCTATGTCATTTATTATTTTTCTATGGAATTTTTTAGGATTTACTCACCTATGATGTTAGTAATCCCTCCTGGTGTGATACTGCAGAAAGCAGCTTCCTTTGTTATTAACGAAACACAAATAATAAAATGTGCAAAGTAAAAAGAGTCAACAGTAAAAACGAGAATTCTCGTTATCCGTCCTTAACGCATGGCTCAGAAAAAAAACGAAGATTCTCGTGATCCGTACGCAACGTGTTAAGGTGGGGGCTGCTCTGAACGGTAAGACCCCACCCACTGACATGAAACGTGGAGCCGATTAAATATGCAATAAAACAAACGCCCTGGTGAAACGCCAAACACAGCCAGTTGAGCCCCAAAGCCAGAGAGAGAAGTTACATGCAGAGCAAATCAGCTGGCATCGCCTGGCCACTCACGTGTTCAAAACCATAGAGAGAACCCCACATTCCTCCTAACCCGCCAACCCAAGGAGGGGAGCTTGGAGCCCCGCCAAGCGGCAGGAGAACAGGCCTCCTGCACTCAGGTGGGCGTATGGGTCCTTCTCAAACTCCAGTCACCTGACCATTCACCCTGTTTGCATACCCCCCCCCAGGTGTCAATCAACAAGCAACTGCAGTGAATTTGTTAGTTCATAGTCAGGCAGCTATTGCCAGAAATCATGGTCTCCCCGTCCTTCCTGTGGTTCGGTTGTTTTGCGGTTAGTCACCATACTAAACCAAAGCTACTGGAAGGTCCTCCTGTACCTGCGATTTACCCCTGGAAACACGTGCCCAAACGTCTGAATGGCTGGGGTCTCATTCTCCCTTTCCGAGCACGGGCCGTGATGCAGCTTACTGTTTAAAAGACAAATCTGTGATTTAGAAAAGCCCTGCAGCCCCAGGACGCTGGCTTCCAGGGCAGAATGACAAAGCAAACTCAGTTCCCAAGTAATGCAGGCAACTGCCAGCTACGCACTCACAAACGACAGCCTAATTGTCACCACCAGTGACGAGCTCCTTAATATGCCCTTTATCCTTTGAAGAATGTCCGGGAATGAGAAGACGGGACAGCAAGAGAAAACCAAACAAGGAGGTCCAAATATTTCACATTCCCCAGTGCCACTATCTCCTGAGCGGACAAAGCCCTGGAAATTGTCTTTGAACCATAATGGAAAAATGCAACTACCAGCAGGGACCCTAAAATGCTAAGAGCCTACAGCCCCCAAATGAGGGAAACAGCCTTCCTGGGAGCTGTTCACCCTGCTACACCCCGAAGACCTCACCAAAAATCAGAACTGACCATGTGATCGACATTAAAGAGAAATGAAAAGATTGAGGTACAGTTTTAACAGCACTAGTAGCCGTGACTTTGACCGATTATTTCATTTTTCTGAGCGTGTTTCCTTCGTCATAAAGTAAGTTGATAAACCATCCCACCTCTTGCACGTGTAGAAGACGCACGGTGACGACCCACAGAGGACGTGTGCTCGTCCCAGGCGCCTGCTTCCATTCCCCACTCAGTCTCCACTTCCCAATTCTGAGCCACTTCCGTCACGTGAGTGTCACTCAGCGTTCTGGCTGGGTCACCAGCCTCATGGTGGACGAAAGGCTCTTACCCCCTGTGGTCGTTTGAATAAAACCACAGGCTTGGGGAAGAAGAGTCCAGGTGCTGTTGGGGCAGCTCCTGTCACACGAAGGGAAGGGAACGAGACACCATGTATTAGACGCTACAAGCCAGCTTGTGTGCTCGGAACTGTCCACACATTGTTTGTGAGGGACGTGTCCTTGGTCCAGTTTGACAGAAGATGACATAGGGACTCTAAGAAAGATCAGATAGCTACCAATGCTGGGGCCAGGATGAGAACCCAGGCTTCTGTCCCGAACCCCGTGTGTGTCTCACGCACAGGGCACGTGTCCTGGGTCACCTGTCCACTCAGCGTCAAGCCAAAGGCTACCTACAGCTCCAGGGAACACTCCGCCTCATGACTATGCCTGAGCTAGAGGCTGCTTAAGGCTTTGTAAATGTTTGATTAAATATATGCTTAATTTGTATAGGTACATATGTGTGTGCTTACATCTAGTGTAGGAGGTTAAATATACACACCAGGGTCAGTAACACTGGGCCTGTTCCCGTCGTCTGTGCTTCTCCGGGAACCGTGCCACCAAATGACGGAAGGATGAACAGCTGGCCGGGTACCAAGAACTAGCCTCCGTGTTCTCCTTGAGGGTCTCAGTGACAAATGCTCTGACTCATAGATCGTTGCCAGGAAGCCCCGCTCTTGAGGGTCTTGGTCATGAGCGCGGTCAGGACACTGGGGACAACTCCCAGCAGGACAGGTGACAGCGGCCCAGCCCACGTCTGACCTCAGGGCTCCTCCAGCCCAGGCAGCAGGAGCTCCTCCTGGGAGCGTCAGGGGCCCGGTCCGGGGCCCACGGTCCCAACCAGCCGGGGGACTTTTGGTAAATCTGTTCTTATTTTGGGATCCAGGTTTCCCATCTGAGAAATCTCTTCAATCTTCCCCAAGTTGGAAATAATATCACTGAAGTCCAAAAGTTTTAAGTGACTCAGTCAGAGTATCCCTGGGTTCAAACAAGCGTCCTGTACACAGTGAGGTCACTAGGTAAAGACGGGCACCCACGTGCGGGCTCCCAGCACAATGTTCAGGACACAATGACTGATTCACTGCTTATCTGAGATTCAGACTCAGCTGGATGATTATTTGCTACATCTGGCAAAGCCTGCCTGGGCCAAATCCAAACCGACGCCTGCTTTTAAATAAAGTTTTATTGGCACACAGCCACAGGTGTCCATTCTCGTATCGCCTGTGGCTGCTCTCACCAGAGGACAGTGGAGCTGCGTGGTTGTGACAATCTGACTTGTTAGCAGGTGCTCTATGGCCTTCCTTATCAGTTAGTTATTTACTGTGCCTCTCCCCCGACAAGCAGACGATAAACTGCTGACACGACTGCCTTCAGAACATCAGAGCCCCGGAGTCCTAACACTGCACGTACAGACCATCCAGACAGACTTGTAAATCCATTCACTGAGAAGCACGCACTGCTCCCGAGGCCTGTCACGTGCTTGTGGGTAAATGAGTGCACACTGTGTGGACGTCTGAGCTGGAGCAGCCCAGTCACAGGAAACCGGAGAGACCTGGAGCTGGGAATTTGCCTCTGTCTCCATTTCAGCCTGTCCTGGAGGAAGTTAAGATGGGACCCCGGTGTTCAGGCACACGAAACGGGGCACCACATTCGAGGCGATGCTTCTTCTCGGAATAAAGTCCTCAGGAAACACTGGGCACATCCGTTCCCGGCAAGAACAGGCCGATGTAACTTTGTTCAATTAAGCAAATATTTCTCGTAGGCGAAAGCTGCCGTACCAATTTCCGTGACAATGGAAGTGTCCGCTGGGTTTCTTTAGGGCTAATGCAGAGACAACATCTTAAGCCCAGAATCACGTGTCCTCCGTCCTCCTCCATCGCCCTTAAATCCTCTATTGAAAGCATTCCCAGGAGCTTTGAAAAGGCTGCTCGCTCCTTTTGCAAAGAAACCCCAAGATGGGTCTTATTCCTTCGTTTCAAAGAAAGAATAGGAAGCTTTTAAAATCCCACAAAGGAGGCAAGAAGCAGCACTCTCCCCAGCTGCCCCGTGTGGCTGCGTGTGAGGAAGGAATCGGAGGACGCCCTTAAGACGGGTGAGTGGACACAAGCGAGGTGGAGGCAGCTCTGGGCCCCGGGACCAACAGGGCAGCTCCGTCCCCGTAACCCCACACAGTGTGTGCCGAGGTGAGCACCTGAGCAAGAAGAAATAAGCTGTGTGGATGAGCGTCAACCTCAGTGAGTGGGTTTCCAAATGCTAACACTTGTCTGACCAGCTTAAAAGCAGAATTTTGACGCTTCCTACAGTAAGTCACCGGCGACGATGGGTCTAACAGCACCGCTCCAGGCTGAGCTCAGAAAGGCCAAGCTCTGACTGTTCCTACAGCTGCATGGAGCCTTGGAAGCCTCCATGTCACTGTCTGCCAAGATGGGGGGCGGGGGGAAACTGCGATTCACAATTCTCGGAGACGTCAGTGGCGCCCCAGCAGTATTTATTGCCACCCCAATTCCATCCTGGTTTCGTCTCCCCTACGTTATTCTGAATGGCAGGAAATCCAAATCTAGAATATCATTCTTATGCTGGAAATTATGGGCAATAAATCCTCTTTATAAGTGTATCGCTGCTTCATGGGAGAACAGTGATGTCTTTACAGAAAGACGACTTTCTCAAACACTTTGCAGGAACAAGGCTGTTGTACAAACTCACGGACGCTCCGCTCGCTTGCCCATTTCACGTTCAAGTGAGGAGCTCTGCTTGATCACCGGTGGCCCAAGCAGGAGCCTGGAGCTAAAGTGTTATATTTACTTTCTCTGAACACCCACCGAGGGCTCCATGCGGCCTCTGTTCTTTGCCCAGTGCCCTATCAAAGGTCCTTTGATGGCACCAAAAAGGACTGCTTTCTTGTGACTTCCTTGTTTTCTAGAGAGAGTGTTGAGAAAATTAGAATGGGAGTCAGAAAGCCTTGGTTCTGGCCAGAGAGCTGCCACTGCTATTTGACGTCTGGACAAATATTTGAGCCGTTATTTGACCTTCGGCAGCTTACGTCCTCTCTTGGTCACTGTTTTCTTGTTCCTAAAATGGGGAGCTTGCACTACACCTGGGATGGCAAAGCCTGATGCACGAGAGCCATGAGTGGGCAGTGACGTTTTCCACGGTTGTACGGAGAAGAGCCACGTCCGTGCTGGGCCTGGCACGTGGACGGCCATTGCAAAGCGGGGGGCATGCTCAGTGTCCCCTGCTCTCCTCTGTCTGACACTCAGTTTCCTAAATCAGTGCGTCTCCGGCTTCACTGTGTGTGTGGTGGGGGAGCTCGTCAAAATGCTAAGTCCCACCCAGCAGGTCCAAGGTGGGCCCGAGATTCTGCATTTCTGAGAAGCACTCAGGTGAGGCCGACGGTGCTGGTCCATGGACCACACCTGGAGTGGTGAGGGTCTAACCCATGGGAATACAGACCGTCCTGCGACACAGGAGTGGGTGTTGGTCATGGGACAGGCATGTGGCACTTTTTGAAGCAGTTTGCTTCAATCAATTAGAGAAATGAAGGCAAGGTCATGTGTTCAGACCTCCCTGATTCGCTCTGCTCCAGGACAGTGCTCACCAGCCATCCCTCCGAAGGAGACCCACTGTCACCTGAGGGGCAGGCAGGAGGACGAGGTGGACCGGCCCATTTTCGTGATTGCCAAAGCCTGTGATGTGCTCAGGGCAGGTCAGTAGCCTCATTTCAGGGCCCGGAGACAGCCGGTCACTATCAGGACATCTGGTGGCTCCTGCTCATGGAGCAGCGGCTACCCCAGTCACCTCGGGAAGCCGTTCCAACCCACACGGCTCCATGTGGGCTTCACGGCCTCACCTCTGGATGGAGGTGAGGTAGGTCCCCCGATGGCCAACATTAGAAAGGCAAGAAGGCTTCATCCAACATTTCTGTTCAGCATTTACACATATGTCTCTGTTTGGGAGTACTAGGAAAACCTTCAAGTGTAAATATCTTGATTTAAATTACTCACTTCTTAGACAGTTGAGAAAAGCAGTTGTCTAAAAATAGAAACAAAATGCTGTTTTGCAAATAGAAAATACCATTCACTTTGCAGGCAGGAACTTGTACGTGGATTTTGGGTCATGCTTCCCGCCAACAGCCAGCACAGCCTTCACGGCCGCCTTGGCCCAGCCGGCCCCCCAAGCCTGACCCCTGGATGTCACCCAGATGTCGCCTGCCCACCGGCCATGTCCTGCCTGACTCTTGGGGATGGCCATCGCCTCTCACGCCCACCACCTCCTCCCCACTGGCTCCTCGTTCCAACCCACCAGCCTCCATTTGCTCTCTCTCTCCTCTGTGCTTCACCTGTGATCTTTCCAAAGCACGTGTGTCCTGCTCACCCTGTCCAGCTGAGGTTCGTTCCCGGATCTGCCCGCAGCGGGCCAGTCCCCACATCCCCTCCATCCCCACACGTGCCCCGTGACTTGGCCCACATCAAACTCCTTCCAGCCCCACACACGTCACAGTCTTACTTGCCTCAGGCCTCGTACCCACACGCTTCCCTCTCCTGAGGCGTCGTCTGTCCCTTTCACCTTTGCCCAAGTTCCTCACGTTAGTCCCCAGGTCCTGGGAGCCCCCAGTTGAACGCAGCTGTGTCTCCTTGGGGTCCTGAAGCAAAGCCCTTAACCCAGTGTGGCAAACGGTGCTGATGCCTCTCTCACCTCCCAGACAGCGAGCTCTCGGGGATGGGCCACAACTCACTGTTCTACCCCCAGTAGCAAAGGTTTCGCTTGGCATAGCGAAGGGGCCAAACAATGTGTCCAGGTAGGTAGGTAGGGAGGTAGGTAGGTAGACAGATAGACAGATGATAGATAGACAGATAGACAGATCACACACACACACACAGCCTCCAGCCTCCATGATGGTCCCAATCCATGTCTCCAGGACCAGCCCTGCACGACCAGCAGGGGACAGAGTGAGATGCTCAAAAAGGCATTGCAGCTGCAAGCACAAGTGGCTCAAGGACCTCCCACCGTCCAGACCCTCCGCCCTCACATTTCGAAGGTCCACACCCAGGGCAACACGACAACATGACACAAACTCTGCAGCAGGACAGGCAAGTGGCAGAGCAGGAGTCACCTTCCCCGCGGGCGCTGGGAAGTGAAAACTTTGCCTTCAGCCCCCCACCGCCCTTTCCCAGGCGCCCTCTTGCAAGAGGTCAGCATCCTCAACTCTCATCTCTTCCCTCCGGCTCCCCCCCAATCAGAGCACCCTCCTGGCTAGCCAACGTGTTAAAAGGGGACTAAGCAATTCACGTCAGGGTACACATGACAGTGACAACTTAATAAATTCTGCTTCCTAAGGGTATCTTTGTAAGGCCTAATCCCTTTATCCACAGAAGTGTAACAGCCAGAAGGAACTTTCCGGGTACTTGGCAGCCACTGCTGGAGGTCTTCTCTGTACACACGTGAATCACCCCACAGCCGCCCACATGTCCTGCCTTCGGGGCTGGCCAGGCCTGCGGCTTGCCAGCTCCAGGGAACACGGTCCCTTGTCGTGTGGCTCCGTCCCTGCTATAACCTCCAGGTCACCGGAGCAGCGGCTGTGACCCACAGAACACCCACAGGGAAGGCGCTTCCGGATGGCAGGGGAGGGGGCCGTGCATCTGAATTGCTCTGGGGACAGGAGGACAGATGGGACGTGGCCTTCAGAGGGCTGAGCCTTTCTCCTCTTCCTTCTGGGTCTGCCTTTCACTTGTGAGGACATCGGGGTCCCCAGAGAGAGAATCTTTTCCCTACCTTTGGAAAAGAGCAAAAACCCAGGCTTTCACCTCACAACCCTCGGTGTAGCCAACTCAATCCCTAATTAGCGATTCCAAAAGATTCATGTGCACTCTGCCCCACTATTGGGCAGGTTTGCAGTGACCTATTTTGGTCGCCACTTAAAGGAAACCAGCTGGATTTCAGCAAAAGAGAATGACACTTTAGAAGGGTTTACCCCCAGATAAAGCTATAAGTTACGTATTCAATCACAGTGTGTCCAGCAGAAATAGGGAGGTGACCCCACGAGTCCACCCCACTCGCTTTCCAGAAGACACCACAGAGGCCGGAGGGAAAGCTGACCAGCCCACAGCCACGTGACCAGCTGAGCTGCCTGACTCCGTTCCCCAGGGTTCCTGTGACAGCCCAGAGTTCACTGATGGAAGAGATTATATTAGCTTTCGTTTACCTTCTAAGAGAATTTTCAAGCTAGTATATATTCTACATAACCTCTTTAGTTTGGAGTAATTCTATGGGAAAAGTTGCAAAGGTACAGAAAGTCTCCTGTGCGCTCAGCCAGCGTCCCCCAATGTGACCCAGTCACAACGAGACACCGGCACAGCTGCAGTCCTACCAACAGACTTTCCAGACGGCACGTGTTTTCCTCTAACGTCCTCTTCCTCTCCAAGCACCCGGCCAGGAGCCCACAAGCCATTCCAGTTCAACATTCTAAAATCCACAGACGGAAGACCCTCCCTGCCCAAACCCACATCACACTTCTCTGTATCAGTGTAGGCGGCCAGTGTCTAATTAGCCGATTCATTCATTAGGATCCAAGACACACTTATTAATCACGGCGATCATCTGTTTCAAGAGAGCCGCGCTTAGGTCGGTCGGGCGGCTTCCTGCAAGGGCGTGTGTCTGGGTTCCACACATCCTGCCTGTCGTCTCGTGGACAACAGTCAATATTTTCCTGTATTGACACTTTCAATCAAGGCAGGAGATCTAATCGACCATAGCCAGGATGTTTCACAACAAATCCGTGAACAGAGCCCGGAGCTTCTCCCTGCTCCCCTGGCTGCAGCGAGGGAAGAACAAAGGCGGCAGGACCGGGGCATGTGAAGACGGGCTTGGCTGCTGAGCCGCGTTCGTCCTTCCCGGCGCTCGCCAGGCCGGGTGGAAGAGGAGACGAGACGACCCCGGAGGAGCTGCGGCTACGGCGACGTGAGGTCTCAGACAAACAAAATAAAAACACCTTCGCAGAATCAAATGCGATTGTTTTTTTTGTCCAGTTTTTTAAAAAGCCAAGACAGAAAGTCTTTCCTTACACAAGGAATTAACCTTAGCGATTACAAGCTCTGTGAACACAACAGTTCCTGGCACCAGTGGTAAAAGGCGTTCACAAAGTCCAGAATTCTGGTGCCCGGCAGGCGGCCGAGGTAGCACAGGAGCTGGGGTCCCTCCCCAGTCACGCCCCACAGCGGCTGCTCACGCGGCCCAAGCCTCACGTTTCCCTTCCTACGGAGACAAATCACTGTGGGGCCTGGAGGATGCAGCTCAGAAGGAAAAGGTTTGGCGAAGGGCGTATTAGCACAGGGGCAAGAGCATTCGTGTGGCTGCTAGCGTGCCAGGGAGCAGGGTCTCAGAGGCCGGCCTGGGCCAGGCCACGTCACAGTGTGACAGCACGTTGGCCACGGCTTCAAGCGGGAAGACTGTCAATAATGTCACAGTACTGCCTTTTGGAACACCAGTGTGGCCCGGCCATTAGCAAAATGGCACATGGACAGGCCGAGAGGGGCACGCGGCCCAAGAGCTGGCTTTCTGCTCGGTGCCACGGCCAGGAGGACGTGCTGTGCTAGTGGGGTCATCTGCTCGGATGGATTTCCAGTTTGTATACAGAAGTACGAAAGCTCATCATCCCAAAGGGCGTGAAAGACCACCCAGTGCAGCCTCTCAGCCAGAACGTCCTACAGTCAGATAACTCACTGGACTCCACATCAATGCTCTAGCAGCAGAGAACTCGGCATCTGCTTCCATTCCACTCAATTACATCTTCCTCAAGAAACATGTATTAGCCATTTAGAATACTACTGGCAATCGAGTGACATTTAGCTAGTCATTGTCACATAGACACATACGCCGGGCACTGGGCTAAGTGTGGGGTAACAGTGGGAAACAAAGGTGCTCTACATGAGTGTAAGGTAACTAGCAGAGACAGGTACTAATGGAGTAATGATACAAACAAACTTCAAATCATGACTAAGGCTGATTGAAACGTCCACACTGCCCCCAGAGCAGATGTCCTGATGATGGGATCCAGTCTGAAGGGTCAGGGAGAGACTCCTGAGTAAATATCTGAGGATGAGGAGTGGGCAGTGCCTCTCAGACGGAGGGTATTGTGAGAAGAGTGTTCCAGGTACAAGGAGCAGCCTGTGCAAAGGCCCTGAGGCTGCGGCACATTCAGTGACCGGGTGGGTTGGTGTGGCTGCAGTGCAGACAGTGAGAAGGAACACTGTCCATGTCGGCCAGGGAGCGGACGTACAGGGCCTAGGAAGCGGTGCTTTATCCTTGGAAAATGACGAGCCGGTGACTGTTTTAAGCAAAAGGGTTGCCTGATTTGATTCTTATTTTGGAACTATCTGTCTGCCTGCAGTGTGGAGAATGATGGAGGCAGGCAGAGGGCTGCAGGGAGAAGGGGAAGATACCACAGTCATACGTATGGGAGGTGAGAGCAGCTAGAACACAGAAGGTGAGAAGCAAGGGACGGAAACGTGGATTCCCCAATTACCTTAGAGATGACTTTGGTGGGAACTGTCCTTCCGGTTGAACAGGAGCAGTCAAGGGAGAAAGAGGTGTGACGTGAGTTCTAATCATCTGCCTGAGAAACTGAAGGCAGGTGGGGCCTGTCCATGAGATGGGGACGCCGGGCAAAGCTGGTGGCGAGGACCAGGAGCCTGCTGAATCTTGTACCTGCTGCAATGAACTTGGAAGATACCCCAACGGAGGGGACGTACAGCTTGGGACTGGAGGCAGAGCTTTAGGAGGAAAAGGCATGTGGGCTGTAAGCCAGGTGTGTATGGACTCACTTGACAGGAGAATGTAAAGAACTGAACACAGAGCTGAGAGTAACTTCGACATTTAACAACCAATAGAGATTGATTTTCAAAGGGTGGTCCAGGGGGCTTTGTGTTCTCCAAGACCCTCCTGGGGGCCCAGAAAGTCAACACTATTTTCAAAATATTACTAAGACATTCTTTTCCTCTTTTACTCTCATTCTCTCCCAAGTGCAGGGCGGGGGAGGGTTCCCGAGACCACCTGATGGGTGACATTACTGTGACATTACATGTCCACTTCTGGGACAGCAGCACAAGGACCCTCACAGACCCGCTTCCCAGGGAAACAACCAGAACCGTTGAATATTGTTTTAAAAATTAAACTCTCTAGAAATTTTCAAAGGGCATTTAGCAAATGGAGAAGCACTGATCCAAGAAAATCTACGAAATCACAGTAAGAACGGGGAGAGTTTACGGCATCAGCTCGGGAAGCTCTGCTCGTGATGTACACAGCAGAGAATACAGGGTCCCCCCTTACAGAAGTCAGGCCAAGGCGACAGGTTTTCCCTGGAGGAGCAGGCGACCAGCATCCTTCATTTCCCCTGGCTCCGCGCCGCCCAAGCTGCACTCCGGGCAAAAGCAGCTGAGAGGCCTGGGGATCTCTCCTTCCACCCAGGTCCCACGCAAGGTTCAGAAACTCTGGCTCAGGAGAGCACACCAAGACCAGGAGCCCGATCACCCTCCCCCAGCTCACATACGGGCCAGGGACTCCATACCTAGAGGGGCAGGCCCCCTACCCAATGTCCTGCTTATAAAGCAGCACGGCTCTGAGAGAAGCAGGCCACTGTCCTCTCCCCTAGTTCCAGAGAGGGTATGCAAAGGCTTCACCCGGGCGGTAGAGACAGGCCTTGGGGACGGAGAGCTCTGCAGGCCTTTCCAAGGAAAGTGACTTTATTTGGAACAGGGCATGAGGAAGTTCAACCTAAGGGTGCTGTCAAAACAATGGAGATTTTTGTGGTGAAAAATTAAGAGGAAGCTGGACGCTCTGTGAATGCAACAAGCTGAACTATAGACCAGCTAGTAGTTAATGAGAGAACCAGCAAAAGAGACAACTAAGAAGAGACTTCCCCAGGGATGGAATAAGATAGGATCCAAAGACTCACCCTGCAAAGGGGCATGAATTTAATTGAATCTGACTATGGAGCAATTTATGCCCAGGGGCATTGTCAAAAACAATAGAGCAATGAGCTAGCACTAGTGGAGGCTAAAGCTGAGTGTGATCCCATCAGAGGAAGACAACATAACAGAGAGACAAGGAGAAGAGACATCCAGAGAGAGCCCTGTGAAAACCACTGTCATCTCAGGGTATCTGAACCCAGGCCCGAGGCGGTGCCCTCTGGAGAGTGACATCAGGGCTGCACACTGCAGGCATAACGGACGTGACTGAAAGCCTCCAGCCAACTCACCAAGCTAATAAATAAGCAAACAATAGCCCGCCAGCAGATGGAAGAACAAGCACCAAGAGTTGCTACAATACATTATCTAATATGTCCAGTTTTGAACAAAAATTATGAGACATGCAAAGAAAGAGGAAAGTGTGACCCATATGCAGGAAAAAAAATCAGGCAACAGAAACTGCTTTTGAAAGGGCTCAGATGTCAGACTTAACAAAGACTTCAAAGCAGCTACTATAAATACATTCAAAGAACTAAAGGAAACCATACTGAAAGAAGTAAAGGAAGGTATAATGACATTCCCTCATCAAATAGATACTATCAATAAAGAAATGGAAACTATAAAAAAAGACACAAATGGAAATTCTGGAATGGAAAAGTACAATGGCCAAAATTAAAAACTCACTAAAGGGGTTCAACAGTACATTTGTGCTGGCAGAAGAAGTAATCAGTGAGCTTGAAGGTAGCTTGATAAATATTTATGTAATCTAAAGAGAAAAGAATGAAGAAAATGGATGGAGCCTCAGAGAAATGTGTGACACACACAGTACGCCAACATATGCACAAAGGGGTATGAGATGGAGGGGAGTGAGAGAAAGGAGCAGAAAATACATTTAAAAAAACTAATGCTGAAAATTCCCAAAGTCAATGTAAAGTATTAATCTACACATCTAAGAAATTTGACAATCTCAACAATCTCCGAGTAGGACACATGCAAAGAGATCCACAAACAGGCACATCATAGTAAAAATGCTGGAAAAAAGAAAATCTTAAAATCAGCAAGAGAAAAAAGACTCATTACAAACAAATAACTCCAGTAAGATTAACAGCTAACTTCTTATTAGAAACAATGGAGGTCAGAAGGCAGTGGATGACATATGCGAACTCCTGAAAGAAAAAAAGAAAAAAAAAAATTACCAACCAAGACAGCTATATCTAGCAAAACCATCTTCAAAAAGAAAGGTGAAATAGAAATTTCCAGATAAACAAAAACAGAATGATTTTCTGCTAGTAGACCCACCTTACAAAAAAATGCAAAAGGAAGTTCCTCAGACTGGAAGCAAGTGACACCAGATGGGAACTTGAATTCACATGGAAAAAACAAAGGGTGATGGGTGATGGAAGGAGAACTGACTCTGGGCGGTGAACACACAATGGGATTTATAGATGATGTGATACAGAAGTGTACACCTGAAAACTATGTAACTTCACTAACAATTGTCACCCCAATAAACTTTAATTAAAAAAAGGGTGCTGGTAATTATGTAAGTAATTATAAAAGACAGTATAATTGCATATATCTTCTCCTTTCTTCTCTTAACCAATTAAAAAAGTAATTATATTAAATAATGTGTATATAATTATATTGTTGAGCTTATAACATAAGGACATGTAATATATTTGGCAACAGCACAAAGGAGGTGAACAGTAATAAAGCTTATATTGGAGTAAGAAAGTGATACCAAATGGTAACTTGAATCTACAGGAATCAATTAACAGAACCAGAAATGGTAAATAAGATTAGTATAATGAATATCAAAAATACATATTTTTTCCTTTCTTTTATCATCTTCTTTAAAAGATATTCAATTATATAAACCGATTATGACAGTGTATTATTGGGTTTGTAACATATGTAGTGTGACCCACTGGGACTTATTCCCAGAATGCAAACATGGTTCCGCATATAAAAAACAATCAATATTATACACCAAATTAATAGGAAAAAGAATATGATCGTCTCACTAAACCCAGAAGAAGCACATGACAAAATCCAACACACTTTCGTGAAAATATGGAGGAAAAGTAGGAATACAAAGGAACTTCAGCAGCCCAATACAGGACATCTATGAAACACCCACCCCTGACATAATACTGCTTAATGGAGAAAGATCGAATATGTTTCCTCTAAAATTAGAAACAAGACTAGGATGTTGATTCTATTCATCATAGTGCTGGATGTTCCAGCCTGGGCAATAAGACAAAGGAAAACAAAGGAATCCAGACTGGACAAGAAGTAAAACTATCTCTTTTTCACAGATGACATGATTTTGTACCTGGAAAATCTTAATGAGTCCACTAAAAAAAGACCTAGAACTGATAAACAAATTCAGCAAAAATGCAGAATATAAAATCAATACACAAAAATCTATTGTATTTCTATACACTTGCAGCAAATAATCTGAAAATGAAATTAAGAAAGCAATTCCACTTATCATAGCATTAAAAGAATAAAATACTTAGGAATAAATGTAGCAAAATAATTACAAAACGTGTGCCCCAAAACTACAAAACATTGTTAAAAGAAATTAAAGACTTAAATGGAACGTCAGCCATGATTACAGATTGGAAGACAATATCGTTAAGCTGGCAGCACTCTCCAAATTAATCTACAGATTCGACTTCCCATAAATATCCCAGTTGCCTTTTTTGCAGAAATTAACATGCTGATCCTAAAATTCATAGGAAATGAAAAGAACCCATAAACAAACCCTAAACGATCTTGCAAAAGAATACAGTTGGGAAACTCAGACTTCCTGACTTAAAACCTACTACAAAGCTCCAGTAACCAAGACAGTATGGTACTAGCATCAGGACAGATGTGTAAATCAATGAAACTGAATTGAGTGAGATTCCAGAAACAAACCCTCACATCTACGGTGACTGGTTTTTGGCAGGGATCGCGAGACAATTCAATAGGCAAAGAACAGTCTCTTCAACAAATGGTCCTGGGGTAACTGGATGTCAACATGCAAAAGAATGAACTTGGACCCTGACCTCACACCGTGCACAAAAATTAACTCTGAATGGATTGTAAACATACTTGTAAAAGATAAAACTATAAAACACTTAGAAGAAAACATAGCAGTAGATCTTCATGACCTTAAACTAGGAGATGTGTTCTTAGATAGGATACGAAAAACACAAGCAACGGAGGAGAAAATAGACCATTTGGACTTCATCAAAATGGAAAACTTTTGTGTTTCAAAGGACACTATCAAGAAAGTGAAAAAGACAATCCACAGAACGAGAGAAAATGTTTGCAAGTCATATATCCGGTGAGAGACTGCTGTCCAGATTCTCTTACAATATAATGATAAAAGGAAAACCTGATTAAACATGAGTGAAGACTCTGAATAGACATTTCTGCAGAGAAGATACACAAATGGTCAACAAGCACCTGCAGAGGCGTCCAGCGACCCTCCGAGCCATCTAGGAATGCAAATGAAAGCTGCAGTGAGCTGTGACCTCACGCCCACTAGGATGACCAGAGTCACAAATGCAAAGGACGAGTGTTGACATTTTGACAAGGAAGAGCAGCGCTTGCAAGCCTCACACACTTGGTGGGTGTTTAGCAGCCCTCAGAATGTTAAACACAGTTACCACGTGGCCCAGGCTGTAGATAACCCCCCTCCTAGGCTGCATGTAACCAGGAGAAGTGAAAACACATGGCCACACAATAACTTGTACATGAATGTTCATAACGGCATGATTCATAATAGCTATCAAGTGGAAAAACCCCAAACGTCCATCAACAGATACATGAACAAACAATGAAATATTATCGGCAATAAAAAAAGAATGAACAGCAGCATGGATGGACCTGGAAACCATTATGCTGAGTGAAAGAAGCCAGCCACCAAAGACCGCACAGTGTATGATTCTATTTATATGAAAAATCCAGAATAGGAAATCTAGACAGACAGAAGTCTATTAGTGGTCGCCTCTGGCTAGGTACGTTGGAAAGGAGGACGCAGAGACAGCCAGTGGGTGTGGAGTTCCTTCGACGTGATGAAAATGTTCTAGAATTGACTGTGGTGATGGCCCAACTCTGTGAATACGCTAAGAAACAATGAATTGTTCAGTTTAAATTGCTACACTGCATGGTATGTGAATCATATCCTACGAAAGCTGCTTTTCTTTAAAAAAGAAGAAAGATCACATGCAGAAGCCAATGTGAGAATTCAGCCGTCTTGTTCTAAGCCAGACGTTTGTAGAAACGTAAGTCAATGCCACACTTCTCATTGAAACTTTTGTGTTTGGGAAAATATAGCTATTTCTATAAAAAATATGCTACTGGTAAATGGCTTTCTAATTGTTATTTTAAATCAATAAATATTTTTAATTTTTTTCATTTTTAATAAAATATAACAAACACCAATATAATAAAAACTCTTTGGGGTCCTCGTTAATTTTTAAGAGTAGAAAAGGGTCTTGGTTCAAGAATGTTTGAAAACTGCTGAGATAGAAGATGTGTCCACAAGGTCGGAGACGGGTGTGGGAGTCAGGACAGGTGACAGCCCTCTGAGGACCGAGCGCTTTAAGAACAGGGGGTTGGTGGACTGTACCCAGTGCTTCTGGGAGGATGAAAAACGGAGATGGTGCGCTCATGACCTTACCGAAAAAGCGGGGGTCAGCCCGACATGTGCAGTGAGACCCACCTTCTGTCCTGCAAAGAGGTGAGGCGTCCAGGAGAGAGGTGAGGTGGCACGTCAGCAGAGGGCAGTGGAAGGGGCGCCCACCAGGTCTGGGGCTTCCTCTCTGCCCTGGCGACCTGCGGAGAGAGGTGAAGGTTGGGAAGGGACCAGAAGACTTGAGGAATGGAAGCGGGAGCTGATGAGGGACACGCAGGAGGTTTGCTGGGCAGTTCGCTGGGCCCGGGGGAGGCTGACAATCCTGAGCCCTCTGGGCCACCGTCTGCTGGGTAGCAGAAGCTGTCCAGCTGCTGGCGGCTGCTCACCAGGTGCAGCGACCATTGGGGACCCCAGTGTC
Source organism: Rhinolophus sinicus (assembly GCF_036562045.2). Lineage (NCBI taxonomy): Eukaryota > Metazoa > Chordata > Mammalia > Chiroptera > Rhinolophidae > Rhinolophus > Rhinolophus sinicus. The sequence goes on from NC_133760.1 coordinate 51,546,244, forward strand.
CCCCAGACACGGCTCCCCTCTTTCACCTAGGGGGTGAGCTGTGCATGGGTCATTCACACAGTCCCTTGTTAGGACGAGAATCCAAGACAGAGATGGGGCACCGGCAGCTGTCAGAGCCGTCGCCTGCTCAGCGACTCTGAGTGGACGGGCACCCTGGACACTCAGAATTCTGTGCCCCGTTGGGCACCAGGGCCCCTGGGGGGCGTGGCTGAGCAGCCAAGCCCGTGACCGTGGCTCCCAGGGGGTCACGGCAGGCGTCCCGGCTGCCACCTGCGCTGAGCTGGGCTGGAGCTAGGCCTTGGCCAAGGTGGTGGCTGTCACTCAGCCCTGCCTGGGACTTGTGCGCGGGCTCGCCCCAGAACATGGAGGGGTACCCCATCAGCAAGAGGAAGGGGCTTCAAGACAGGTCTCTTCAGGTCCCCGTGAGACAAGAGCTGCGTCCACTCCCATCCCCAGGGCTTGGTTAAGGGGTGAGAGGAACCCTGATGAGGCTGGATGAGCAAGGACAGGCGGCGCCATTAACCAGAGTGGCCACAGCGCATGTGTGCCCCCAAAAGCACGTTTTCCACCCCAGCACCTCTGTCTGCTGCCATCAGCTTCCGGTCCCCACCTTGCTGGCCACTCCGCCCTCCCCGCATGAGTTGGGGCCACCACCCCCTCTGGCCCTGCTTTTGCTGCAGCTCGGCTGGGCCAGGCTGGGCTGGAGGTCTGCCTCCCTGCACGATGCCAGCACCTGGAAGCTAGCGGCTGTCGAGTTTTGCTGAAATTACTATAAAAGACCCTAAACTGAAAAGTCCGTGTGGGCAGCCTGAAGACACCCTGACTTCTCCCAGTTTCCTCCCAAATTCGTGAGCTAGAAAAAGAGCCCAGTTTGGGGGGGGGGGGGGGGCAGTCCTGTTCCCGGGAATCCTGTCCGAGGAGCTGCAGGGCCCGAGCTGCAGGGAGCAGCCTGGCCTCAGGCACTGTGGGCCTCAGTGGAATCAGCGACGCTGCTCAGGCCCAGGCGGCCCGAGACTCCATCCAGCGCCCAGCACAGGTGTCCTGGGAAGGGCAGGCAAGGGGGGCAGCTGTCTGCAGAGCCAGTGAGCCAGTGACCACGCCACACGCCCTCCTCACAGCTGAGACCCACAGGCCCTTGCGGCTCACGCCTGGCAGCTGGGCCTGGACCCTCCTGGCTTCTCCCGCAGCCCCCACCCCTGGCACGCGGGCGGGGAGCTGGGGGCTGGGGAGAGTTTGCTACCTCCCCATGCCCCCCCCCTTTGTTGGGTACCTGTGCCCTAAGGGTTTGGCACTGGGTGTGTTTCCTATAAATCTAAATGATACGTTTGGGTTCGAATGAACCATAAAAATGTCCCTACCTTGGCAGGGAGCGGTCTTTGCTTTAGAAAGAAAAGGAAACACTCCAGCTTGTGAAGGTGAAGTTGCAAGGGTGGGGCTTTTCGATAAGAACATCCATAAAATGAGTAAGAACATGTTTTATAAGAGCAGGGATCCTTCCCAGGAGGTCATGTGGGAGGCTCCAGGGGTGCGGGAGGGGGCACCGCCAGGGAGCAGGGAGGCACAGGTGGGCGGGGACAGGCGGAGAAGTGGCCAGAGCAGTGGGGCGGGCATCGGCCACCGCAGCAGCACGTAGGACATTCTAATCGTAATGGTGACGAGGACAGGAACCGCCACTGTGCTAAGTGCTTGCTACAAATTAACCGTTTATCTTAACAAGGAGCCTGAGAAGCACCTGTTCCTATGATGCACCCATTTCACAGATGAGGAAACCAAGGCTCTGTGAAGTTACTTCCCTTCTCCAAGGTTGTGTCACCAGGAAGCAGCCAAGGTGAGACTTGAACCCAGGTCTCCGGCATTCGAAGACCCATGGCCTTTGCAGACACATCCTGTATTGATCATGGGTCACTTAGGAATTTATTTAGCATTTGATGCTCCTAAAAAATGCATGAATATCATTTTCCGTGAATGTTCATAGCAGCTTATTGGTCGCAGCCCCAAAACAGGCAGAGCCAAGATGTCCTTCAGCGGGTGACCATCCGTCCACACTGCGGTGTTCTCCTCGGCAACAAAGAGGGGCAGGCCACTGACACCTGGGGCACCTGGGCAGGTAAAAATCTACCTCAAAGGGTCCACATTGTAAATTCCACTTCCACAGCATTCTCAGGACGCTGAGGCACAAAGACCAGACAGACTCGTGGTTACCAGCAGCCTGTGAGGGGCCAGCGCATGATAATGGGCTCCTGGGACCACGCTGGGTCTGGATTGCATAGAACTAAGTACACACATGTGCGTGCGCACATGCGTACACACACGAGAACCCATGAAGCTGGTGGGATCTGAGTGAGGCTGTGGTCTGTACCAGTTGGTGACAATCTCCTGCTATGACACGGTGCTGCAGTTTGGCAAAATGTCAGCACTCGGGGACACTGCGTGAAGGGCATTCTGTCGTCCCTCTGTGTCACTGCTTAAACTACGTGCTGATCCATGATTATCTACAGAAGTTTTTTAAATGCCTGAGTGAGGAATACCTGGGACAGGAAGACACTTGACACACTCGGCGCCCTCCTCCACGTCCCAGGGGTTACACCACCAGGCCTTCACGCTGCGTTTCAAAAGCTGAGTGTTGCCTGAACTACTCAGGTGAAGCATTTCTCCTGATGAGCCGGTAGCTGTAAATTAGAGCGGCCGCTTGCTCCACACCCCAGCGGGATCCTGACCTGGCTCTTCTCCTTAGCCCTCGACTTTTGCATTGAAAATCTGTCACCGGAAAAAAACAAAGAAGAATGGGTTCAACTACAGAAGGAGCAACTATCACGTCAGGCCTGAGTGTGGCCATTCTAATGGCACAGATCCGGAATTCTGGAACTCAGAACTTTCCTCTTGGGAGCGGGCAGTGCACAGGGAGGGCTGGCGAGGGGTGGGCCTCAAGTTCAAGCTGGCTGTGCCCTCACCTGGCAGGGCACCATCTCTTTGGGTGCAGACTGGCTCCTGAAGCAGAGACAGATGAGACTGCCCACTGGTGGGGCCGAGAAGGAGGCCCTCAATCCTGAACTCGGGAGTCACAGCCGGGAGCTGGCACGTGGCCACATGGGAGGCTGAGGGAGGGGAAGTCTGGGGCCAGGCCCTGGGGCGGAGCTGCTGCATGACACCCAACCCCTGGGCACCTGGCCGGCCGCCTCCCCCCCCTTCTGCGCCCCTTTCTCATGGCACAGGGCTGGCTCCCAGCAGGTGGAAGCCCAGGACACGTGTAGGAGGGTTCCAGACGCAGGGAGAAACCCCCGCCCCGACCCTTTTGCTCTTGGCCAAGGAGCAGGCAAGCAGCCCCAGGACCAAGTGTTCAGGGCCCCACCTATGAGGCTCCTTTTGGGGCCTTGGGGACTCCCGGGCCTGCATGCCACAGCCAGCCCTGCCACCAGTGGGACCCTGGGCGAGCCAGGGGCACAGAGGGCAGCTCTGGATGCCCGCCCACTCCCGTGGGCCCGAGACACGCTCACCACCCCTCCACGGCCCTGTGGTCCCTGCATGTCATTGTTCCTGTCCTAGAGCCAAGGTCTGCAGCTCACGCTCCAGCGCACGGTCAGGTTCAGACTTGATGGTACTTCCTTGTTTGGCTTCCAGACGGGGCTGCCCGCTGCCCACTCCAGCGAGCCTCACTCTGACCTCGCACAAGTTGCACAAGTTTTAATCAGTGAATTCCAGACTCAGCCCTGAGTGCGTGCGTGCACACACACACACACACACACACACACACACGCAATGGGTCAGCTGGGCTCGTTCTGAGGGAAGACCTGGGAAGGCCGGCAGCCCTGCACGTACAAAGCCACCTTTGGGGAAGCAACCCCCAGCCCGGGCTGCCAGGGGCTGTAACAGGCAGGACGAGGAGCCCCTCCCAGCCCGCTGGCAGCACAGGCAGCGCGACTTACCAGGATACCAGGTAGAGCAACTTGGCAAAAGCACAGTGTAATTTAGGCAAAGCAGCGTTTTAATGAATGACTGTGTGAAGGAGTGTACCCTTAATCCCATCACAGCTCGGCCTGGGGTGTTTGAAAGCCAGCTCCAGGAACCAACCAGCTGCGCTGTACCTCGGCGGGAAATCACAGAAACAAAGCGAGGGACAAAGCCGTAAAGACGGTGATAAAAGGGAAATGCTGGGATGCTAGCGCAGGGAGAATGACGCTCAGACCCGCTGGGAGTGGCACACGCCTTCCAGTTCTCTGGGGAGCCAGAGGGTGACAGATTGTCTCCAGCTGGACCGAGAGAGGAATGGGGAGACGGAGATCAAGAGAAAGAGAGGCAGAGACCATGGGGTGCAAAGCGGAGGGCCTCGGGGAGGGGCCAGTCCCCTCCAGGCCTGTCCCAGGGGACCCAGGGGGCTGGGACGCACTGAAGACCAGTGACCCGAGCGCCCAGCGCTCTACGGCCTGTCAGAGCTGAAGCCCCCAGTTCTTCACGTGAGAAGCTCAGTCAGGTTCCCCACAGAAACCATTCCTCCTAAGAGAAGACCCTTCCGGGTGACTGGCGAGAGGGCAAGGCCCCTGGGATGAGTTAACATGTCCCTGTCACCTCGGCATGGGGGGCTGGGAGGGAATCAGGGGTTAAGCTGAGCCCAGGGAGCAAGGCGGTGTGAGGGCTCCAGCAGAAGTGGCCTCACCACTTACTGCATCATGTCCCACAAACACCTTCGTTTCCTAGTATGGCAGGACATTTTTGTTAAAAGCTTGGGAAGCAGCGCTCAAAAGAATGACATGAACTCTGGCAGCACCATTGTCATGACACCCAAGGGACAGCAGAACCCACCAGCTCCCGGCCTCCCTGCAGGGACTCGAGGCCCCTCCAGAGAATCATCCTGGAGCTGGATTTGTATGGTCGGCTGCGTGGCTGCGAATCATCACTTTTACGGTGACGATGAGACGGGGGGTGGGGGGGGATAGAAGAGGAAGGACAGAGATGACACTAAGACTGCTCCCTGTCCACAGGCCCCGGGAGACACGGGTGGGTAGCAGGACTCGAGGCTATTCCAGTAACGCAAACAGAATCCATAAGAAGCCGCATAAAGAGAAGCAGGTGCGTGGGGAAGCCCAGGCACAGAGCGGGGCGGGCAGCGGCCGGCTGGAGAGAACGAGGGAAAGCACAGGCCACGGCTGCCTGCACGCTCGTGGGCTTGGTGGCCGGCGGCGGGGACCCGAGCTGCGGGCACACCTTTGGGAGGCGTAACAGGTGTGAAGGACGATCAGTCTCGTTGTGCTGTGACTCCAGGACACCGAGGGACATCCAGGCACGGTATCTGACGGGTGCTTGCTAGTAACGGCCGGCACTGGGGACAGAGGCATGGGGAGCTACTGACATAAAGCTGTGTGGACAGAGCTCTGGCAGGCAGCCCCCAGAGAGACCCAGGCCCCGAGAGGAACACAGCTGGCTGACAGGGGTGGCCAGTGCAGAGACCGGAAGTCAGAGCTCACCGATGGCCTCAGTGCCACAAAGCGGTGTCCTCAAACTGTGGAGCAGAGGCCCCGAGGAAGCTTGTGTGATGGTGCACACTGACAAAATCACAAAGCAGATACCACATGGCAACACGAGGTCTCACGTAGGCCACAGTGACAAGGACACACCGGTTGTAAGTTAGACCTGAGACACTGACATGCAGACGGGCGCCCAGAGTCCGCATGGTGTCACTGAAGGGCACACACACGAGAGCGGAGCCCACGTGCCGCCCAGGCAGCCTGACAAGCACCATGACCCATCTCCCACCCACAGGGGAAGAACGCAACAGAAATAGTTCTCTGCCCTGTCACTTCACCGCGTCTCTTCTCCCCACAAGAAAACCCGTAGGAACTGAAGACCAGCTGAGAACGGCAAAATACAGAAAACACCAAAATCGCACACATCCACTCTTTAATGTACCCTTCGTGCTGCAGGCTCAGCAGCCAGGGGTCCTGGCTCGTCACTGGACTGCAGCCCGTGTCTCAGGCCCGGTACCAAGGTACCCGCTCTCTCCCCTACAACCCGGCATCTCTGAGGACCTCAGTGACGCCCCATTGGGCTCATGGACACCCCAGTGTCCTTGTCCATCCAGCCCCATTATGTCTGCCACACGCCAGCCCTGGGGGCCCTTCCCAGGGTCTCTGAGAACACCGACTCCTGAGGGCTCTGCCCCACTCCACCCTCCCTGTTCCCCGGCTGCCTGACCGGAGAGCACATTGCGTGTCCTCTGTGGGTTCAGTCTGGCCGGTGTGTCCTGAGTCCTCTCAAGCAGCCAGCACTCCACACAGAGAGCAGCCTGGGGGCCCCCCCGCCTTGAGTCTCCTCAGCCCAGGCTTCAGTGAGGAAGACAGACCCGGGGCCACTGCAGCCCTGGAGACAGGTGAGGACCCAGGGACAGTCCCTGGACAGGGGCGTCCTCCTCGCAGGGGCACACACGGGGGTGGGGGTGGGGGGCAACAAGGAACCAGGAGATTCCACACCACCCTGGACAGGGTCAGCACAGTAGTGTCACAGGAAGGACAAAGGACGGCCACCCACGGCCCCCACTCGGCCAGACGAGGGCTCTGCGGCCGTGCAGTCCACGCGGAGCGAAGGAAGCTGCTCAGGCGCCGGCCCCGCCCGAGGCAGCCGCGTGACGCGCCCCCACTGACCCGCACGCCAGGTGCCCTCAGGGCGGCCGCGCGTCCAGCTCCCAGTGCACGGCGGGCGCCCCGTGTGTGTCCACGTGGAGGACGGTGGCCACGTGCGCGCAGCCTCTGTTTCATGTACTAAAGAAAACGTTTGCTGAGTAGAGATCACGTTCCCCGTGTTCACTGTCGTCACCCCCTTTTCCGAAAGGGCGTCGGGTGGCAGAATTCAGGCGGCGCGGGGCCCGCCCAGTGCCAGGCCGAGGGCGACAGCGGACTCACCGTCCTGCGCGCCCGGCACAGCCGCGCCCCACGTCCCCTGGGCGGCGCGCTCCCAGCGCAGCGCCCCCTGCAGCCGCACAGCAGCGCCGTCGCGCCCGGCTCCCCCCGGGGCCCAGGCTGCCGCCTCCCCGCTGGGGGCCGCCCGCTTCCTTCCCGGTCGCCCGTGGCTCGGCCACACCCCCCGCGGAGTCAAGTCCAAACCGCGTCCTGCTCCACGGCGCCTTTCATGTCTCCGCCTAAGTGAAGACACCTCCTCCCCACGGCCTTTGTACTTGTGGGCTGATCTTCCGTCACCTTTTGAAAACCCGGGTGCCTAGCAAAGCACTGACTTCCCGAGTGTGCAGTCAGTGTGTCTGCACAGGGACGCCCACCCGCGAGGGGGACCCGGGCTCCGCAGGAAGCCGGGGGTACCCCCGGGGGCTCGGGCCTCAGGGACCGCTTGGGAGGCTCAGGGCGACCCTGAGTGACAGCACCGGCCTGGCACCAGGGCCACCGACACACACGGGCACGGGTGGGACGTCCCTCAGCCCAGCTCTCTGCTCCCCACGGCGCAGGGGCCTGAGCAGCTCAGACAGCTCTGGTTCCTCTTCTAGGGAGGGGCTTGAACAGTGCAGAGCGGTCCCCTGTGGGCGCCCAGGAAGCTGCACCTTCCTCGCCCCTGGTGGGCAGACTGCAGCGCTGGGAGAGGCGGCCCCACACTGGAATCAAGTCCCCAGAGCCCCCCGCCATGCGCAGCACAGCCTGCAAACCTCTCCCTGTGATAGAGTTAAACGATGTTTAAGGTCTGACAAGTTACACTTGTGGTTTTCAAAAGAAATCTTTTTTGTGTGTGTGAAGAAACGACCTTTCTTGGCATAAAATAATTGGAAAGTACCATGGATATCTCAATAAAACACATCAAAAGTAACTTTCTCGGCTTGTTTTGACACGTCGACTTGTGGTTTCTGTCAACTTGAGCTAAACATCAGGTTTTCTCAGACAGAACAAACCATTAAAATATTCGACAGAAAAAGCAAATAGATATAATTCCTTTTCTGTTTGCCTATTTTCAAAGAAAAGGCAACACTGAAAGGAGCGGCCAGCCCAACTCAAAGCGCATTTTTCTGATTCATACATTCGCCATAATTATTTGCATAGGATTTAAATGTCTAAGCCGTGGATCCTACCAGGTTTTTTTAATGCTGCGTTGTGAAGCCGAAACATACTGAGCCAGTTTCGTATTTACAAAGGATTGTCCAGTTCTATTGAGTCTGATAAAAGTTAGAAGAAACCTGTGCAGGTTTCAGATTAGAATGTTAGCGGGGGGCTTAAAACAAACATCTTCCTGGGAGAGACCAGGAATCTATCGTGTTAGCCCAGATAATTCTGTTCTTAATACTTCCCCAGAGGACACGACAAAGCCACCCCAGAAAGTGGACCCTGGAACCAAACAGAAGGGGCACTGCGGCTGGGCAAGGGGTCTCCCAGCAGCTCCAGGGAAACAGAAACTTGCCCAGGGGCATAATTTTCATCTAACAAAAAGGAAACTTATCTCTAGACCAAAAGAAGAAACAGGCTTTTCCCTGGAGGCAAAGCTGAGTGGGAAGCTGTGACTAGAGCTCTTAGGTGATGGCTGTTTGGTCCTATTGAGCAGAATCTTCAAGTAGAGTTCTAAACAAACCAGAAAAAACAACACATCTTCCTTTCCCGAGCTTTTAAAGAGGCAACGGCGACCACACAGGTGTGTCCTCGGAGGAAGACGTGTCTGTCAGGAGCTGAGTCCGTATCATGAGGCATCAGAACTTTGTGCAAAAATGGTGGGAAGAGAGAAAGCCAGCCGCAGACTGCACTGGAGCCACGAGCGATAAGCCAGCCGCCACGTCTGGAGCTCCCACAGCTCGACTCGCTCCTAACAGCCCTGGGAGGTGCTCCGTCGTCCATATGCAGAAACTGAGGCACAGATAAGCCCCCTCAGGATTCAGCCACTGAGCCCGAATCCTGCACAGTGCTGGGGGTGCTGGATGATTCTGCCCTCCCTGCATCCACGCCAGAGCTTCATACATAGAAATAGGCCTAAATCACTCCGTTTGGGTCCTTGCGTTGCGTCTGAGTTTTGGATGCCCAGTTGTGCTGGGCTAGGCCTTAGGTGATGATGAGCTGGGAAGCCATCTGTATTGGTGTCAAGTCCTAGCAGAGAATATCTAGGTTTATTTTCAGCAAGGGCTTGGATCCTGCTCTTACGGGCGTTGGGTTAAGTTTGGGGACACGAACCCAGTAAGGTCTGTGCTTGTCCTCAAGGAGGTCACACTCATGTCCAGTCTCCCCCCCCACACACACACACAGGATGTTAAACAAGCTGATGCTGGCCTCCGGAGTTGGGGTGTGGGGGGGTGTGGGGAGAGAAAGAGCCACTGAGTCCATGTACCACTGTCCGCAACAGCTGTGAAAATGCAGGTGAGCATTGTTTGGTTTAGGCGCCCAGTAGAGGGTCCAGGTGGGAAAAGTCAGGGCAGGACCAACACGTTAAATAGCCACATAGAAAGGTGGCGTTCCACAGCAAACGTCGATGAAAGCCGCACGTGGACAGGCTGGGCCACACTGCCAGCAGAAGCAGCGTCCTCTGCCCCCTGTGCCTGGTGGCCCAGCCCATCCCACCCTCTGCAGTGAAGGTACCTGGCAACTTCCTAGGCCAGTAGGTCCCCTGGGACGTGGTGAGACCGTCATCCCTGCAAACAATTCCTGAGCCACCTTGGGGTCTGTGTGGGGTTGAATTGTGTCCCCAAATTCACATGCTCCAGTCCTGACCCTCAAACCTCAAAATGTGACCTCATTTGGAATGAGCATCATTGCAGACGTACTCAGGGTGGGTGCTAATCCAGGCTGACTGGTGGTGTTACACACGGGAGGACATGTGAAGGTGAAAACAGCCGTGGACCCACCGAGGACAGAGGCCTGGGGCACAGCCTCCAGCCAGCCATGCCTGGATCTGGGACTTCCGGGGAGGCTGGGATGGGAAGTTTCTGTCGTTGGAGCTGCCCGGTGCATGGTGCTTAAGTGACACTACTGCCCTGTTTCGCCTGCATCCCCTCTGATGGGTGGGGCCCGAGAAGGTGGCAGCGGCTGGCTGTGTGAGGGATGTGACAGAGGAGAGAACCCAGAAGGGCGTGGAGATAGTCGCCATGGAAACCAGACTTCTGACTGTCGTAAAGGATGAGTGGGGGTCCGAGGGGAGCACCAGGGGCTTCCAGGCAGAGACCCCCACCCCCCAATTCCAACACTGCAGGACTTAATTTAAAAACGGTTTAGCGCAGAGACAGCTGAATCCTTATGTAACGGCCACCTTGAGGAAGTGCAAACGGATGAAGTCACAAGCTGAGTGCCTCCAAATAGCTAAAGGAACTAATCTGCTGCCGAGCCTAATTTAAGCACAGCCATTAAGTGGTGGCACTGCCTTCCAGCTCCACACATCCTTTCTGAGAAGCCACTGACGCTGCGCTGTCCTCCAGACCAAACGCCCACGGCAGCTCCTGCGGCCATGGCCTCAGAGGGGGGAAGCTCATGTCAGGGTCACCAGCTGGGGCCCTGAACCTGCCAGGACACAAGAGCACCGCAGAGAGTGCAGGGTCAGGCCCTCCTGTGCCGCAGCAGCCTGGCAGACACGGCCCCATCCAACCACCCTCCGACCTCACACGGCTCCCAGGGTCCCGCAGCCAGCAGCTGGACGCAGCCATGAAGACACCCCCCGAGAAGGACGGACACATGACACAGCCATGAAGACATCTGCCGAGAAGGACAAGCTTTGCGAGAGCAGCTCTTGGCCGTTTTCTGAGGAGGTGGGGACCGTGTCAGTGTCAGGAGGGGTGGGCCTGGGCCCACATGTGCCGGCTCCTCGTTGGGAACAGAGATTATTTCTCCCCAAAGGTGGGCCCCACCTCTGTGCCCTCCCACTGCTCCAGACCCCTCAAGAGGCCTTGCCCCAGACTGCTGAGAACCCCGCTTCTGCCCCAGCCCCCAGCCCCATGCTCCCCTGTGATCCCCACTGCCCAGAGTCCCCATGACTCAGCAGTCGGTGACATGCTGCCTCTGCTTGGACGGCAGTGTTTCCTCATAACCACTGTGGTGAGGCAGCTCCCCTCCAGCTCCCAGGCCCAGCACACAGTAGGTGCTCAGTAATGTGGAGTGGACCTGATGAGTGCTGTTTCCTCAAACACAATTCCCCCCGGTCGGTGATTAGAAAGACGAGGACAGCTGAGACGGGCTGTTAGCTTCACTCCAGCAGCCGCTGCAGGGGAGGGCTGGACTAAGTCCCCTTTGTTACTCTGTGTGGAGGCCCTTCTGAGTCAAATTCTGTGTAAATATGTGATTTCAGTTTGGTCCTTCCTGTCTAGGTTGTGTGTTGAACGGATGTATTAGCTTAGAAATTGTCACCATAACATAAAAAGTGCTAGAAAAAAAGAGGGGGGGATAGCTAAGCCAAGGCTAAGAATAGAACCTAATTTATGCAAGTTGATTATTCTTGTAGCAAGAGTGATAATTAGAGATATTTTGAAGAAAAAAGAAAAGCTCGAAAGTGAAGATAATTGAAAGATTTATTTCTCCTAGGCTAGTAGACAGAAAAGAATGAGATCTTTAATTACATGAAAATGGAAATAATTATTGATAGTCACAAATAATGTCTCTATTGGCTCAGGGAAGCTAATGAGCTATTAGAGCTATCTAATCAATTTAAAATCTGAAGAGGGTGTTTAATAATAAACTCTAAAGTGAGTAAGCGAGTCACATGAGGGTGAGGAACGACAATCCCGTGATGTCCCTGTTACAGAAGAACCCACAGAACTGAGGGGTGCGGACTGGGGTGCAGGGGGCAGCGGTACTGACCCCTCATGGCCCACATCCTTCTGACCCCTCTGCAACGTGTCCACAGGTCTCCATCTGCCTTCACAGGTGCCCCACTACCCTGCCTGACCCGCCAGCCAAAATGACTACCCCCGCAGAAGACGTCTTTTATTTTTGGTCGACTTTACACCTCTGCCTTTGGGAGCTGGTCATCTCACACGCTCTGAGGGTTGCTCAGGAACTGAGTCTCTTCCATGGGGCCTGACTCCCTCCTCTGGGCGCTGACAGCACCGCCTAATGAACCTGACGTGAGCCCACCTGACAAGAGGAAACTCACCGGCCCCCTCCCGCCAAGGCTTCACCTTTTGGGCCTGCGTGCTCACTGGCTTGACATCGATGCCATCTCGCTGAGGACTGTTCTCTGCTCAGCCCAGGAAGCCTGCTCCCAAAGCCCAGGGGGGCTCAGGGGCTTGACTGACCTCGACCGACTGAACCTCAGCGCCCACTCTTCGGCTTTCTGTGGAGACAGTCCTGAGGAGGCCTCACAAGCAAACAAAACTTTACAAATGGGCAGGATGACAGAACTTCCTGCATTTGAAGAGAGAAGAGCCGAGTGAGAAAAGCGGGGGGGGGTGGTTAAGACTCCCCCTCTAATTATTGACTTTGGGAAGAGGTGACTTGAGGTTTCTCACCAAAAAGGCTCTTACACGCTCAGGCTTTGGGCCATGCCAAGTTCCCTCAAGTTAAGGTGCCTTTCTGAGAAAAGATCATGAGTCAGAATTAATCAAGGAGAATCAATCCGGATTCTTCCCTGTGTCACCGCCCTCGGTCCTGTGGCATCGAAGGAAGCCCTCACCCCACCCCGGCCTGGCCGAGGCAGAAGGTTTACCCTCCAAAAATGTGTGACGAGCGACAGAGCCCAGCCCGCCAACCCCCGCTGCAAAAGGAGGTCACAGACACGGCCAGCGTGGGAAGCCAGGCCCCACTGCCACGTGCCCGTCATCTCCGAGGACGTGTTTGCAGCTGTCCCCAGGGGAGACTCAGCAGCCTGGCCCCGCTCCCCCCATTCCCGTGTCACCTGCAGGGGCTCCTTGCTTGTCCAGTGAGCATGGGGCACAGGGACCTGGAGGGGAAGAGACCCTGCAGAGAACTGGGGAGACTTGCGGGTGGGCCCCCCGGAACAAGTCCCAGACCGGACCTCCCGAGAGGGAGATCTACTGGCACAGCCTCCTCAGAGCTGCTCTGCGCTTCCAGCCAGGTTCTCTGTGTTACAGACGCACGGAGTGGGACCTGGGCTTTCCTGCTTCAGGGCTCAGTGCCACTGATGTCCTGTGACCTCTCCCACCTGGCTAACTGGCTGACCCTGAAGGTCATTCAGGCATACTCCCACTCCCACAGGGTGCCCAGATTCCAGTCCTGCTTCTAACCCATGTGCAATATTCACTTTCCCCTTTCTCCTTGCTGAAAAATCCCCGTTCTTTTCAGACTCTGTGGTACACAGAATTTTCCTAAAAACATGCATTTCCCAGCTTCCCTCACGGCTGGCGTTACCAATGTGACGTTGCTACACATCCAGCCAGGTAAGAGCAAGAGTCAAGGGGAATTCTGGGAAGTCTTGACGTTCCTTACCTAGGTGGTCCCCTTTCTTCCCCATTGCTTTCTCCGCCTCCCTTCCCCCCTTTTCGTCCTCCTCCTTCTTCTGGCCACTTTGTGACCATGAGGCATCGTGAGGGAAAGGGTAGGACAGAGGGGACAGTCCAAACGTGATGCCCTCCCAGAGCTGCTGCCCATCCCCAGCTGCCACCACCTGACAAGTACCTGGTCAGTTGCACACACCCAGACACAATTCCTGGCTAATACAGAAAGAGGATTGTTTTAATGCCCTCAATCGATAGAACACACCTCCACATACGAGAATAACTCATCCTGGGGTTTTAATAAAACTCAGTAAGCATTCTACTTAGTCCTTATGACATGCCCAGAACAGAAGGACTTCTGAAAGGGGGCTTAGGCTTCACTGGTGAGATCAATCGTACACAAAATATTTAGGGCATGACACAACAGCAGTTCAAGGCAGCCACATGAAAATAACTGAAGTGCCAAAAAGGATGGAGACAAAGTATTGTGAGAAATCTGCAAGGAAAGCCAGTGGTGTGGGCTGGGATTATCTTGAAAGCCTCATTGGAGAAGGTGAAATTTGTGATGAGACATTTTTAACTGGAAAAGCCAATATAATTAAAATTTAACAAGTCCCATTAAGACAGGGCACACCTGTGTTTGCTTATTCCATGGGTGCAGCCAACTCAATTTAACCAAAATTCCAACAAACAGAAGAAGTAATAAAGATTATATTTTCATCTACAGCTGTAAACCTATGCAATGCTAATTGGTGTTTATTAAGACATCTTTGGGGAAACAGAAAAACCCCAAAGGACATTATTATCCAAAGAGTCAATTACTTACAAATTGTTTGGGTGTTAAGAGTAAGTTAGTACATTGTCCATTCGCATTCAGTCTGGGATTTGTGAAATAAATGAAGATGGTAAGTGTCTGTTCAGTCAGTTAATTATGTTCTCCATAAATGTATCCATACAGAAAATCTGTGACTAGACAGTAATTTGCTTAAATTCAGTCTGCATATTAAGTGATCATTTGCTTTTTTTCCTCTTTGTTTTCACTTTATTTCCTTTTTGCTTCTGTTATTTATATTCAGCTACTACCTTCAGAAAGTTACTGTAATTAATTTCTGATAAGAAATAATATGGATAGCATATGGGAAGTTAATCCTTTTAGCCTAATTCCCCAGAATATCCTCAGGAGCTTAATTCTGTCGTCATTAGTCAGGCTCTCATGTCACAGGCAAATTCATTCCTAGCAAAATGGGAAAACACAGATTATTTTCGATCCATGAAAAATAAAAGGACTTTGCTTGAAATAGCTCGTCTAGGACACCTTTGTTGTTCCGAGTTTTTCCCAAAAGCAGATATTACAGAGCCTGGTGTGATGGTTAACTAGCTGACATTTGACCAGCACGACGTTGCTCAGCTGCTATTTATTGCACGTTCCCAGTCCATCCGGGGATTGTCATGCTGGATCGCCAGCTCATCTTGATATACCCGGTGGACAATAGTTCTGAGCTATCACTACTGTCCCAAAATCCAAAAGGATGCGACAATGCCAACAAACAACAAAACAATGAATAGCAATGCCTTCCACAAAGGCAAACGGTTATTTACGTGCTGGAGCCCAAACGTGGCTTGAGGAATGTTCCAATCCCAGCTTGCGGAGGCAAATGATCGTTGCACAAAAACTCAGCTCCAAACAACCCAATTCCTTAGGATGCCCCGAAAGTCGCTTCCATCGTTGTTCTCACTCTTCCCTGGCGATCGGTGTCATGGGACTCGGATTCCCAGCCAAGGTCGCGTCGCACTGTCTTGGGCAACTGGCCGTGTCACATCAGAGCTCCTCGGGGCCCGCGGGCTTAGACTACGGCACCTGGAATATTAGAACTGTGCCTGCTCCTCCTTCTCCTGCCTCCTTCTTACCCGAAAGAGCCTGGTTTCAACTTAGTCTAGCTTTCTTTTAATGTTCTGAATACCTTGCAGTCGTATGCAGTATGTAAGTTCAATATGGTTTATGCATTCATTTTGGTCAGAAGTTATTCTCATAAATATGGTTAGAGCTGAACAGAGCTTTGCACGTCGCCAACTGCAACCTCTTCCTTTTTACATGTGAGAAAGCTGAGACCCAAAGGGGTGCACTGATATATTGAAAGTTCTACCACTAGCGAGCAGGAAAGCCAGGATTACAAGCACATCTCCCGAAGTCCACAGTCATTTTTTTCCCATTTTACCACTGTATCTCAATTATGTTTTAAAATGCAAGGGAAGCAGAGAGTTTTTCTTCGGTGGCTTTAGAGAAACTTCTGCATGAAAGGTTCATCTAGGGTTCTGTTATGGCATAGGTTAGTACATGACTTTAAATCTACAGGAAAGAAACAATGGTCTGTTCTCCAAGAAATTAAACAGAATTACCGTATGTCCAGCAATCCCACTTCTGGGAGCAGCACTGTACACGACAGCCAGAGGTCAAAACCACCCCGGTGTCTATTGGTAGATGAATGGGTAAATAAAACGGGCTCAACATACATGGAATATTACTCAGCCTTAAAAAAGAAGAAATTCCGATACCTGCTACGACAAGGTGAATGACCCTTGAGGACATTATGACAAGTGAAGTAAGCCAGACGGAAAAGGACAAATCATGTGTGAGTCCACTCATATGAGGTCTCTAAGGTAGTCAAATTCACAGAAAGTACAGCGGGGGGCACTGGGGCTGGGGGAGGGGAGAATGGGGAGCCGTTGCTTAATGGGGACAGTTTGGGAAGATGAAAAAGAATACACTTACACTACTGAACTACACACTTAAGAATGGTTAACATAGCACATTTCATGTACTATCTTTTTCCCACAATTTAAAAATTATTTTAAAAAAGGAAGAATGCTCCTTAAATATTACCACCAAAAACAGCCTGAGCTCAGTGCAACATGACCCAAATGCCGGCTGCCAGTCTGCACACTCAGACAGACATCCTGAAGACCACAGCTCAGTTTCCCGTCGGAGGTGGCAGCAGAGACACCCAACAGGGGGACACAGTCACATCCCCTTCTCACAGCCACCAAAGGAAATATTTTTGTCTCACTTTCCCAGTTTCCAAATCTGCTAAGAAGCAATCAACCCCAAGACCCTTCTCTTTGCTACATAATATAGCTGAGACAACTAATTAAAGTTTCACCAAGAAGGCTTTGGACAGATGGGTTCACTATTCTAATTAAGTATACATATTAGACTGTTGGAATTAATATATTTGACATGACAGACGTTTCTTGTGCTCATTTAGAATTTTTAGTCATTTACTGTCTACGTGGTATCAGAATTAGGGCCCCCTGTGAATTTTATTCTGTTCATCTTAGCAGTTTATTCATATTTTGTCATTTTTCAGTTATTTCTGAGTAGTCTTCAAATACAATGTGTATAAAGAAAATTTGAAGAAATAAAAAGTGCATTTCCATGGGCACGAGAACTAATTTTATTTGGGATGAACCACTGAGTTACCACTAATTCAATTTTAATGCTTTCTAATTTTAGCCATTGTTCCACATGAGGTTTCCTACAGCGGTTCAGACCTCTCTTCTTTCCCAGTCTCAGTGCTACTGCCAGACTTACATCCTGGTTTGTGCTCACAGGTCCTGGTCACCTGAGTAGCCCCCAGCCCATGGCCCCTCCCCTCTCCATTCCCACTTCCCAGGATGCTCAGCTCCCTCTTCTGCATCCTTTTTAGGAAGCTCCAAAGTCCCTCTGTCCACTGACCTTGAGCTCAAGGTCCCCTCCTGGTTCCCAGGCCCCCGGATGTTTGGCCGAGCCCGAGTCACTCGGCTCACCAACCACGGAGAATTTGCCCCTTCCATATCGCACGCCGGAAGGCCTGGCTCAGGGCAGCGTCTGTGCCACGTTCAGACCCTCTCCCCACCTCCTCACCCCTGCTCATGCTCGTGCTCTTCAAAGCCCAGTTTACACCCTCCTGCGGTATCTGCCCAAGAGAAGTGAAAACGTGTCACACACCCATCTCCCGGGAAGCGTCCATCTTCAGGATGGCGGGCTGCTCCCCAGGAGAGAAGCACTGTTTGGTGAGGGTGAAGGGTCTCTGCTGGGGAGGCTTTACCGTCATATATGAGGAAGGGGCATCTGCCCAGCAGCTCTGCCCACACCCCGTTTCTAGAGCTGCAGGGAGCTGGAAAGTCAAGGGTTTAGCAGCTCACTATTCCCTGAGAAGCATAACTCATGAGGAGAAGGTGGAACGGACATTGTGAGGGCTGCCGGCAGCACTTGTCACAAGAGAAGTGTCAGAGAGGGGGGCCCTGGGGGTCTCCATTGGAGCCCCTCGTGGCCTGTGCCTAGTCAGCTCGGGTCACCATCACAAATCACTGCAGACCAAGCAGCTTAAACAACATATTTATTGTCCCCAGTCCTGGGGGCTGGAAGTCCCAGATCCAGGTGTCCCAGGGTTGGTTGTCCTGAGGCCTCTGTCCTGGCCGTGTGGGCGGCCATCTTCTCCCCGTGTCCTCATGTGGTCGCCCCTCTGTGTGTGTCTGTGTCCTAATCTCCCCCTCTTATCAGGACACAGTCCTATTGGATCAAGGACCCCATATGACCTCGTTTTACCATAATTAAAGGCCCATCTCCAAACACAGAGGCTTTCTGAGGCCCTGGGGGTTAGGACTTGACATATGGATTCTGGGGGTGCAGAATTCAGGCCCTGTCAACTGATACAGACCGAATGGTTATTCTGGAGACAGTCAACCTTACCCTAACGCACTGACCAGGGCAGTTCTGCAAACCACATTTATCTGTTTTTCTCCATAATATGTCACCTTGCTCACATTTGTTTTTTTAAGGGGCAGGGGGAAATGCAGACACCATACGTCCACCGCCTTTCCCTGAGCAGGTAGGTGATCCTTTCTTGAAAACCGTGCAGGAGGCTGAGAGGCTCATTGGATGAGGACTCTTATGCTTGCGATCGAAACCTGGCACAACTGAAGCCAAGTTTAACCGATACAATGTGAAATGGAAAACTATTAAGTGCCCAGAAAAACTGGCTTAATTTTCTACTAAATATAGGTACAGAGATTATTATAGCTGTGCTCTTGCCAGGTACAAATGGCCCCAGCTTTTATGATAAAATATATTCCTGTAAATCACAAAAGACAGGTCGCTCTAAGCCTGTGCTTCTGAATTCAGGTACCAGGTCATGATGGACATTTGCTAGTGGGCAAAATGTGAGTGAAATAAAAAGTGTTTCTTATATAGAATTTAAAAAAAAAAAAAAGCAAAAAGCAAAAAAGAAGAGAGCTGCCAGAGGCTGACAAGCACAAACAGGGACTCCAGGTTTCAGGAAATGCGAGGTGTGTGGTTTTCTCGCCCACCGGTGTCACCCACCACTCAGCTGTCTCCCACTGAGCAATGGCCACGATCCTCGGGCTCCCAACAGAACAATGGGACAGACACAGAAGCCTGAGGCTGGGACAAGCCTCTCCCGCATTGTGCTGGCACAGGACAGAAATGTCACTCCCAGTCATTGGGCTTTTCCTCTGAGACAGACTCCCCTCTAAATGTCCTGGTGGGAAGTGTGCCCTCGACCTCCACAGTGGAGGAAATGCCCTGGGTAGCTGAGAAGGAGAGAGAAAAAGAAATAGATCAAAGTGTCCCGTCAGGCTGAGAAAAGAAAAGAAAAAAGGTGAAACCTCACCTGAAGCAGCCTGGATGCTTTCCAGCAAACATGCCGAAATGGAAACTGAGGCATGGCTCGAGCTCCTGTGTACGCTGCTCGCCAGACCCCAACAGGCGGCTGCTCCTGCGTTGCACACAGAGAGCAGCTGAGGCAAAGCCCAGCCCGAGAGCCCGGAAGGGAAACTGCAGACTTGTGCGGTCGCTCAGCTTCCTACACGGCGCTGGCGATAATGGTCTTCATTCCGTCTCTGCAGAGCTCATGGTGGGGGCAGTGGGACCAGGACACACCAGGCTTGGTTTACATTTGGGGACGACAGTCACACACAGCTGAGAAGGGATTTAGGGGAAATCAGGACTGCAGAGTCCAAGACCTCACAAATGGAAGGTGAGCAGGAATGTTTCTTCAGCCTTTCCCTGAGGAAACCCCAGGCCGTGAGTGTCCGAGAGGCCGCTTTCTGGGGTGAGGTTGGACAAGTCCACACGCATCAATGCGTCAGGCGGCCCCTCCATACATGTGCTGCTCTGTTTCATTAACACGAGACAAGCTGGGTCAGCACACACCGTGGTCACTGGACACCAGTCTGGGTCACCTGCCAAGGGGCGTGGCCTAACAGAGCAGCGGTGAATGAGCTAAGGGACCGCAAGTGACACTCAGCCGCGCAGAACTACTTATGGCACCAGCTGAAAATGAAGAGGAAAAGGAAACCCTGACCTCTAGAAGACTAGTTTCTTGAAACTAGTCAAAAAAGGGAGGGAAAATGGGCTAACATGGAAGAAAAAGAAACTAAAATTAAGTCAGGTAAGGATTTCACACACAAAACATCAGGGTAATTGTCCTAAGTAAGAATTTTAACACTTTGTCAGAGCTCTTTCACAGGAACGCGGGTGTGCCAAGATGTCTTTGAGACCCTCTTTCCAACTCCTTTGGCTACCACCCAGAGGTGGGATGGCCACATCATGTGGTAGTTCCATCTTAAATGAGGAACGGTCACACTGCTCTCCGTGGCGGCTGCACCATTCGACACGGGTTCCCTTTTCTCCACAGCCTCACCAATACTTGCTATCTGTCGTCTTATTGATCAAAGCCATCCTAACACACAGGAGGTGGCATCTCGTGCTGGTTCTGATTTGCATTTCTCTAAGGATTGGTGAGGTTGAGCATCTTTTCATGGGCTAGTTGGCCATTTCTCTATCACCTGTGGGAAAATGTCTATTGAAGTCCGTTGCCCACTTCTTAATCAGGTTGTTTGGGGGTTTTATTGTTTTGTTGAGTTGTAGGAATTCCTTATATATTCTGTATATTAACCCCTTTTCAGATACATGATTTGCAAATATTTTCTCTCATTCCATCCGTTGCTTTTCATTTTATTGATTGTATCCTTTGTGCTATAGACATTTGTAAGTTTGACGTTGTCCCATTTGTGTATTTTTGATTTCCTGCCAGTGCTTTTGGGGTCCAATCCAAGAAATCATTGTCAAAACCATGGTCATGAAGCTTTTTCCCTGTGTTTTGTTCTAGGGGTTTTATAGTTTTAGGTCTTACGTTTAGGTCTTTGACCCATTTTGAGTTCATTTTCGTGTATGGTGTGAGGTAAGGGTCCAAATTCATTCTTTTGCATGTGGACATCTAATTGTCCCAGCACCATTTGTTGAAGAGACTGTCCCTTCCCATTGAGTGGCCTTAGCAACCCTGTCAAAGGTGATTTGACCACACATGAGGGTTTATCCCTGGGCTTTCTATCCTGCTCCACTGATCTGTGTGTGATCTTAAGCCAGAACCACATTGGCTCGGAGAGTAGTGATATGTTTAGAAATCAAGAAATGTGAATCCTCCAGCCTCCAACTTTGTTCTTTGGGAATCCTTGAGATACATATGAATTTTAGGATGGAGTTTCTCTGTCTGCCGAAAAATAAAAGACATGATTGGGATTTTGATGGGGAATGCATTGACTCTGCACATCACTCTGAGTAATATTGTCATCTTTACTAATAAGTCTGCCAAGCCATGAACACAGGACAGTTTTTTCATTTATTTGCATCTTCTCTAACTTCTTTCAGCAATGTTTTGTAGTTTTTAGAGTGCAAGTCTTGTACCTTCTTGGTTAAATTTATGCCCCAAAAGATTATTTTTTTAAAAACAAAACTATACAATCACGTCAACAGCGCATGTGCTAAAATGAAATGATACAGACAAGATGGGAATTGTCCCTGCACAAGAATGACATACAAATGAGTGAACGCCCCATATTTGGTTCCCTTTCCTAATGTCTATGGTGGGGACACTGAGGCTCTGATAAGCAAAGTGACTTACCCAATTGAGGCCTTTCGGCTTCAAACCCCATCCCAACCCCTTCTCCAAACAGAAAGGCTGCTCCTGAGGGAGAGGGAGCCGTCCTCCCACCTTCTTCTTCCCTTAGTCGGTGTCAAGTCTAAGGACCTGCTAAGCGCTACTCACTAGCTCCTTTTTAAGAAATGCTATTTGCACACCATAATGGCCATAATCATTGTATGATTGTCAGCTCTCTTCAAAGCAGACCCAGAGAGATCCCAGCCCAAGGCACAGGCTCCTGGGGACCAGACAAACCTCAACTCTGAAGGCTGCTGTGGGTACCTGGCACCCACTTATGCTCGGGAGCTAGAGGACCATGTTCTCCTGGGGTTGTGAGGACAGTGCAATGACACTGAACACCGACAAGTGAACAGATAGCAAGTCACTGCCACCCACCATGACACCTGTCCTGGGAGTGAAACTGTATTTCAAGCAGCTCAGCTCAAAGGCACAACGAACCTCTTCCGTGCAGCCAGCCTGTTCCCTGCACCGTCCCCCAGCCGAGCAGGAGCAGGGGCAGGCCTGTGTCACCCACGTCAGGCCGGGCCCCGCCTGGGGCTCAGGACATCAAAGCAAGTCGGTGCTCAGACTACACAACCGCACGAGCAACGGCATCCTGACACCTAAGCCCTGCACGTTTTGAAACCTGCACCCCAACCCCGACGCCCCACAGCCAAGACAGAGGCCTTGATGAAAGCACCGCCATTCCAGCAGGCTCACCTTTCAAACAGCTGTACCTGACACCCCAACTCTCACCTGCACTCAGCAGCTCCCCGCCCGCAGGGTATGGACAAAGGGACGGTCAGGCTGCTGGGGGAGCTGAAGTTCTAAACTGTCTCTCCTCGGCGTGTATCGAGTGACATTCTGGAGTGACGAGATATCATCACGCCCGCCAAGCAGCTTAGGAGCCGAGCACACCAGGTCGCCGGTGCATCTCTGTGCACCTTGCACGGATGTGAGAGGAGAAGGGGACACTCCCCAGCCTCTGAGGCCACGCAGGAGGGGAGCCCTGCCCCCAGACCTGATGCTGCACCACGCGGAGCCATTCTCGGGTTAAAGACCACCTGACGTCACCCCTCCCTCCCCAAATGGAGTGACTCTCAGGAGTGATGAGACCCATCTCCTAGCACACGGGGCAGGGAGATGACAATGGCCTGGGAGGATGGCTGGGAGCAGGCAGGACCCCACTCTCCAAGGGCAGGCCACCTCTGCACTGAGCACACGTCCCCTCCACGCTGAGCCCAGGTCCCCTCCACGCTGAGCCCAGGTCCCCTCCACGCTGAGCCCAGGTCCCCTCCACGCTGAGCCCACGTCCCCTCCACGCTGAGCCCACGTCCCCTCCATGCTGAGCCCACGTCCCCTCCACGCTGAGCCCACGTCCCCTCCACACTGAGCCCAGGTCCCCTCCACGCTGAGCCCAGGTCCCCTCCACGCTGAGCCCACGTCCCCTCCACGCTGAGCCCACGTCCCCTCCACGCTGAGCCCAGGTCCCCTCCACGCCGGCTCAGGGCCTCCCCCTGCCCAGCCACCATCACTCCTGCTGCCCCACAACACAAGGCTATTCTGTCCAAAGGGTCCCTGCCTGAACTGCAGGGGACACCCCGTCTGCTGCTCACACATGAACATGAACTCATTGCTCCCTTGGCCCCAACTGTGACTGAATTGCTCACCACTGGGCCTCAGTCACCTCATCTGTGAACAGGAGACTGAGAAAAGGCCCCACCATAAGAGTGTTTGAGCATTAAAGCACCGATGTGTATAAACCTCTTAGATGAGAGCCTGGCAGCAATGCCAGTCCCTTATCAGCTTTTCTGTTGTTGTTCTTGTTACTGTTACTAGTCATGGTTTGGAAAGAAGGCAGCAGAGACCAGGTGTGTGGCGTGGAGGACGGTGGAACCAGGAAACGTTGAGTTAGAAGAGTTGGGAACAGTGTCTAGGCCGCAGGTGTCATATGGAGGGGGACTGGGCCACAGCAGAGGGGACTCCAGAAAGGAGAAAAGCTGGAGAACCCTGGAAAGGGACTTGGTCCATGGCGGAAGTCCAAGGCGCCCTGGATGACCCCAAGAGGCTGCCAGTGCCACCCAGACCCCCAGCTCCTTCTCTCCTGACCATCCTACCCTGAGAGGGTCACCTAATTCTCTGAGCCCTGGTTTCCTGCAAAGGCCGGGCCCTCACAGCTCTGCCCAGGTGGATGTCAGAGAGCCAGTACGGCCTCTGGTGTCTCCAAGCTCAGCGCTGGCAGGACACACAACTGTCTGCATGGCCGTCGGCCAGCCCACACGGCAGCCAGCTCTAAACTGTGATGGCAGAGCCACCACTCCACCTTTAAAATCCCACCTTTACAGCTTCATTCCTTTGGATCCCTCTTACATTTGGTCAGGCTTCAAAGTCCCTTTACATGTGGCTGTTACACTATTGCCTGAATTCATCTAAAGTCACTCGTCACAGCCCCCCTAACCCCTGCCGTGCAGCCTGTGTCTGGGTCCCTGTCCTGGGTGGGCACACCCGCACCTGCCTGGATGGCACCTTCACTGCTCCTTCTACCAAGTCCGCACCCAATCCGCCCAGCTCTGCCCCTCTCACCTCCTAAGCCCTCCCTCCTCTCCCTCCTCCCAGCCCCATTCCTGCCTCGAGACACCCCCAGCCCTGGCTGTCTCTGAGCCAGCCTACCCGCCACACTCCCGACGGGCCCCAGGACGTCCTCTGTCACCTGTCCTCTGCAAAGACCCCCAAACAACCTGTCTGTTGGGTTGGCCCACACGAAGCCTGCATTTGTGTCGGTGCCAAACGCCTGATTACCAGTACCCCATTTGGTTTAACCCATAAAAAGCAGAGAGGATGGTGTGGACTTCCTGCTGAGAACCCTCCCTAGTGCCCCATGTCCAAGCCACCTGGTACAGGCTCCAGCCGTCCAGGGGCACCGAACCCCCCGAGCTCCCCGTGCCCGAAACCCTGGGTAGCGGCTGTGTTGGCTACACCTGCTCTTATCTCCCCCCACTCACCCTCAGGCTCAGCCTTGCCATGTCTCCCCCGGAAAGCTTTTCTTGACCAATCCTCACCTACATTAAGTAGTACCCTAAAATTACCCTGGGAATAATATCACACTTACCACTTTGACTTCTGATTATCTGTTTCTCTCCATCGCTGGCTCTAGTCCGAAAACTCAAGGTCAGAGATGAAATTTTCATATCCCTGACACCTGGGACCTAGCAGCCCTTAGTTAATATTTACTGAATGAATCAGGGGAAATGTCAGCTGGAGCTCATTCACACTAGCATGTAAATGACTGATAGCCATCTTTTCCTGAGAACAACTGATAGGAGAGCGAGAGGGGAAAACCCCAGCCCTGTGCAAGTGAAGAGAAAGGAGCAGCCCCACCTGCAGAGGAACAGGCCATGGGTCAGCTGTGCTTGCACACTTTACTTATGAAGGCCAGCTGCATTTGCACACTCCTGAATACCTCAATTGGAGGGGATTCATGGTTCCTATTTGAACAAGAGGCAGTTAAGACAGTTTCTAGGTGAAAACCTTCCCTAGGGAAATGGAGAGGCCAGGCAGCTTGAGAAATCAGACCATCTAAGGAGTGCTCCCCCATTCCCCCCCAGACACAACAGGGGTATTCTAACCCCTGCTGCTTGGACCTGAACCACAGGACAGAGCACTCATGCTCCCACACCTGCACACGGCGATACTGCCAGTTTTACACAGACTAATTTTTAAAAAGCAAGGCCATTAACTCACAGGGCTGGTCTTTTCTTAAACTGCTTTCAACTACCAGGAAGCATGAATGTGAGGCTCAGACGGCTTCCCGAGGGTATGCAGAGCTGCGCTGCTGTCCACAGGTGGGCAGGACCCACCTGGACAGTCACAGGTCTGACCCATCCATGGAGACCAGACAGGGAGAAGCCGCCCCTGTCACCAGGCCTAGCCCTGTCCCCCTCCCAGAGGCGTGACTAGTGCCCGACGCTCGCCGCCTGGTCCTGCAGGGCCCACGACTCCCTCTCTGGGCATCCCGGTGGTACAGGCTGTCGGGGTGGCCACCCAGCCCCCGCTCCCCACCCGGCTGCAGCATCACCTCTCTCCTGCTAACCAAGCTTCCCTCTCTGCGCATGCCCATGTCCCAGCCCTGTCCCCTCCTCTAATGGAGCACACAGGCGGATCCACGTGGGGACAGAGCCAGGAGTGCAGTTTCCAGGCTGTTGGCCTCACGTAGAAAGGTGCTGGCTCAGGTAGGAAATGGGCATAAACTGTGATTGGATGGCCGTCAGCTGTAACCAGTGAGCCATTGGCCACTAATATAACTGCTGTGGCTACGCTAGCAGAAAATGGGGGCTGGCAAGAAGATGGTGGCTGAGCCTGCAAGGGCGGATTGCAGTTAGCACGGCGGAGTGCAGCTAGCAAGTGGGGTTGGTTGGCAGAGAGAAGTGGTTACGGGTAGTGTGGCTCCTGCCTCTCGTGTCTCCAACCAGCTGCCAGCGAATATAGTGGTACGACTACCCTATCTGTGGCTCCGTGGGTGTTCTTTTTTGGCCTCACCATGTCCTGCGTTCTTATGTGGGGAGCGGGAGCTGAGACCCTGCATGACACCCTGCATGACAATCCATGTGCCCCTTCCCCAAATGCCTTAAGAGGCCTCCCACCACTTAGTGCAGGTGAAACGGGTCCAGTGTCCTACCTGACACAAGGACAGGTCCTTGCAGGAGTCTGATGTTCTAGGGTTTGCAGGAGTGTAGACACAGCAGTAAGAACTGTGTTCTTAGAAGTGGGTTTTCACTCTGTGAGCTCGATCCCCAGGACAACAAGAGTCCAAAGCACAAATGCAGGCGAATGATACTCTCTGAACAGGTGTCAGAGGGCGCAGCCTGTCTGCACGGGGCGGGGCCACCATTACCACGTTATTCCTGTTCACCTCTATTCGCGGACTGACGTTCATCCCGAGGCACATTGTTCTACTTTAAATTGTTTATAATAAATCAGACTGACGCTAGAGCTTGATGTGGCAGAGTTTTGCATTTGGCCAAAATCAGTCAAGACCAGTGAAAATTCTGATAGGGGGGAAGAGTGACGCTGGAAAGGCGACTAGGTCTACAAAAACAGAGGGGTCACGCAGAAAGTGGAATTTATGTTTCTCAAAGCCAGCTCAGAAGAGGATGCTGGCACACACGTGCTCACACACGGCACGCGCGATCACTTCATGCTGCCACCTGTGACCCTCCGCTGACACTTAACCCCTCCTCAATTATGAATTCCCTCATACTTACCACCACCACCACCACCCCGGAAATGAAAATGTTCACAGCAGGCAAGTGAACCTTAGCCTCTATATATCTAACAAGATAGGCTCTTTCTTTCATGGAAATGGCCGTCTGCGCACGAGTCATAATAAATTGTGTGAATTTCTTCCAGAGAATGGGAACAGATGACGATGGTCACCGGGTGACCTCAGGGGACATTACCAGTGTGAGTGGGGCCCTGAGGTGTTTGACATGGGGGCATTCTCAGGAAGACACATGGGTGATGCGTGGTGAGCCTGCAGGAAGAGGTAAAGAGGTGCGAGAAAAACAGGGGTCCTTGGAATGAGGGCAGCGCACACCTTACGCCATTAGGTCCCTGCAAGTGAAACGCTGTCATTTCATTCCTGCCAGAATTATCCTAAGGAGGTGATGGCCTCATTCAGCGCCGTGGAGAACAGGCTCTCACATGCACTCACCAGGGGGACACTTACGAGCCAACAGGACGGTGGCCGCCTCTGTGAGTTAGAAGCAAAGGCGGCAGCCGAACCAGCACCATCCTGGAGTCCTGCACCTGCCAGCGATGGCCGGGAGCCTCTCCCATCCCAGTGTCACCAACGCTCCGGGAGGCACCTGTGAGGCCCACACCCAGAGTGGCAGGAAGGGTGTTTGTTATGTTTTCAAGGTTCAGTCCAATTACCCCAATTGAGATCTCAGTGTTTATATGCTGCAAGAATGTCATGACTCAGAGGTTATTAACTGGCTGGCCTTACCTCAACGGCAAAAGTGTCTGTCTAAGGAAGTCGTGCTCCTTTCTGAAGGCAGGCAAGTGTAAAGCATCATTCGTGTGCGAAGGCAGGCTGTACATTGTTACTCGGGTTCTGCCCGAAACATGCGAGCAGCCCACACTTGAGAACAGGGACGAGGGACACTACACTCTGCTCTGCTCTGCTGTGCTGTCCCACTTATAGGACATGGTACTGCATGACACAGCACTGCCACACTCCAGTGTATTACACTACGCTGGACTGGACTGTACGACACTGCGTTATACTGTCACACTGCACTCCAACACATGACTATTACACTGCACCACACTACACCCGACTCTAATGTTACCCTGTACTACGCCCCCCTCCACTATGCTACGTGACACTGCACCACGCGGTGCCATGTCACACTAGGCTCTTCTCTCTCAGACAGTCGTCAGTGGAAGGAGAAAGGACAGGACCTGGAATCGGGAGACTGACATGCTGTGTGACAAGGCAGCCCCTCCTCCCTGTGTCCGCCCCTTTACGTCCACGGTAGGGACTGTCACACACGCCCGTGTCTAAGCCAGAGTCACGATGGTGACCAGAAGGACGCCGTGTGTGAAGACGCTGTGAGAACTGCAGGGTCCCGTACAGGAGCCACGCGCTCACCTGAGGTGGCACAGGGGAGTTGCCTGAACGCCCTGCTGAGAGGACTGGCTGCCCCTCCCTCACTGCTTCTTCCTGAAGAGCATTTGACCACATCTGGAGAGCTCTGAATCCCATTTGTAAAACGGCTCAGTGGTGGCAAAGAAGCCATTACCTCGTTGTGCATGTGTGTGGGCCTGTGGTCTCCGCCAGACAAGTGGCACCAGCTATCAGCCCTCAGCGGCCACCAGCAGCCGGGGCCCCCCTCCGGGTCAGGCCTCGGACGCAGGCGGACGGAGTCTTTGTTACACAGCAGGGTGAATGGGGGGAGGCAGATGCGTGCGAGGGACCGAGGGCTGTACAACCACACTGGAGGCAAATATTTATTTCAGTAACACTTGTCATTTGCCTACAGTGAAGATAAGATTAGTGTGACAGGCTGCAGATGAATGAAAGTCAAATGTCACCTGCTGCCTCTGGCCCGTCTACACGCAGGTCCTGCCATCCCAGGCTGTAGGCACAGCCCAGGCTGCAAGTGCCCCTGCAGGGAGTTCGAAAAAGAATAAACCAGAACTGCCAACCACACAGGCAAACGCCCAACCCTAAGGCGGAGGGGAGAGTAAGCAGGGAGTCCGGTCCGGCGGAAGCAGAAGGATACCATTTACATAATGTTGTTACCTGTGAAACAATGTTACCCATTAGCTGTAGACACATCTCTACATAGTAAAGTTATAAAGGCAGCGGTGGGATGTGAACACACACGCAGCCTCTGCCCTGAGCTCAGAAAGGGACACTCCGGGACGTTAGGTGCATCTGTAAATTCCCTTCCTTTCCCTGGGGGACGTCCAGTATATTTTTAGCTATATTTGTCTGAAATATCCTGTACATTTAAAAGTCCATTCAAGAAATAACCACTGACAAATCCATAGAGACAGGAAGCAGAAAAGAGGGAGCTGTGGCGGGGGAGGGGACGGGAGCCACGTGGGCTGGGGACGGAGTCGAGGACGACATGATGGAAAGGTTTGGGTGTAAACAGAGGTGACGGTTACACAATATTGTGAATTATTCAACAGCACAAAATTGTACGCTTACAAATGGTTAAAGTGATAGATACAGCATTGTATACATTTGCCACAATAAACAAAGGACAGACAGCTGTTGAACGCTCGCTGGCGACGTGGCAGGGGTACAGAGCAAGGCACGGTCCCTGTTCTCAAGACGCAAAAACCATCTTCAAACCCACGGCCTCTGCGGACGGAGAGTTTGCCTATCGTTTGGCAGGCACACACAGGGCAGTGAAGGCAACCACCAGCCAGCCCACGATGCCCACTCTCAGAGACACATGTCTGGTCACATCTGGAGGGAAGACACCGAGCAGGGACAGCTCCCCATGTGGTCCTGGGTGGAGGTGACACTGACGGCCAGCGCCATCAGTGCCACCAATGTGTGCCTCCCTCGAGCTCCCCGCCAAGAGCGGCTCAAGTTCTAGAGAGACAAGTTCCTGGTGCGGTCAGGCCACTGCTGGTCTCAGAGAGGGAGGAGGTTGCAGGCATGGGGGTGGGCGGGGAAGGGACACTTAGCTCCGGGACAAATCCTGGTGGAGTGGCTCAAGCTGGCCTCGCTGCCCACATGCCCCTTTCCCTGAGTGGCACTAAAACCCCAGGCTGGAAGTCAGGCCGCCCGTGGTAAACAGGTTCCCTGAACACAGTGGCCTGGAAGCCGCCACCTAAAGGCCTGTCCGGTTCCGTCCTCTGCAGCCAGATCCCACCAGGTCCATATCAGAGCCACACGCGGCATCAGCGCTCGTGAGCCACGTGGGCTGTTAGGAGCCCTTGTGCTAAGTGAGCGCCAAGCTAAGCGCTCTGCGGGACTTACCCACTAATTCATCCTTGGGAGAACCAGCGAGGCGGGTGCGAAACGCTCCCCCTGACAGATGAGGAGACCCAGGCCACCCACTTGTGTCGGGTGGGGACGGGAACCCTGGCAGCCCTGGCAGGAGCGCACGCTGGCTCTCAGTAAACATTCCAGGAGGAACGAGTGAATTCCTTGTCTGAGCTGAGGCACCGTTTCCTCCAACTTCCCCCTCTTCCTATAAAAATAAGTCTGCGAGAGGGACGTGTGCCCTGTCACTACCTCTCTGACGTGTAATTCGTGGGCAATGAGCAGAAGCCTCCTAGCAAGGCCCCGAGAGAACCCGGCGTTTGGGAGAAGAAACGGGGGAGGAACAGCCCGAAAGCCTGGGGGGCTGCAATGCCCCCAGTAATAATCCACATGCTCGAGAAAATGAGGGCTTTCCTACAGGACACCGAGTGGCCCCAAGGGCGCCAAGAGTCAGACGGAGGCACCCACAGGGGCCAATGCCCGGCACGCACAGAGCAGGCAGTTGGTGGACAAAGAAATGGGATTAGACTTGTGTTTGGAAATGAATATCCAGGATCTGAGCAGTCCCGTTGTGACAAAACCCAACAAAAAACCCCACTAACTAGTAACCGGAAGATTGTTGCTAGTCCTGGCTCTGCAATCACCAGCGGCGGCCCTAGACAAGTGTCCCTGCTTCTCTGGGCCAGTTCCCCGCCATCCAGAGCAGGGGACTCAGTCTGAGGCCCATGAAGGCCCTCTGACCCGATGCTCTGTCTTGCTGAGTCGCCGGTCCTGGTGGTTTGTCCCTGGGCTCCGAGAACAATCAGAGGCAAAGGGCAGAGCTCCGGGCGGGTTCACGCCCAGCCTGGCGGGACATCCCGCAAAGCCGTGACTCGGGCAGTAGTTTTCCGATGCTTTCCGTAGAAAGTCCTCCACTCCACGGCACCTATATGGAAACCTGTTTTTATGCTGTTGTCCCCAAACATGAAGACAAATAGAAGTCCTGCCTTGGTGCTGCCAGAGCAATGCCTGACTCCAGGTCAAGTCCAGTCCTGCCGGAGAAGAATGAGGCTCCTGGGTGAGTGGGTCTGAGTCACCAGCGGAGCTCTCCAAGCGGCCGTGATTCATGCTCCTGTTATTTAGGGAAAGAGTCGTAAAGCCATCAAAACGCTCCTTCCTCTTGTTCCGCCTCCAGCCACCCCTCCCCTGGCTGTCACTGAGCCTTTGTTTTATGCAACAGCGCACACAAACACTCATTATTTGGGCTCCACAAATGGGAGAAGTCGGACAACCAGAATGTGCCTACAGACACTTGGAGGGAAGCAACACAGAGGTGGCAGAGGTCTCAGGGTCCTCACGGATTGGGTTCTACCCACCCCTGGGGGGACACACAGCTGTCCTCAGGGTCCCCCTACCACCAAGGCCTGGTCAGACTCAGAGCCCCTCTGCAGATCTGCTCACAAAGTCAGAACGGAAGTCTCAGCAGCAAACGTCCCCTCCTGCACCTTGGACGAAGGCACACTCCTCTTCCCAGTGTGTGTCTGGGGAAATTTCCCAGCCGGGACCTGCCCTGCAGCCATCGGACATACGTGTGGCAGGGCAGGGCTGTGCCGTCAGACTCCCCGTGGCTGCCGTGTGGCCAGTGCTGCCATTCTGGCGCTGCCTGTCTGCGACCAGGCGATGGGGACATTCACAGATCTTTATAGGGTTTGCTCTGCATGTAAAGAAATGACCACAGCACTCCCCGCATGGCAGGCTTGCTCCTATTACCTAGGATGCCCTGTCCCTTCCCTGTAACCAGGAGAGTGTGACTAATTCTGACCCTTCCAAAGGTGAATTGCCACAAACTTCCCAAACAATGGCGCTGGAATGACACTTGGAAGACAGAGGCTGGTAACTCTGAGTCCTTCAGGGCTCGTTTTAAATGAAATATATACACAAGTGTAAAGTGGGAGGAAGGAGGAGCAAAGGAAGGATGGACTTGACACCAAAATAATGCAGCGTCTGTGTCCTAGAAAAACTCAGATGGCTTCGCGTCCCCAGGACCTTGGGAAGCGACGCCCTCCCTCTGTTGTCCCACCACCTTCCCGGCTTCTCCCGGGGGGCTTGATGAAGAAAGGGGCTGTCACCGAACCATAAGCCAAGCTGCGTGCAGTAGTCGTATGTGGGGCTGGGGGACCCAAGAGAAACCATCTCGCCCACTCGTGGGTCCAGGGGAATAAAACAGCTTCCTAACTGTGGCTCTCGAACCGAACGGAAACGGAAGAGCCCTGAGAGCTCGTCCATTCTACTCTGAGAAGCTTTTGCTTCTTTTTAAAATACTGTGGCTACATGTATCTACTGAAAATCAGTTCTACAAATGGTCCAAAATATTAGCATCTTCCACCTACAACCGCTGCTGGAGAGTCATTTCATATCAAAGTTTCTTCTTAGAAATAAAGACTAAAAAGTCAATGGATTCAACATACAAATAGAAAAGTTCTGTGCATCAAAATAAAACATTTTTTAAAATTACATCCATCTTATAATAATGTATTACAAATTTATTAAATAAACAGGCATTGAGAAAACGCTTGCAACACATATAATAAAGGCAAACGCAATCAACTGACAAGCTTAGCTTATGGAACTGACCATTAAGATGAGGACAGAAAATTAGGAAAGAAATCGGGAATTGATACAAAAGAAAATAAGAACGGTTAATAAAAGTAAAGTGTGTCAGCAGTACAAAAGAAGTACAATTAAAGCAGCGGCCGTCGTCTGCCTGTCAGCTCAGCCGGGTGGGTCACATGTGTGTACACGGCCCGGTGAGTGTGCAGGCAGGTGTGCACACATGTGCCTTCAACCTCCCTGCAAAATAATTCCATATCACCTACCGAAGACCTTTGAAAACATTTATATACTTAGGACACCAATTCCACTCCTAGGAATCCATCCCAAGGCAGCAATAAACATTGCGAATAAAAACAACATTCTGTTGACAGAAACAGGCACCAAAACCTTACTTGTAATAGGACAAAAACTTAATCTGAAAAACCATATCCGAATCATGGAATATTTTCAGTCACTTAAAAATCCTGTTTACAAAGAATCTTTAAGCTTTGGAAATTCATAAGATAATACCTGAAGTGAAAAAGGAAGCATACTGCGTCTTAATAGGTTCTCAGCACAGCCACTTAAAAACACGCACAGGAAAAGGCGGGAGGGAAGACAGACACTGTTACCACGAGTAAATCACAGTGCACGTCACCATGGCGTCGATTTTATTTCTGTATCTCAATTTTCAAACATTTTTTCACTTTCAAAATATTCCATAATAAGCAGACATTGTTTCTATAAGAAACTTCTTGAAGTTCTCTGCGACGTTAACCCTTCTGTTCCAAAACCCTGTATTGGGTCGCAGCCAGGAGTGGTGAGGGGTGGACACGCCCCCAAATGGGTGTGGGATAAACCAGCATGTGGCACATCCTGAAGGGGCACGTGAGCACCTAGAAGTCATATGGGCCAGCACCCGCCCTGCCCCTCCCCAGGCACCTGCCCGGCCCTCGGTCTCATCCTCTTGGAAACGCGGGGTCACTAGCCTGTGTGCCTGTCTCCCTCTGCCAGTCGCATGCTAGGGACTGTGGCTCCAGTCCCTAGCATGGCTCCTGGGGTGTAGAAGACACTCGATAAATATATGCTGATGAACAAACAGCACAGAACAGGCATCAGTAACCTCCCGTTGAATAAATATGAGGACACTAGGAAAGCTGGTGAGCTTGTGATGTTCAGCGAGCTGTTTCTGAGTCAGGAGTCGCTGTCACACACCCAGGGACTGGAGAGTTCTTCCAGCAGCAGCACAGGGGTGGTGGGGCCCTCCTTCCAGTGTGCCCTCCCTCTCTACCCCACGCACCCCTCCTGGACATACTTCATTCCAGCAAGGAAGTAAGAACAGGTCACTTTACCCCCAAAATGGCCAGATGCCACCTCCCTGGAGTGATGACAGCCTCGTGTCCCCTCTGGCAGGCCACAGGCTGCTCTGCAGAGCTGGTTTGGAGAGAAGATTGTTGGCAGAAGCAAGGTTCTGTGACTGCGGCAGTTTGGGGAACGCAGCAAGAGACAGCCCACCAGGACGTCTTCTGCTGGATCCGATACCCACGGCCACTTAAATAAAGACTTGTTCACAGAAGGGCCCGTTCTTGCCATGACAGGAAACTTATACACATTGTCTGATAAGATTATTTTAAATCCCGTCTTTTCTAGCAAGACCAGGCCATGATCTTTACATTCATAACCCCCATAAAACTGAGAAAGAAAGAAACGAAAAAGCAAACGCTTCAGATCCTTGGTTATTAGATCCAAGGAAAGATGCAAGCAGCCAGCAAGTTTTGTTCTGTAAACAGCAAGTTTCATGAAAATGGCGGAGCCCACCTGCAGACGTAAGGTAAGAAAAGACAATAGTTTTTACCCTGTGCATCCCATAAGCGTGCATTTGTCTTCAGCAAGGTGGAGTATGTTTGAGTCTATATCCTGCAGCACGGTGGTTTGCTGGCCGACAGGCAGTTACGTCCAGGTTTTTGTTTCAGAGGAAGATCTGAGCTCATGCCTTAAATTAGAGTGTGTGCCTTGGCTGATTCGTTTCATCATCATACAAAGGAGTAGGACTGTGTCTAATGAACAATGGCTCAGAAGCCTGACACCAAACTCCGCTGCACATCAACCTCGCCTAACCCCGTACCCCACGTGACATACAAACAATGCCCGTCCCCACCGCCCCGGGCCCCACACCCCCTTCGTCTAAATACAGTGAAGGGCTGGTGCCCAAAGTCAGGAAGTGCTGTGTCCGGCGGATACTGGACTCCGAGCCTCTGAAAGGGAAGTCAAGGTCAGCGTCCTGCAGTCACAGCAACGTGGGCCCTGCTGAAAATTTCCTGAATTCCCGCATTTGAGCGAGTTACCAAAAATACCACTGCTGAGTGCTGCCGAGAGGCTGGGCCCGAGACCCGGCGGCTCCCCTCGGTAATTCCTGAGCCCTTCTGGGGGCTCTCGGGAAAGGGCTGTGCACACGAGCTCAGGGCCGTCATCTCAGTCCTTCTGTGTCTCAGGAATGATTTCCAGGTGAGTTTATGCAAAGAAAAGATGGTGACGCTGCTCTTGCACAGGAAGAGCGTCATCACCAAGGGCACCAAACCCCAGGTACATCTTGCTCATCCCACTTGACCCCCTGGTTCTATGGGAGAGACAAGTGAAAATAACAGACACCGCTCCTGCCCTCAGGAGTCTGCCAGGAACTAGAATCCTGAATTCTTCTAGGAAAAGCCAGTCCTCACGAAGGACCCCTGTCTGGAGGGGAGACTGGACCCACCGAGTTCCTCACGGCCAGCAGCACCCTGCTTGCCAAGCCCGGGCCCTCTCCCCCCACCCACCCCCCCCCGTGGTACCAAGATGTGGCCACAGCGTTCGGGCCGATGGAGGGCTTTGCAGGAAACGGCTTCACAATGTGGACTGACTCTTTCAGGGAGATCGGTCCTGGGGTCAGCACCTCAACATCTCTGTCGTCACCATGGCTTTGCAGGTGTTTG
Source organism: Rhinolophus sinicus (assembly GCF_036562045.2). Classification (NCBI taxonomy): domain Eukaryota; kingdom Metazoa; phylum Chordata; class Mammalia; order Chiroptera; family Rhinolophidae; genus Rhinolophus; species Rhinolophus sinicus. The sequence goes on from NC_133760.1 coordinate 51,581,614, forward strand.
TAACTGGCGTTCACAGTGCGTGTCTTCGAAAGCTGGAAAACTCAGGGGCAGGTATCGGCGGCAGCTGGGTGGGGAGACACAGGGGTTCACGCAAAGGTTTTCCTAGCGTCACAGCTTCGCTGAGGGCCTAACGAGCTGTGTGATCTGAGACGTCCTTCACCTCCTGGGACCCCCACCTCTGCGTCCCAAGACGAAGTGTCATGACCCACCTCCCAGGGCTTGAGGTGCACACAAAGCCGTCTAGAAAAAGCCGTGTAAGGATGTTGCCAGAAGGCCCACTGGTGTGGCTTCATTTGCACCAAGTCAAGTAACAGGACTGAGGACGGTAGGTGCCAAACATGCGGGGAAACATTCCCCGCTGAGGCATGACTCCGGCATGTGACAAGTCAGTTATCAGCCTGGCCGCTTGGTCCAAGGAGGGGAGAGCGCGGTAAGAAACACGGCGACACACCTTTGGAACAGGCAGAACTGACGCAGGCAACACTGGCACAGTCTGACCTGTACACTCCCACGCTCTGGCCGAGAATCCAGCCGGCTAAGCTGCTGCCCCCACCACAAAGCCTGCAGGACGTCGGACACCCCCAGGCGGCCCTCTGATGGCCTTCATCCTTCACCATCCTTCCTGCAGAAGCAGCCTGTGCCTGAAGGCAAACCCACTGGCAGCATCTGGCTCTCCAGCCCCCTGGGACCAAGGGCTGATGGAGCAGGTCTGCGGGGCGTGCTCCTGCCCCAGAGCTCCGACCACACAGCCCTCCCCACCACTGAACTTGCCTCACGCCAGCCCCGTGGTCACTCACAGCTGGGATGCTGGGCATCCAGGGGAGCGAGTGTCTGCCAGGAGGCAGAGCCAAACACCCTGCTGGGGAAACTGCCTAGCCTGACGTCTGTGCTAATTGGGCCTTTGTGTTTTGTACGATACCACACAGAGTCACGAAACACCTGCTGTGTGCCCGGAACTGTGCAGGTACTGGAACCCACAGGTGACCCCAAGCCCAGCCCTGCCTCTCAGCGCTGACCATGCAGGAAGGGGACAGGGACAGCTCAGCATCGGAATTTAGAGGGACAACTGGCACTCGGGAAAGTCTTAGCAAATATGTTGAAGGAATCAATGTATTGTCTTCTGCAAATTACCAGGCTACCTAGGGAATCTTTTGGATACGGGTTCATGCTTCTAGAAGGAAAATATCTAAAACCTCCTCTGTGAAAATAAAAAAGGGGAAGGAGAGAGACAGGCAAAGATGATCGATGTATCCTGAGAGTGCCCTGATCGTGACAAGACCTACAGGGAGGGACACTGCACCACGTCTGCACCATCCTGCGGTTATCCCAGTGGGGCTGCCACGACCCTCCCTCCGCTTCCTCACTGATACGCCTACTGTCCGGGTTAACCAGGTAGGGCCGTTAGCTGTGTGCCCACCCATAACCGAAGTCGCCAGCTCCCCTCCCCATCATCCTTCAATAAATCAACAGGTCCACTCCAGTGGCCTGATGTAATGGCACTTATGAGCACTGACAAAGTCATGACCACTTAACCAAAGCAATTAAGCTGTGCCTTGCTCTGATTATTATAAGAGATTGGCTGGTGATCATTTATTTTTCCCAATGCAACTGACAAAGAGAAGGTAATATGCCTCCTTATGGGGTATTTGTATCAAAAAGCCACTTCCTGCCACTGTTCGTCACTGCGTCGTAATCGTCCTCTAAAAAGGTAACTCAATGTTTCTTTAACACCGATTGGAGTGCATTTCGTGAGGCAACCCCCAGAACCAGGCACGAGCCTAGACTCACGCGATTCTCCTGGAAATCAGAGCGGGGCCGTCAGGGCTTATCTTGGCTGTGCTTCTCATTCACAGACGAGGACGCCAGCCCTCATTGCACAAGGGGTTTGCCCCGTCTGCTTGCAGCCAAGACAGCAGCCCAGTCTGATGGCTGCTTCCTTCAGAACCTCCAGGGGCAAGTCCATGGGGACAGGGAGAGGGGACAGGACCCCACCTCTCTGCCCGGCGGGAGAGGCCAGCGGAGGAGAAACTGAGGACACCTTCCAGAGCTGGGGTTACCAGATCAAAAGTTAGGCACATTTTTAAGTAGATATTTTAAAACAATTTTTAAATAAAAAATCTGCACCAATTTTTAAATAAAAATTTAAACGTTTCGAATAAATAAATATACAAAGTATCCTCTAAAAGGGGTGAGCTCATTTACACTACCCTCTACCAATACACTTTTTACTAAAGGAAGGTGAGAGCATCAAAAGTTTTGTTGGCTTGGTCGGCAAATATCGCTTTAATTGGTATTTCTCTGCTTACCGGGGAAGTTGAGCATTTCCTCACACTTCCAGTAGGCTACCGTAGTTTTCACTTTGTAAGTGGCTAATTCACTTGCTGAGAATAACCCCATGGTGCTTCAGGCCAGGGAAGCTAAGCAGAAAAACTGCTTTCTTCACCTCCCCAAGCTGCCTTTTCCTGACACAATCAGCCATAGTGGTCAGTGCTGTCAATCCATGGGTTGCATAGCCTCAGAATGCTCTTGAGCCTGCCTTTTTGTGACCTTGGGGCCTGTTGAATGAACTTGAACTTGAGCAGCCCTTTGGTACATGAGACAAGCCTCTGCTGAGGTTTTTGAGTTGATCTCGTAGGTCCTGTTCCAAGTGGTTTGTCAATTGTTTCGTCAACTAAGACCTGTGACTGACTCTGAGACCTCATTCTTCCTGCGGTCCACCCGGCCCCAGGGGTGCCTGAACTTCACGATCGTTCACTCATTGAAGGTCCCACGACCTTGTGGGGCAGGTTCTACTGTTATCTACGTTGAGTGGACGCGAGGAGGCAGAGCCAGGACCCAACACCTGCCATGGAGCACAAGGTCTCAACATTACGTCCCCCGTCACCTGGCTCCCCATGTGGACGTGCCACGTGATGGGGCAGTGGGAAGTGCACTGTCCCCACGATGCCCTTCTCGGAGCTTAGGGGACCCACGGGAGCGTCCTTTTGAACGGATCACCCACAAACTAAAGTTACCTATTCTTGAAGGTACTTACAAATGTACAACCACTTCAGAAGGAGCTATGCATTGCCTCTTACTGCAAGGTAGATCTTTTTATTTATCGTAAATCCTCTTCCTCTCAAATGTGTTGTCATTTGAGAAGTGTAGGATCCGGGTACACACAGACACACACGCACCTTCCACGACCTTCACAGACCGGAGACTTGAGCCATAATCATCCAGTGTCTCAACCTACCCCGAGCACCGTGCGCTCCCCCAGGCGAGGACGCCTGGCTGAGCCTCTGCGGCTGAGGCTGCGTTGGTCCTTTGTGATGTGCTCGTGTCGTGTTCACAAGTCCCCCCACCAGCGATCCGAGAAGGGCTGCATATTCTCTTTTTAGAGTTTTATGGGTTTGCTCTCCACAATGAGACCTTAAAAGCCCTTGGTAGTGTTTGTAGTCAAAGTGAGGAAGGTACCAAAGTGCACTGTTTTCATGGGGGAAGCAAGGTATCCCGCCTCCATTTGTGGGCACGCCACCTTGTCCCCACTTCCCCGGGGATTTTTCATGGTTACTCTATCATATAACCATGTGTTCATTGAAGGTGTGTTTGTTGGATGCCTCTTGTGGGCCGGGCACTGTTCTAAAGGTTGGTGATACAATAAATGAGACAGACAGACAGACGTCTGGTTCTCGTGGGGCGCAGACTGCAATGGACCAGGACAATTTTCCAGGCACAGAAAACAGCAAGAGCAGAGCTAAGAAGCAGCTTAGAAGTTAGAAATAATCGTAAGAGATTTTCCACCCATTTCCTTGCCCCTGAACTTTTTTCCTTGGGGTTATCCTGCCTTTCAGTTGCCAGTTTGTCACCTATCAGTGTTGACTTGTCCTCTGATAACTCTGTGACCAGCTATTAAAAGCCAGTCCCCCATTGTCTCTGATCTGAAAATATCCCTGCTTTTGCATCTTTGTAAAACACACTCTAAATACTAAAAACAAATGGAAATCCAGCAGCAGAATCCGACCACATGTGGGAGCAAATGCATTCTACACCAGGTTCGTCCACTAACAGTATTTTCCTGACGACTAAACACTCAGGCCTGTGGTTTCCCCACCTCCCCCCACACACCCAGAAGATTGTGAGATCAGCTGTGGATGGATCTATCTTCAGACCTTTTTCTGCTCCCCCACCTGCTCAGTCAATCAGCTAATCATCCAATGAGGGGACGTCACACTGCAGCCTGGGGGGTACGTGGGCAGGAACGAACATCCATCATGTGGCCTGCACTACAATCAGAATGCAACGGGGATGGTCCATTTGTTGCCCTCATTGAATAAATAAGAAAAGAGAGTCTCTGAAGAGCAGCCGTTCCGCTAGCCAAGGACAGATCTGGGATTTGAGCCCAGGTCTGTACGAAACGAAGGCCGTGTTCCCTCCAAGGGTGTAAGTCACAGTTGTTGCCATGTCCAAGGGTCCAGCTTGCTGGAAGGCCACGAGCAAAGCCATGCCATGAGCTGGAGCATCTGGGGTGTCTGGATCCAAAGACGGGGCCGGATTCCTTCAGGCTCCCACACTTCCTTCCTGGGGGCCTTCAGCAAACCCCTGTCCTCTAGTCTTCACTCTCCTGGAGCCTGATTCTGTCACTCCAGAAGGAAGGCCAAATTGATGGTGGAAATTACAGGATGCCGGGCTGTGCTTCTCAACGTGGAAGCCGGCAACAGGCCCCTGGGCAAACTGCAGGTGGTGATACCCAAGCAGAGCCAGGACGCCCACTGGTGACAGGGGCCTGGCCTGAGCTTCCCAGAGCCCGGGCCATGGCACCAGGGCGCCACAAGGAGGTGGGCAGCCTACAGGGTGTGGGGTGGCCGTGGAGTCCTGGGGCCGCCACACACCTTGTGACCCACTAGCACCCCACCTCTGTATGCTTCACACTCTATGCCCGACAACCAGAAGTTCCATCCCCATGAACGGGGCCTGGCCCGTGCTTCCCCGGCCCCTCTCTGCAGCTGCTGGGCTGGCAAGGCTTCCAGCAGAGCGAGTGCACTGTGTCTGCTGCTGGCCCGCCCGGTTCCGTCTGCATCTCACTGTGGGCATTTCACGTGCACTGGTCAGGCAGGGAGACGGTGTGCCCGGCGGGTTCAGGCCCTTCCCTGGCCTGGCCTCACACAGCCCTGCCTGGGGGACCCCTCCCCCCAAGCATGCCCCCTTTCCTCCTCTGTGCTTCAGACTCAGTCGGGGCCCGGCAGCCTCTCATCGTTATTTGTCCTCGTCCCCCAGGCCTCGTAGCACACATCGGGACATGAATCTTATGCCCATCTTACTGATGAGAAAACAGAGGGCCTGAGGGCAGCGTCATGGTCAGGGCAAGGACTCCAGGGCTGGACCCCAGCTACCCAGCTCCTGGATGGAGGGCCTGGGAGACGCCATCAACTCTGGGTGCCCGGCCCTCACCTGTAACGTGAGGGTGACAGTAACAGAGCTTCCCTCCCCAGGTTGCTGTGAGGGTTGAATGGATGGACACACCCTCAGTGTCCAGCGGCTGGCACCAGTGCTGACGATGATGGGGGAGGGGATGGTGGTGACACTACACCAGTGACGATGGTGACGATGATGGTGATGGTGTCACTACACAAGCAATTGCCATGATTATCATCTCAGACCCTCTGGCTTCTCGTCCAAAACTCCATCACATCACAGGGAAGCCAGCAGGGCAGGCTGATGAAAGGGAGCTGTTTCTTGGCTTGTTGCCTTTTTTGATAGACTGAAAATATTACGGGAGATCATTTCAAGGCCTTGGCCAGATGCCATCATGGGCCGTTCATTTGGTGCCACGTCCTGAAACAGCCCCTGAATTTGGTAGCCTGGTCTCCAATAAGTTCATGTGCAAGAGCAAAGCAAGCAATCCCCAAGTGCAAATCACTGAAAGCCACATAAAGGAAGATTCCTCTTCATGGAAATCTTGCTTCTTTTTTCTCCTCAACCCCAGCAAGTCACACTGCCAAGGTGTCGGGGAAATTCAAACGGGCGTTTTACAGGAGGACTCCAGGGGAAGCAGGGAGGGTGTGAGCCCACGTCCAGCGTGTTCACTCACACACATGCCACACAGGCATGCACACGTGTACGCTCTTCCTGAGCCCTGAGCCCCGCTTCCCAGAGCACACGTTGAAGGTAAGAGGGGCCTCTCAGGTAGAGGCCCAGAAGGAGGGATCAAGGATGCCACCCAAACCTGAAGCCGTCACAGACGGACAAAGTGCTCGCCATGCTAGTGGAAGACACAGCTGTGACCCTCGGCATTTGCAAAGCCTCCAGGCAGATGGACCAAGCTGTCTTCCTTTTCAGGGGATGTTTTTATCAGAGCAGAATCTAAGAAATTGCTCCAGTGCAGACGCAACTGATGGCATAACTCTCCATCCTTCTTCCCCTCTGGGGTGACACCAGCTCCCCCAAACTCAGCCTGTGGCTACTGGAGGACAGAGCATGGGGCGCTTCCCACACAGCCCTCCCTTCAGAGAGCTGCCGCCCTGTCCTGCCACCTCCTCACACGCAGAGGAAGCCAGAGCTGGCACAGCACGCGTGGCTGTCCTCCAAGCCTGACATTTCAGGCTGCAATGTGTCCAGCAGATTCTCCTGGGACCAGCACATTGCCTGGGTCAGAAGATGGAAGCAAAGGCAGAGCAAGCCAGCGAGCGAGAGGAAGAGGCAGCTTGGAGGAGGCAACCTGCACCCAACGACAGCTCCATCCATGGCTGGTTTAGTGACTTTGGCATGACACTTAGTCTTTCATGGTCTCAGTGTGATGGGGAGATGGCAGGAACAAGTGTCCCCACAGTGGGTCTGGGCAGCTTGCCCAACTCACCCATGGGGTCTAGGATGGTTGTCAGTCTTCCAGAGATCAATGTGTCCATCCACAAGCATTTACTGTGAGCCTCTGCGCAGGCAGAGAGCACAGACACTTCCCACAGCAGCGGGCTCTCGAGCCGCCACACGCCCTGCGCAGAACACCGGTGGCCACTCCCTGGGTGCTGGGTATCCCTGTCTAGCAATGACGCCCCAACCAAGGCACTGCCTGCCTCACCTCCAGCCCCAGGAGCTGCAAACGTGCCATGTGGGTGAGGCCACTCTTGGAGAAGTCCTGCCCATGCCCGAGCCACTGTCTTCCCGTCAGAAGCAGCGTGGCCAGGGCTGCCCACGTGGACCACCAGAGACAGAGCCCTCCCATGGGGTCGCTGAGGGGCCTGCGGGACTCCTGGGACCAGGGATTCCCAAATACCATCCTTGGTCATGAGGAGATCCCACCAGTGAACCAAGAACAATGAGGACAGCAGGAGTTATGTTTTCCATAAATCCAAATGGATTCCATCTAAAGGACTGCTTTTGTTCTGAAGTTTATCGTTTTGGTGTTAAAATGTTCTGTCATTCACAGGAGAATGATGCTAATACATAGCAGGGCTTTTAAACTCCTTGACAAAGGAGGGAAGGAGGGAGGGAGGGAGGGAGGGAGGGAGGGAGGGAGGGAGGGAGGGAGGGAGGGAGGGAAGGGAAAGGAGAGGGGGAGACAGCAGCCATCTCTGGCTCATCACAGAGTTGGTGTTCATCCGTTCACAACGCTTCTGTGGATGGTACTTGAGCACCGCCAGTACCATCTAACCCACTTATGACACAGATGAGGAAACCAAAACCTAAAGTTTAAGGAACACCCAAGATCGCACTCCCGCCTGCTGCCGTCACCGCAAGGTTCTCTCTTGACCTGAAACTCGCAAACACAGTGCCCTCATCACCCCACGTGTGCAGGCCCCAGAGGACAGCAGACCCTCCAATTCCACATGTAGGTCGCCGTGGCAAGGGCAGCCGCCCCTTCCTGACCACATATCCTTGTTTCCATCTGTGTAAGTGGAAGCTGAAATTACAGGTGTCAGACTTGTTACTGTTATCAAAGGAACTATAAAAATTTTTCAAATCCAAGGGGTCAAATTTCCACAAATTAATTAGGTAATTTGTTTCTTCAAGGGCCCCACCATGAATTACCCATTAAATAAAGATCTGTTGCATTTAATACTCTCCTGCACCATCAAGCTGAAATGGCAAATTAATGATAATTATACATAAATACACTGCAGTTCCATCACACGCTTATTCCCAGGGTCTGACATAATTTACAAACTCCATTGAGATTTGTACAGTCACACAAGACTGCCACCCATTTTCCTGACGGTAAAGCTGAGAAAAACAAACAAGGATTATCTGGGTGAGAAACATGCCTTTTTGACTACTGAGAATTCCCATGAGTTCTGTCTATTTATGTAAAAAGAGTTAATGCACGTTAGGGTGACCCTGACAAGAGAGAGAGGCATGGTGTTTGCCTCCTCGGGTTTCACAGCCCAAGGTTCTAATTCTCAATGACCATTCGTCCTTGCGTACTTGGTGAATAGAGGACGAGGCTGGTCCCACAGAAAAATAACTCTGGGAGATCATGGGCATTCACCAAGAGCCATTTTTATTTTCTATCTTGTTTTATTTTTTTTTATTTTCAGGTGCACAAAACACTGTAATGCTTAGACATTTATCATTTATACCCCTCACAAAGTGATAACCCCCCTTCCCTAATCTACTACCCCTGTGATATCGCATACAACCGTTACATTTCCACTGTCTCTATTCCTAATGCTGTACTCTGCTTCTTGTGAATACACACACACAAAACACACACACACACACACACACACACACATAATTGTAGTTGACATTCATTATTATTCAGCTTCAATGTCAGGTGTACAGTGCAGTGATCAGGCACCTACATCATCCCTGAGGTGGTCTCCCTAATGAGACAAGTGTCCATCAGATACCCTACCAAATCTTTACAACATTGTTGATTATATTCCACAAATTGACTTTCGTATCACCGTGACAATCTTGTGGTTACTGACTGTGCTTTCTAATCCCCTCACCTTCTCCCTCATCCCCACCCACCACATCTAGCAACCCTCAGTTTCTCCTCTATCTCTCCAAAACTGTTTCTGATTAGTTCATTCACTTATTCTTTTCTTTAAATTCCACATATAAGTGAGATCATGTGGTATTTGTCTTTCTCTGTCTGACTTATTTCACTTAACATAATGTCCTCTAGGTCCATCCATGTTGTTGCAAATGGTAAGATTTCTTTCTTCTTTATGGCTGCGTAATACTCCATTGTATAAATGTACCACAGTTTCTTAATCCAGTCATCTACTGACGGGCATTTTGGTTGTTTCCATGTCTTGGCTATTGTGTATAGTGCTACAATAAACATAGGAGTGCATAAATTTTTTTGAATTAGAGTTTTGGATTTCTCTGGATAGATACCTAGGAGTGGAATTGCTGGATCATAAGGCAGTTCCATGTCCAGTTTTTTGAGATACCTCCATACTGATTTCCATAGTGGCTGCACCAATCTGCAATCCCACCAACAGTGCACAAGGGTTCCCTTTTCTCCACATCCTCACCAGCACTTGTTTGTTGATTTATTGATGATAGCCATTTTGACTGGGGTGAGGTGGTATCTCATTGTGGTTTTTATTTGCATTTCTCTAATGATTAGTGAGGTTGAGCATTTTTTTGCATGTCTGTTTGCCATCTGTATGTCCTCTTTAGAAAAATATCTCTTCATGTCCTCTGCCCATTTTTTAATTGGGTTGTTTCTTTGAAGTTGAGTTGAGTTTTCATAAATTTTGGATATTAACCTCTTATCAGATATATCATTGACAAATACCTTCTCCCATTCAGTAGGACCCCTTGTAGTTTTGATAGTTTCTTTTGCTGTGAAAAAGCTTTTTAGTTTGACATAATCCCATATGTTTATTTTTTCTTACTTCCCTTGCCCAAAGGATCAGTAAAAATATTACTCCAGGTAATGTCTGTAAACTTTCTTCTTATATTTTCTTCTAGGAGTTTTATGGTTTCAGATTTTACATTTAAGTCTTTAATCCACTTTGAATTTATTCTTGTATATGGTGTAAGGAGGTGGTCCAGCTTCATTTTTTTTGCATGTGTCTGTCCAGGTTTCCCAGCACCATTTATTGAAGAGACTATCTTTCCCCCACCATAAATTCTTGCTTCCATTGTTGATTAAATGACCATATAGGCATGGATTTATTTCTGGGCTCTCTATTCTGTTCCATTGATCTATGTGTCTGTTTTTATGCCAGTACCATGCTGTTTTGATTACTGTAGCCTTGTAGTATAATTTGATGTCAGGTATCGTGATACTTCCCACTTTGTTCTTATTTCTCAAGATTGCTGAGGCTATCTGGGGTCTTTTATGGTTCCATATAAATTTTAGGATTATATGTTCTATTTCTGTGAAAAATGTGCTTGGTAGTTTGACAGGAATTGCACTGAATCTGTATATTGCCTTAGGCAGTATGGACATTTTAACTATATTAATTCTTCCTATCCATGAGCATGGTATGTTTCCATCTATTAGTATCTCCTTTAATTTTTCTCTTCAGTGCCTTATAATTTGCTGAGTACAGGTCTTTTACTTCTTTGGTTAAATTTATTCCTAGGTATTTTATAGTCTTTGAAGCAAGTGTAAATGGGACTGTTTTCTGAATTTCTCCTTCTGATAGTTTTTTATTTTTGTATACAAATGCGACTGATTTCTGAATATTAATTTTGTATCCTGCTACTTTACTAAATTCATCTATCAGCTCCAATAGTTTTTTGGTGGAGTCTTTGGGGTTCTCTACATATAGTATCATGTCTTCTGCACGTAATCACAATTTTACTTACTCCTTGCCGATTTGGATGCCTTTCATTTCTTTTTCTTGTCTGATTGCTGTGGCTAGAACTTCCAGAACTATGTTGAATAAAAGTGGAGAAAGTGGGCAACCTTGCCTTGTTCCTGATCTTAAGGGGAATGCTTTAGGCTTTTCCCCATTGAGTACGATGTTAGCTGTGGTTTTATTAAATATGGCCTTTGTTATATTGAGATATGGTTCCTCTATTCCCAGTTTCTTAAAAGCTTTTATGATAAATGGCTGCTGGATTTTGTCAAATGCTTTTTCTGCATCTATTGACATGATCATGTGATTTTTATTTTTCATTTTGTTAATGTGATGTATCACATTAATTGATTTGCAGATGTTGAACCAACCTTGCATACCAGGGATGAATCCCACTTGATCATGGTGTATGATCTTTTTAATGTACTGCTGAATTCTGTTCCCAAATATTTTGTTGAGGATTTTTGCATCTATGTTCATTAGGGATATCAGCCTGTAGTTTCCCTTTTTTGTAATGTCTTTGTCTGATTGTGGGATCAGGGTGATATAGTGGCCTCGTTAAAAAGTGTTTGGGAGCCTTCCCTCCTTCTGGATTTTTTGAAATAATTTGCGGAGAACAGGTGATAATTCTTTTTTGAATGTTTTGTAAAATTCACCTGAAAAGCCATCTGGTCCAGGGCTTTTGTTTGTTGGAAGCTTGTTAATTATTGATTCAATCTCCTGGTAGTAATCAGTCTATTCAGGTTTTCCATTTTTTCTTGAGTTAGCCTTAGAAGGTTGTATGCTTCTAGAAAATTGTCCATTTCTTCCAGATTGTCTAATCTGTTGGCATATAGATGCTCATAGTAATTTCTTTAAATTTTTTGTATTTCTGTGGTGTCTGTTGTCACTTCTCCTCTTTCATTTCTGATTTTATTAATTTGAGTCCTCTCGCTCTCTCTTTTTTTTTTTTTTTGAGGTTTGTCAATTTTATTTAAAAAAAAAAAAAAAAACAGCTACCAAGAGCCATTCTTAAATGTGGAAAGAAATTCAAGAATATTACAGAGAACAAAGATCATAATAATTTTTTAAACCAAGTTGGAATGTTTCATGGGGAAATAAATGTATTCAGCACCACATCCCATCTATTTAAGTTGTCAGAAAATGTTTCATTCTTTCAGAAGAAGCTACATTCCAAACAATTCAGTGTTTGCAGTTTTTTCTCATTAATTTAAATTTTAGGACCTTTCTCCTCTCATAGGCTGCTTTGGATTTGGAGTCAGTGAGAAGCACCTGACACTCAACGTTCCACTGCTGGTGTGATTTTTGGTGAATTACCTTACATTTCCAGACTGTTCTTCAATCTATAAAGTGGAAATGGCAGCTGCCCTACAGGGGTGTAATAAAGGATGGAAGTCATCAATATAAGTACACAGACCCTCAAGAAATGAGGCCAAACCTCTCCAATTCATCTCCAAAAGAGCCCAGAGCTTAACTCTGATGCCCTTGGGTACCATATGACTCTACCTTCTGTGGCCACTGTCCACAAAGTGTTTGTAAGTGGACCCAAACAAATGGCCCCAGCTCCCACTCATCATTTGATTTAGGTGTGCGTGTGTGTGTGCATGTGGATATACGTTATATATATGGTGAATCCCCAAAAATAAGACTGGGTCTTATATTAAGGTTTGCTCCAAAAGACGCATTAGGGCTTATGCTCAAGGGATGTCATCCTGAAAAATTATGCTAGGGCTTATTTTCCAAGTAGGTCTTATTTTCAGGGAAATTTGGTAGAAGTTAAGTTTCATCTAGATTCCTTTAAACTCAAATACAAAGCAAATGTCCCTCAGAACCGAGGGTCCTGGAGCATGAGTCGCGATCTTCTATGATGCACAATTTCATTTCTACTTATTTTCGTGGGAACTTGGATACAGTTCTTCCAACCTCAGTTCGCACTTAACTAGAAGACGCCCTTTCCAGGTGGAGCACAGCTGCAGCCTGCTCTCCCGGGGAAGGAGACTGAAGTGGGATGTGCACCTCGTCACTTAATCGCTGCAGGTTGTGGTTTTTTAATCCATTAAATAGGGAAATTGACGAAACTGTTGCAAAGGATGAATGAGATAATATTTGTAAAGTGATTGGAGATAATCTGATGAAAAGCACATATAAATACAGAGTATCACTATTAAGTCTCTAGGGAATAATAAAATGTGTAATGACACGCCTGTGATAATCTATACTTAATTATGTAATTTTCTAATACCCAGAAGGTATGCACAGGCACAGATGAGTAAATTGCATTGTATGGCATTCATTCCATGAGGTCACTGGTCATTAACGTTTAATCGTGTCCCATTAAAAACTAAAGATTTCTGGTTTTACTCATCCCCAGTGATTACTAGTATGTGTGCGTGGTACGAGGCGTACCCAACTGTCTCCACCCGTTTCCTACAAGCACCTGTCAGGACATCAGAAATGCTAGAGGCTCCTCAAGTCTCCAGGGGCTTACGCCCTTGCTGGGCAGGAAACATGTGACGCGAGAGACACAATTAAGTGCTGAACTGCAGAGCTGGCTCTTTCAGACCTGGGACCAGAGAGACGGCGGAAGCGGCTTGATGAGGTCAGAGACTTGCTCTCAGCTCCTCATCACCCGGCACCTCCATCGTGCTGGTGCTCAGTAGGCATCCTGTGGGCATTTCTGAACAAGTAAACTGATAGATGGATGGATGGATGGATGAATGAATGAATGAATGAATGAATGAATGAATGAATGAACGAACTCCAAATAAACCCAAAAAATGTTTCATGGAAGAGAGGGCACTTGAAAGAGGCTTTGCAAGAGAGGTCGGAGTGGACAAATGCATCCCCACCTACGAGGCCCAAAGGAGGTCGTTGTGGTAGCTGGTTTGGAAGATGGGCTGCAGATTTGCCGCAGAGGCTGATCACCCAGGCCCTCAAAGCTGGTTCTTAGCTCTAAGTCTCTAGATGTCCTTTTGTCCCAACTTCAGACCCAGGAATGACCCAAACTGCACGAAACCCCACCTGACCACCTGCTGCTTTCAGTGCTCTGGTGGCTCCAAGGCACGTAGGCTGATGCCATTGCACCTGTGGGGTGTGGGGTGCTCCCGGCACGCACACGTCACCACGAAGCAAACAGTCCTGGTGGCAGGTCAGCCTCAGAGCCATCCTTGAGCCAGCATTCTGGGCTTTCCTGTGGGGCCTGTGGGTGCGACATCCCTTCGACGGCTGGTGAACCCCACAGGAGATGGCCTCTACCGACCTGGACACTCACCTGGCCTCTGGCACTCACCCACAGGGGCTCAGGTGAGCCAGGAACCCAGCCATGTCTCCATTTCCTCGGGTCTAAAACGCCTGCCCTGCCTGGAGCTTCCCACTCACACCTGTCGCGGGTTCTGAGCAACGGTTACAAGGGCACAAACGGGACAGGAGTTTGTTGGGCAACTTTGGACAAACCACTTAAGCTCCCCAAGCACACGATGAGGGGCCGGCGCGGCGAGTGGCCCCAGCCCAGCCCACAAAGCAGGTGCGTCAGGGTCACCTGGAGGCTCGTGTTTCAAACGCCGGTGCAGGCGGGGCTCAGGGTCAGCGACGGTGCCCACAGCTGGTACCATCGGCCAGGTTGGGGGCCTCTGCACAGAAGCCCCTCTTCTCCATGACGCGTGCAGCCCTGAATACAGAGCTCCGAGGGGCAGGGCTCACGGGCTTCCACCAGTGCCGTCCTCTGTTGGCTCCTGGTCCCCAGCACCCATCACACTGCCCCTCCTGCCATCACCCAGGGCTCGGCTTGCTTCGTCCTCCCAGGGTGGGCATCTGTCTGAGATCTCCCTGTTCAGACCCAGTTTACATGGTGTCTCTCCGCAGCCACAGGTCCCACCTGGTCCAGGCACGATGCTGCTTCACATTTTAGAAAGCAGCCTTGGGTTCGTACCCGAGAAAGCCAGTTTCTTTTGACTTGCTACCATCTGCGTAGGTTTGTGCTCCAAAAGTGACTGACGGGCAATGAAACCTGATCTTTTCCCTTGGGAAGGGTGGCCTCTTTCCATCTTTGCTCCAGTGTCTCCCTGCCTTTGGGTGGGGGCTCTGGAGGGGCTGAGTCATTGCTGTGAAAATTCCCGGCTGCTCAGGACCACAGAGGCAGATGGAGCAGCAGCAGGGACCCCCCTGACCGGGGTCTCTCTTTGCCTGGACTTGGAGCCCCACACACAGCCGTGGCTCGGTGCCCTGCCATGCCCTACAGGCAGGGGTCTTCCCCCTCCAGCCCCCCAGCAAAAGGTCGGTGCTGCCCTCACAAGGGCGTCATGCCACCTGGGAAAAGCACTCAGCAGGTGTCGTGAATGTCACCCTTTAGAGGAGCACGTAAGGGAGGAATCTGCTGATGGCTCGAAAACAAATTTCCACAAGATCCAATCCCCCTTTTGCAGCTCAGCACTGAGCCACCCCTAAATTTACGGGCCTTTTCAGATGGCCCCTACAAAGGACGTGGGTCCTGGAAATATGTCCCTTTCTCCTTCCTCTTCTCCAAGGACACTTCTGCCCTCTCCATCCTCTTTCAAAGATGACAGTTACATAAGTGCATTCCTTCTAGATAACAGCTGATGATGTGCGGGCAGGGAAAGTCCAGAAATAACATTTCAACCAAAAAGAAGGCTAAGAAGACAAGTTCCCACTGATGAGATGGGAAAGGAAATGCTTGGGGAAGAGCGATGGCTCACGCCTGCTGCCAGGGTTCTCTCCCAGCGCCTCGCAGACGTGTCGCGTGTCGGGCATCTTCACATCCTGCACGGGCCACGTAGCCCAGCAGCGACAGCTCACACTCACAGCATCTCTGTGCTGGGCAGCATTTCAAGCGTCTTTACATTTGCGAGCTCATTTAATTCCTCCCCACAGCCTCGTAAGTGGGGTACCCTTAGTATCCCCATGTGTAGGGAAGGGCGAGGCACAGATGAATACAGTGACTTCCCCAGGTGGGCCACCAAGTGGCCACGTCAGGACCTGGCCTCAGGCCACCTGCCTGCAGGGCTCCCCCCCAAGTCTGTACTTTCCGTCTGTGTCCTGTCAGGCCCCCCACACGGTGTCTCTTAAATCCAAACCTTCCTGCTAGTTTCGTCGCCCACACGTGCATGGACTGCCATTAACACCTCTTAGCTAACGTTTGT
This sequence comes from Rhinolophus sinicus, assembly GCF_036562045.2. Lineage (NCBI taxonomy): Eukaryota > Metazoa > Chordata > Mammalia > Chiroptera > Rhinolophidae > Rhinolophus > Rhinolophus sinicus. The sequence goes on from NC_133760.1 coordinate 51,597,512, forward strand.
GTTTGTCGTCCTTGTCCACTCCCACCCACCGCGCCTGGCCTCAAGAAGTTTATTTTCCAGCCCCTAAGAAGATTAGAGTAAGTATTCAGAAAGTATAATAGCAGAATGCAGAACATAACAAGTTTGATGCGATTCTCATTTGTTTCAGCCGTCACGCCGCCGACCTTGCCCAAGTGGACAGAACCGCGGCTCCCGGGGAAGCGCGGGGCTGGGTTCCGGCGCCCGGGTCTCACCTTCACCAGTGGAGCACCCCAGAACCTCGCTTTATGCATTTCTGTTGAAGGGCTCTCACTGAATCCATACTGTTGGTTCATGAAGTCTAAACTCATGGCCAATAGCAACGGGGCTCCTGCCTGGATGAAGCCTGTGGACACACACGCCCTCCGTGAGGCTCAGCACAGGCGTCCTGAGCTCAGGGCCCAACAGCACCCAGCACTGCCCTCACTGGGGCCGTTTGAAACAGCAGAGCACACAACTGCAAGAAGTGACGCACAACAGGCCATGGAGAGGGCACGTGTTGACAGTAAGGGGCTTCCCCTTGTGTGACCACTGCTGGGAACCTGCCAGATTTTCCTCCTCTGAGCACGTGCAGGAGAGACCGAGAAAGCACCGTGAGTGTTGATTGAGAGTTATGCATACGTTTTAGAGAGAAGACAAATTCACAAATACGAAAGCTGTGGACAGTGCAGACCGCCTGCACCTTACGTGCTCTAAGCGGGAAGGTGGGTAGAAGACGGGCCTTGAAGGTGGAAATTGGCTCACAGAGGATACAGTCCTGGAGGCAGGGAAGCACGGACACAGCCCCAGCCACGGGGAATGGGGCGCACACAGGCGTGACACCGTGGGCCCCACGGCCACCAGCAGACACCCCGCGCCCCCACCTCGGGCTGGCCAGCCTCACGTCTCCATCCTTTCTGCTCTCCTCAGCCCCTCACCCCCGCCAGACCTCCTGAGCACCAAACACTGGGAGCTCACGCTCACTGCTAGGTACTGACTGTCATCGCGTGGTGACACGGGCTTGGCTCACGCAGCTGCACTGGAAGCCTCTCGGCATCCAGGACCCACGTGGTCCATCATCTGGGAGGCCCCAGCCCCGTCAGGCCACAGCCAAAACATCCGAGACTCCTGTGAGCCCAGCATCTCCCACGGGTGACACTGGAGAAACCACTGAGTCCCACCGTCGTCCAGAAGCATGAAGGCCTCCTCCCCGAACCCCTGACAGGCCCACTCGCACATCTCCGTGGGTGACAACCAATGACCTCATCACATAGCCCTTCTCTTCCCTTGCATCCCGACAGTGTTCAAGCAAGAGGGACACTCCGTTTCCCCCGAACTCCCGTCACCTAGCCAGCTTCCCTCCAGAACCCCGAGGCAGCCCTGGGAAGCTGTGTCTTTGAGCGCGCTCCCCACTTCCAGTGAACGCCCAGCACTTTCTGTCCTGTGGACGCTGTGCTTTCTGTCCAGACCCCAAACCAGCCTTTCCACTTGCACGTCCTCCCTACAGCACCAGGCCCAGAACAGAAGCCCTGGCTCAGCTTCAGTGTGGTCAGCACAGAACATGGAAATCACTTCTCTGGCTCCGGACTGTCGCTTCCTGTCCCAGCGTGGGCTTGGGACACCAGCGTTCGCAGCCACGTGCAGGAGCCGACACTCCTGTCCGGGCAGTGGGTTAACGGAAGGAGCAGCCTCGATAATGGGCAGGACTCAGACAGGCAGGGTAAGGAGTGGGTGTCCGCAGAGGGGAGGGACAGGCAGACACGGCACGGCTTGGCAGCGGGGACGTCCGGCCAGGGCAGGGGTGCTCCACGGAGGACAGGCGGGGAAAGGTGTCCGAGCGGAGCGCCAAGAAGGGAAGGCCATGACCTGGGTTACAAGCAGCTTCACTGTCACCTGGCTGATGATCCAGAATCCATCTGCCTGGGAGGTGACAGGCTCGACTTTTTAATTTTCCTCTGTGAGGAGAGGTGCAGTCTCAGCCGAGCCATCGGCTCCTGGGACGACCGACTCTGAACGACCACCGCTGGTGTCACCCGACTCCTGAAGACATGGGATTCACACCCCTGAAACCCCATCCTCAGCTCGCACACACACAGGCGTCCTGCCAGGAGCCCAGTGCATGGAACAAGCTGGATAGTGGGGCCCCTCAGGCATGGAGGACTGTCCCCAGCTCCGACCGATGGGATGGGCCATGAGGCGTGGCTTCCTAAAATGTACTTCTCTGTTCTTTCCCTTGGAGCGTGTTCCATTCTTACAACCCTAACGAATACACTGGGCAGATGCCATTAGTATTAGATAGAGACCCAGAAGGTGAGGACTGTTTACCATCGCCCAGAGAGACTGATGCCCGGGGGCTGCAGCATAAAGGTGCCAAGCCTGGCCCGGCCCTGTGCCAGCTGGTCTGCTGACGATTCTAATGGCTGAGCAGAGTGCTTTACACAACTCTAGTGTGTCCCACTCGGCCTTTCCGCCTTGTCCACAGAACCTGCAAAGAGGCCTGGGCAGGGGATGGCTGAGGAAACTGAGGCCCAGGGAAGGTAAGGAGTCTTCAAGGTCATGCACGAGTCTTGTCAGACCTCAGACTGGCACCACCAGCGCTCTGTGGCAGCCCAAGGACCTTTTCACTACCCCCCGTGCTGTCCCCGGAGCCCAGAGGCTAACTGCCCTGGAAGCTGGAGGTGCTGGGCAACGGGGTTATGGAAACGCCTGCCGTGTGGTCCCCACCACGTCCCGTCCCAACAGAACTACCATGGGGGGGGTCTCGGCATCGTGAGCAGAGCAGAGGAAATGCACAGCAGTGGAGGGGAAAGAAGGGGCACCGACTGCAAAACAGGAAGAAAAGTCAAGACACAGTCTGTGATGAGGCAGAAACGCAGCTTCAGACCCCAAGCTAAGGGGAGTGGCTTCGGGGGGCCTCTGAGCCCCAAGAGGGGTTCACTCAGTCCCCCAAGCGGCTGGGGATGTGAGAATAGGGCCAGGACTCTGTATAAAACGTGTGTCTCCCCTCTTCTTCTCTGACCCCGCTTCCCCCTCCCCTGCCCTCCTTCCCCTCTCCTCCTTCCCTCTCTGTCTCCAACACTTCAGCTCAAGGTGACAAGACCCAGTAAAAGGCCTCTGGCGAGCTCTCTGGATGAGAAGAAGGAGTTAATGTTTTCAGTCTCCAGGAGAGGCAGAGTGGACGGAGCTCCGTGCCCGGCAAGGTCAGAGCGGAGCCGCCGGCAGAGGCAGCATTAATCTTGGTGTGCTGCTCGACACCTCACGGCACATCAGGAAACTTCTAAAGAGCTATAATTGTACAATCCAATACTGCAAGGACAGGACGAGGAGATGCTTCTGGTCCGGAGTCGCCCCACACCCAGTGCGGGTATTTTTATAACTGACCAAATCCTGGGCGGAAGGGCTGTGAGTCACGTCCGTGTCTCTGGACAGGTGTGCTGAGCGCCCTCCCCGGCGGACTCCCTGGAACGGGGCCTCCGCACACCCAGCAGGATTCCACCGAGGCCCACAGGAGAAGGGGGAGCCCACCCCACCCCCCCAGGACTGAGGGGTCCTCTAGACTTTGGCCCGGAGGCTCCAAAGTGACAGACATGCAGCTAGAAGAACCTGGGCTCCACCAACAGGTGGCCCCGCCTCCCCGGCCCGGCTTCGTATTTACTGGTTTTATTACTTTGTCACGCCGTTTCCTTGAGCCTCAGTTTCCCCATCTGCAGATCTGAGGTAAACACACAAAGGGCCGGCATCGAGAGAAAGACACCCAGCAGGTAAAGTGCGGAGCCAGCCTCTCGCACTGACAGCAGTTCTTACTGAGGTGTCACCGTCACCACACATTAGGTTTCTAGGTCAGAAGAGGGCACCCCACATCACCCCACGTCTGCAGCTACCCCCGCTGCTATCACGGGCGCTATCCCCCAACACATCTCCACCACTGTGTGAGCCCCGAACTCGTCACCAAGTGACAACGGATCCTGAGGCCTCGAGTCCACACCCGGCTGCCTGACTGAGGTGGCGACTTGGTGCCCCCCCACTGGGAGCCACCATCTTGCCCCTAACGCCCGCCCCCAGCAGAGCCCGGGGCCCTGGGTTCTCCTGCTGCTCGGCTTCTTGGGTTTTCAACCCGCAAGGAAGATTTTAAACGGCGACGTCCACCCCAGCCTTGCAGCCCTCGCCCTGCCGCCGGCTGGGTTTTCTCCCAGGGCTTGTCACCGTGAGTTCGCCACATGCTTTCTTCTATGTGTTAGCTTACCATTTCTCTCCCTCACGAGACGGAAGCTCTGGGAGGGAAAGAACTGTTGTTTGTTCTACTGACTCCCTGGCTCCCATGGCCACACCTGGGACTCACACGTGCTCATCGGTGGCCACGAGTGGCACTCAAAGGCCCTCCCTGTCACTCTGCTCGAACAAGAGGCTTTGACCAACCTGAGGGGCCAGGTGGCTGCAGGGACAGTGGCCTGCCCGCTCCTCCCTGGCCCAGCCCCAGCCCGCCCTGGCCTGCTGTGTGGAGGGTCAGGCCCCCAGCTGACCCCCAGACTGTGCCCTCCCTGGACTACGGACCATGGGCATTGGTTGGGCCACTTCAGCCTTCAGCCTCCACGGCCTGCATGGTGCCCACCTCCCAAAGGCGCCCAGCTTTCCTCCGTGCCCTCACAACACCCCACCCTCATCAGAGGCCCAAAGCAGGAGCCCTGGGTGGAGGCTGAGGACAGCAGGGTTATCACCTCCCCGGCCACACACGGGCTGTGTGGAAAGTCACGCTTTCTCGGTTCCCTTCTCAGGGAAACGGGGAGAAGACCCCTGTCCTGACATGATGTTGAGGACAAACGAGGTCACTCCGGCCCCCGCACTCTGCTGCCCTGTCCCCATGGCACCTTCCACGCTTTGCTGCCTATAGTTACTAACAAGGCCCGTAAGAGTTTTCAATGCCGGAGGGGGGCCACGGGAGGACACCCTCGCCCAAGAGTTCTGATGTTAGCCAGGCTCAAATCCTTAAGCGGGAGGAACGTTTGTTTCCGCGTCGGGCCGCAGAGGACTCGCAGCGTGCACTGACCTAAGGTCCTCTGCCCAGCCCCACGGCTCAGTGAGGGGCTGCCACTGGCACCCGTTTCCCAGACACAAAGATGAGGGCTCAAAGGGACGAAACCACTCTCCCTGGACTCACGACAGAGCTGGGATTTAAACCCCAGTGTCCACGTCCTATTCTGTCCCTGAAATTCTGCTCTCCAGACAGCAGTGGTTACCTAGGTTACTGGTGAATGAAGGCCGTCCTGCTCAAACCATTACTTTCTGGTGGTTACTCGGGAGACACTTGGGAAATGCTCCCTGGGATGACCAGGGGGTAGAGAGGTGTGCTCTCTCCTTTGAGGGGAGCGACTCACTACCACGCTGCCAGCCCTGCCGCCCTCTCCAAGCTCTGGCCCCCACGTGCTTCCCGTCCTGTGCACGGGCATCTCTGTCACATCCGTCTGTACCTCACTACATTCCAGCTGCCCAGGGCTGTGTCCTCTTGCACAGGGATGACATTTTACTCACTGTCCTGCCATTTACTATGGAGCCACAGCGGCCAGCGAGGGCCCAACAGGTGAGGTCCAGGTCCCCTGCGGCTTCCAGAAACTGTAGCTCACCCCCAAGTGTTACCAGCCAGACCGGGAGCCTCTCCCCACACCCTGAAGCCCTCGTGACACATCTGAGTGACAGAGCCAAGTGTGGCTCTGCAGGTCAGCAGCCCCAGAGCTTGGCCGCCAGCCCGCCCTGTGCCACTGTGCCCCTGGACGGGTGCCCCTCGCCGCCCCATGCTTTCTCATCACAGGCTGAAGGCGGCTTGTTCTGATACAGCCGGCTTCAGACTCCCACAGGCTTGGAACGCAGCAGACAGCAAAACTGGGTATTGACGAAACCTGGCACTTGAGGCTCCATTGTCTGGGATGAGAGTGGCTGCCGTGCCAGGCCTTCCAAGCAGTCCACGCCTGAAGGTCACCCCGCACTGTGACCGAGCCAGGGCAGGCATGGGCTGAGCTCGGCTGTGGGAAATGCAAAGGGCAAGCGCTGCCCTTTGAGATCGCCTGGACAGCAGGAAGTCGTCCCCCACAAAGGTGACAGCATCTGGTGCGGCGGTCAGTACCACTCATGGACCAGCAACGCCACGCCCAGCAAAGGCCCATTATCCCGCCGCAAACAAACGCCATTGTGGTCCAGAGCTGGTCGGCAATAAAGAGGTGGTTGTTTGAAAGGCCACCAACTCAGCGGGCCTGGAAGGAGAGGTGGCAGCCACACGGTGCTCCTACAGCCCAACAACAAAGTGGAAAGAACCCAATTTAAAAATGGACAAGAAGTTGAGCAGGCGTTTTTCCAAACAAGATACACAATACCCGGTAACACAGACACTGTACCTGACTGCGCAGCAGCAGCATCATGACAGCCAAGAAGTGGAAACAACCCAAATGGCCCTCGGCGATAGGTAGATACACCAAACGTCATATGTCCACACACTAGAAGAGCACTCAGCCATGAAAAGAAATGAACTACTGATGCATCACATGGACGAACTAAGAAAACATGACGCCGAGCGAGAGAAGCCAGCGAGACTGGCCACATGTTGTGTGATCCCATTTAGACCCAGAATAAGCAAATCCAGAGACGAGAAAGCAGAATGGCTGCCCAGCGCTGGGGGGAAAGGGGGGAAGGGGAGTGTGGCGAGTGAGTTCGGGGTTTCTCTTTGGGGTGATGAAAATGGGAATTCGTAATGATGGTTGCACAACTCTGTGAATACACCAAAAACCACTGACTTGCATACTTTAAAATGGTGAATTTTACAGTAAGTGAATATCTCAAATTAAAAATTAAATAAAAATAAAATCAGCCTGGGCCAAAGCAGGCCAGCCCAGGAAGGGCGGAGGGTAGGTGGGCTGGTGCCCTGTCCTCACACACCCCACCCTCCAAGAAGGCAGCTGCTCCAGCCGGCACTGCTTCATACCAGGGACCCACAGCCGAACTCTAAAACCGCAGCCCGCTGGCACTGGCTTCCTGCACCACCTGGCCACCGTACATATTCTGGCTGGACAGGAGGTAAAAAGGGACAAGCCACCTAGACAGCTGTCGGAGGAAAGAGTGGCCGCAGTGAGAAGGGTCAGAGGAGCTCTGGGCAGAGCCAACGCTTCCTGCCTCGGGATTCTGCCCCTCGAGGGTGGGCAAGAGCAGGCTGGCCCGAGAGCCATTACTGGGCCAGGGCAGGTCTGCACGCTCCCCAGCGCTTCTCGGACGTCAGGAGCTTAGATGTACTGAAATCAGTCTCGCATCCCCAGACCGTCAGCAGCGCCCGTTTCCAACAAGAGCAGTGCTCTCGGCAAGCTTTGCTCAGCGCTTTCAAACTCCTGAACAAGCTCAGCCAGCCTGCAGGTCTCAGCTCCCTTCCTTCTGGGGGAGAAACTGAGGCAGAGAAGAGCTCGTGGGTCTGCCTGCAGCCTTCACGGGCCTGGTCAGGCCACACTGCATTTGGTGGCACCCTCGGCACGCCAGCTGGGAGATGGAGGTCTACGAGGGCTGCACAGCCCGTCTGTCTGGGTCTGACAGTGGCGCCAGTCCTGGGAGCGTTGGGCTCACTAAGAGCTTTGGGTGGAAAAATCACGGAGAAGGCGGGTCTTTCTCAGCCCCTCTCTGCCGCCCGCCCCTCCCTCCCAGAGACCCAGCTTCCTGCTCCTGGCCCCTCGCTCAGGAGGGTTGTCTGCACCTTCTGTTTGAGTCTGTCCTCCCTGTGGTCTCACTGGAAACAACTTATTTGCCTCCGGAGACCTTTCCACGTCTATTCATGTTTCTTTTGTGCCCGTGTCCTCCCGGGCTGTGAGCTTCATGATGGGGGCGGATTTGCTGACAGTAAATCCCTGTGGCCAGGACAGTGCCATTGATTATATGGTTCATGGGTATTTATTGAGTAAAAGGAGAGAGGGGATGGGGGGAGGGAGGGGGAGGGAGGGGAAGGAATTGGATGTGACTCCTCTCCAGACAATCCTCACCAGGAAACAAGAGTCTTGGCACCTAAGCAAGCGAAGGAATCTTGGAGATGACGCAGTCTAGTGTCCTACCCAGAGCCAAAGCCCCTCGTGGCCACCCAGCTGCCACCCTAACCAAGCAGCACGCCCACGCCACCTCCACGTGGGGCCTCTGGGGAGCAGACGTGAGCCCCACCTTCCCAGGACGCCCATCTCTTCTGCCCAACGTGCCCTCGCAGGACCTGCTCTTTACCTGTAGGGCCGGGGGGCACTCACGGAACAGGTCTCCCCACTCACCTCCTTAGTCACCTCCAATTACACTAAAGAGGAGGAGGAGTGGTGGGGGGGCCCGGGGGGGAGAGGAAGGAGGAAGGAGGAAGGGGGAGAAGAGGAGAGGGGCAGAGGGGAGGGGGGAGAGGAGAGTCAAAAGAGAAACACAAATCTCAGAGCCCAGAGCCCTTGGACGCGGAGACCGGGGGCTGGATGAGGGCCATCGGGCAGTGACTCAGGCCGCTCGCTGCCCTGTGTCCCTTGCCACAGTGGTGGGACAGAGAACGGGCTCGGAGCAGAACAAAGAGGTTCTGTGGAGCAGCACAGAAGGCAGAGCTGGCCAGTGAACACCCAGAACAGGAAGGAAAGGCCGTGACGTGGGCTGGGGCCAAGCACAAGGGCAGTGCCATTGGTGGGTCTTCTCCCAAAAGGCAAACTCATGCTCCCGGTGGGCTGGACACAGGAGGAAGGCAGAGGTCCTGTGTGAGGGCCACATGGCTGCGGCTGTCAGACGAGGAGGAAGGTGTCGGGGGCCAGTGGTCACCCTGGACCCAGATCCTGCTGTCCGTCCAGACCCCAGGCAGGGCCCAGGGCAGCACCCCCTTCTCTCCCAGGGCCTTCAGCTCCCCCACCCCCACCCGACAGGGCATCTCTCTGGGCCGCCCAGTCCCCTCTCCCTGGGACCAGCCGGGATGTGGAGAGTCCAGATGCGAGCCTTTCTCCCAGGTGATGGGAGACCAGATCTGGGGTTCTGAGAGCAGACCAGTGACCACCCCACCCCACCCCCCGGACATTCATCCGATTGGTTGGTTTGTTCCCTGAGTGTAGCTGGTGTCTCCACCTCCCACCTGATACACCCAGCTCGGACCGTCGCCGGAGGTAAGGAGCTCTGAGAAGCTGCAGGCAAGTGGGGACCCAGGGAGAGCCATGGCGCATTTGAAGGAGACCTAGTCCCCAAAAAAGATCTTAGCGTGTCAAGCTGCTCTGCTCTCGGAGTGACACATTGAGCTTCTGGAGGTCAAGAAGACAGAGGGCGACTCATACACACCAGCATTTCACTGAGTACTTATAATGCAATCATTATTTTCAGGTCACACTTTAGGAATTACCCAACATCTAATCTTCATCGGTGGATGCAGTTAAACGTACGTGAGCCATCACTGCAGGACTGTGGGGTGGCTTCTGTGTGTGGCTGCAGACGTCACCGGTTTCATAGTCGTGCCGCAGGCATATGACGTAAGAGAACACAATGTTTGTTTACAGTGGGCAGGTCTGCTGCCCTCTGGCAGGCGTGCCGTCTACTCTGGGTTGAGGGTCATCCGTGAGACCCATCTGTGTCTGTGGGGACCTTACAGAAGACAGCAATACCAACAGACGGGGAAGCAAACTGATAAGCCACGGAAACTCCCCAAGTAGTAAGTGGGGGACCCTGAGAGTCCCCTACGAAGACCTCTGGCCCAGACCTCCATGGCCACAGAACTCACTAACCAGGATGGATTGCATCCCTTCTTCACCCTGCTGTGAGGAGGAGCTGAGAAATGTCACGCAAACTCGTATGGCGGCTTACTTTAAACAGCACAGCTCCTGGGGCAGCCACGGACACAGCCACGTTCCATGTTCCAGGAGAGAGGAGGGGACCTGAGTGAGAGGGGAGAGGACCGTGCGTGCGCCAGTCGGCTTGTGTCTTGTGGGGAGAGACCGCTGTGGTCCATGGTCTGCACGCCGAGCGCTGTGCTCCCCAGCACTTTATCCGTGGAGAAGATGTAAGCCTGCTCGTAACATGTAAGGCTCATATCAGCTTTATGATACAGCTAGTAGTCCGTCAAATGGCCGGGTCAAAATTAAAACTACATACATATGTAAAGAGTATAGATACATAGCAAAACTAGTAGGATGGAATTTGTCCAGCACAAATACAAAATCCTAAACTCAAGTTAAATGTGTGCTGTCAGCTGGAAAGAGCCATGGGGACGATTGAGTCACATGAAAAAAGACCCTGTGAACATAATGGCCAATGTGGCAGGTCTGAGAATATCGTGGAATGAAAACAACACATGTTTGGGCTATGTTGATAGGATTGAATATGGATCTGGCCAAACCAAATTCAGCATATTGGATCCAGACCTGGACACATTGGAGACCAACTCTTAAGCAAGCGAGACTGGGTCCCAAAGAGAATGCAGAGAACAGTCCAGAAAGCCAGTCACCCCAGTGACATGTTGCAGCCCGCTGGTTAGGAAGGTCAGCTTCGTAGTCCTCTCCCAAATCTACCGTGATTAGCTGTGTGACTTCAGAATAGCTACTTAACCTATCTGAACCTCTGTATTCTCATCTGCAAAACAAGCACAAGCTTAGAAACCTTCTCTAAGTGAGGTACTTATGTAAGTCATTATGCCCGTCTCACAGTGCTCAGCAAATATGATAAATATAATGACCATCATCACCATCACTGTCCTAGCAAAATGAACACAAGTCATCTTCAGATACGTGCCACCTAAGAGCTGGAGCAGGTCCTCTGGGCTGTCCAGATGCAGAGCAGAGGCTGGTGGGTGGGAGGTCAGGGTACGGTGTCCAGGGACAAGTGGAAACACCGCTAAGGAACTGACACATACCCCCCCAAGAGATTTTGATTCAGGAGAATTTCTGGGTATTAAACTTGAAAAGCACTGCTGTAAAAGTGCTCAACTTCTGCTCAAAGCATGCAATCATAGAGCAGACAAACACCAGTTCAAGGTGTTACAGGACAAGCCCCTGTGGCGATGGCAATTGATGGCAACCCCAACCCCTCGTGACTATGATTCTGCAGCTCTCTTACACTTTCTGCAGCTTCAGCATTGAATGACATAAGTAGGACGCCATGCTATCCCAAGGCTGTAAAGTATCCCCCCAGCAAGTCCCTTCCCCTCTGGAGGGACCGGCTCCCCTGAGCCCATCCCGCACCAGCACGGGGACCAGGGGGAGGCAAAGGGGGACCCCCCAACACCTGCAGGACACTGGGTCCCAGTCTCCCAGTGAATATCCTCCATCCAGGAACTCTCAAGAGAGATGCTGAGAAAACATCTCCAAATGGCTTCTCCAATCACGTAAACCCAATCACTGAACTCATTTCACGACAAATGAATTTCTTACAGAATTTCCTTTCTCCATTTCAGTCTGCAAAGCCCTTCTAGTCTCACAATATTCCCTTTTTCACCAGATTATAAAAGCATTGCATGCCCATTGTACAAAATTTGGAAGATACAGAAAAGTAGGGTTTAATCTCCCTTTAATTCCACCAACTAGAGCTAAACAATGACTATATTTTGTAATGTGTATGTATAGAACATTTATTTTACAACGTTCGGCTCATTTCTTACAAGTGGCAGCCTTTCTGTCACTTATCATTACATTATGTAAATTTTCCAACTCATTAGATATTCTACAAAATTAGGACTGATTTTCCACTACATGAATAGAGTTTACGGTATTGGACAATCCCCTATGTTAGCTATTTATGTTGTCTCTAATCTTTTGATATTATTACAACATTGAAATAAAAATGATTGCGTGTAGCTTTTTATTATTTCTTGACAATAAATTCGTGAGAGGTTGATTGTTGGGTCAGATGGTTAAAGCATTAAGAATCTTGATAAAAAGTAATAAAATTTCCTCCAGAAGAATTGTACCAATTTACTCATAGCTGTATCTGAGAGTATTTGTACCACTCAACCTTTTGCCAACTCTGGGCTGGCTGTTACCTCGTTATTTTATGTCAATGTGATCATTGAAAAAAAATTTTTTTATTTTACCGTGAATTATTTGATTACTAATGGGGTTGAACACTTTACTTATTTTTATTGGCCATTTGTCTTACTTCTACGAAGTCTCTACTGATGCCATCTGCTCAATTATCTCCTTGGATGTTCAAGTTTTTCTTATTGATCCTTAAGAGCATTTTTATATTTAAGAACTTTAACTCTTTGTCATATGTGAATATTTTTCCCAGTGGATTTCACTTGCCTTTTAACTTGAAATACTATTTTTAATTTGCAAATATTTTAAATTTAATATAATCAAACCTATCGATAGTTGCCCTTATGGGGACGTCTCCGCTCTAAGATCAGACAAGTATGGTTTTCCTCCCTTTCTCCCCGAATTCTTTTAGGGTCTTTTTTTCATATGGAATTATTTAATCCACATGAAATCTAGTTGGACGCCTGATGGGAAGTAGAATTCTAACTCTTCTTTTCCAAATAGTAACCTATTAGTAAGCCAGTGTCCCAGCACCACTTACTGAAAACCCATTCTTTCCCCCGTAATGTGAAATGTTCATCTTACCAAATACTAAATTGTTTTAAAATATTGGGTCTGTTCCTCGGTTTTCTGTTTTGTCTTATCGATCTAGCTTTTTCACAGTATTTAATATCTCTTCATAATGCCTTTTAATTTAGCAGAGCAAATACACAATTCGTTCTTTTCCAAAGAGTTTTGTCTATTTCCATCTATTTGTTATTTCTTGAAGAACCACTTGGTCAACTTCCAAAAATATCCTGACATGATTTGAACTGGAACAGTTTATATATTTTCATTAATTATAGGAAAAGTGTATTTTTATAATATTGTGTCTTTATAATTGGGGACATGGCATAGCTTTCCATTTAGTTAAATGAAAAAATTTGGGTTGTTTGGAACTTGAGTTCTGTACCCTTCTTAAGTTTACTCTAAGATATTTTATACACAATAATGAATACGATCTTTTCTCTCTTACATTTTTAACCTAGTAATTGCCACATGTAGAACACCTGTTGACTAATGCTTCTATGCTATAACTAGCCATTTTAGTACAAACTGTTTTAATAGTTCCAATAATATTTTCAATTTACTCTCAAGAGAGTTTTTGAGGTAGACAATGAAAACATCTACAAATCATGATAATTTTTTCTCTGCCTTTTGGAGATGTATATTATGACTTATGTTTTTCTTATCTTATTGCATTATCTACAACTTGTAGGTCAGTATTATTGTGGGAAAATTAGCTCTCTTGCCTCATTCTTAAGTTTAATGGGGCTCTCTTGATTATTGTACCCTGATGTCTGAAGCTAGGCTTTGCCTTAAAAGAATATTTACCAAGTTGAGGAAGAATCATTCTACTCCTAATCTGCCAAAACGTTTTTGTTTTAATCATGAATAGAGTCTCTTAGAAATTTATCAAAATGGACATTGTGGTTCTATCCTTAAGCCTATTGATGTCATGAGTTATATTAACAGCACCCTCGACTAAGCCATCATCTCATCACTGACATAAATCCTTTCTGAATGAAAGTTTTGGTCAAGGTGGAAGTCGATTTGCTGCTGATCTCAATGGGTGCAGATGGAGGAGAAGGCCGAGGGGACAGGAGGAACAAAGCTGCAGAGATCAGCATGGTCAGAACGAGCATGTGACCCAGCGTGTCTGTAGTCTGGTCAGTGAGGGAGGTGCTGCCAGGATGGGGCTCCAACCAAGTCTTCCTGGAGAACTCTGATGAGTACCAGGGTGTGTTTCCACGAAGATTTAATGATCTAGCCTCCCTCTTCCTCTCTCCCTCAATACCTATATCTATCTCTCCTAAAAAAAAAAAATGAAAGCAAAACTTTCTTTTCAAAGGAAACAAGCACTGTTTTAAAATTTTAAAGCAAATTCCTCAAATCATGGAGATTCCAAATAAAAATCTCTTCACCACATACAGACAAACCTGGAACCTGAGTGTGTCAGAATCATGTTCTCTGCCTACACACGTTCGGGAAGCACAGACTCAGGGCTCGAGGGCCAGACCTCAGGATGGCTCTCACCATCCAAAAATCAGAGCCTCCGGGCTGCCAGCAGCTGTCCCCAAGTCTGCCACTGTCAACTGCCTGCTTGCCACCATCCGTGGCTGAAAGGCTGGCACCACACATAAGTCACCCGAGGGACTAAAGCCATTTTACAGCCAAGTGCATCATCTCCAAGTCTTCCTCTGGCCCACACCTCCCTCCGAGGCTCCCCCTCTGTGTGAGTTCTCTGGAGCTGCTCCTCCCTTGCCCACCTCTGCCTCAGGGAATGATGGCCTCATCCTACAGGCTTCCGGGGACTTAAAGGCCACTCCCAGAAAGCCAACACTTCCCTCGAAGCTGGAGAGAAAGACACTCCCACCCCCTGGACCCACGGCTGGGACGGCAAGGCTGACACTTGAGTTTTGCCTGACATTGTGCATTCCACATAACACTGTCCCCAGTGCCCTGCCCTGGGTGGTTTAATCATTTCTTGAAAACAATACAAATGGAAAACAAAGTTATGTGGACCTGCTCAGAGGCTGAAAGGCCTTGGCCGCTTCGCGGCAGACAATAGAAGAAAGACTGCAAACAGATAGGAAAGAAAACATGATTAAGTCACAGAGGTGACATTAAATCAATAGAAGCAGTGGGAGATCGATACGGCCTCACTCTGGGTAACGGCAGCGGTGGGCACATATTTTCAGATTGCTGCAGAATTGTTTCCTATTCGCACTGTACAAGGAGATATTTTGGGGGGTCGTGGGGGGGCGCTGCCACTTTGCTAAACGTCTGATAGGTTCCTGGAGTAAGGTTACACGTGTGTGCCTTGGTCCAGCAGCACAGCCCGTCAGCCACAGCCCCGGGCACACACCAGGCACCAGTACCAACAGCAGACAGGGCAGCTGGGCAACCACCAGACCAAAGTTGCTCTGAGCCAACCGACAGGAAAATGACGGTGCTGCCATTCGCCACTGAGGTGACCAGGCTGGTGGGAACCCAGGTCACACCAACAGTGTCTGTGTCGCGTAACACTAGACCATGAACTGGGGTCCACAGCTGGAGAGCAGCACAGCCAGCGCCTCCATGGACACAGTACCAGCAAGGAGAAAATTTCAAGCTGAGAAAAGGGTCCCTGGGTGCTCGCGCTGACAGTGCTGCTAACCAGCCAATGACCTTGACTTAAGCTCCTTAAGCTCCCTCGGCCTTCATTCCATCCGTCTGTACGGGCCCCTGATCTTAATATCTTTTTCAACCTCCGAACTTCTCATCCTATAAAAATTGGACGGAAATGGCTGTGAAGCATTTTTGCACAGTGGTAACCACGCCAGGGGGATGAAGAGCCGTTGGGACACTTTTCAAGCCCTCTGAACCAATCACACCTGACCAGTTCTAAACACAGAATGTTCTCCCAGTGTCCGGCCATCGATTGCAGCACAGAACAGTGGCAGGGTATGGCCACGGGTGTGTGATTGTTATAATAGGGAGGTTGAATTTTCAGGACAAAAATAACATCCTCTGAACTAAGGAAATGGGAAGCTGTAAATAAAATATATGCAACTGCCAGCTGAGGAGAGCGTACCCGACGGAAGTCTTCAAAAGACTTCACTCCTCGGGTCCTAAGGTCTGTTCAGGACAAAAAGGTTTTTGGATTCTAATCTGGGGGGGTGTAATTCAGTTACAGGAAACCTGGGCTAATTGTCCAGAAATACTGAGAACAGATGAACAGGGATACACGGCTGCAAGGAGTGGAATGAAGGAGCACTGGTGTCCCACATGGACAACGCAGTCGGGGCTGTGACATGAGTAAGGACAGGCTCCAACTCCGTCCACACGAGGAGGAGGCAGAGGAAAGACAGCAGACTGGGGTTCCCACGCCCGCAGCCAGAGTGCACGCTACGCAGCCCAGAGGCAAGGGCTGCAGCCTCTGAACCCCTCTCGCCCAGGTAACAGGTGTGCTCACCTGCTTCCTGGGCTGCTGGCGGCCAGAGAACCCCAAAAAGGCGCTGGAAGTTCAACTCAGCTCAGACCCATTGGTTCTGATCAGTCTTTTTTTTTCACCTTTTTGGCATTTTAAGCGCTTGAGACCAAGTTGTCCACAGACACGTGTGGTTCAATTCTACACTTCTAATAATTCTGAAAAGCGCAGCGCACTTTGAATGATGAGATATTTAGTATCTATCCAAGTGACTCTTATTGTTCTAAGGGGGTTTCTTCAAATAATAGTTTCAATTTCATTTTTCTTTTTAGGGTTTGTTATGGGCTGAGTAGTGTACACGCCCCCACCCAAGTCTATATATATGTAGAAGTCCTAACCCCCAGCATTTCAGAATGTGAATGTTTTTGGAGATGGGTCTTTACAGAGGTGATTAATGTAAAATGAGGTCATATGGGGGGGACCCTGATCCAATAGGCCTGGTGTCCTTATAAGAGTCGGAGATGAGGACACAGACACACAGAGGGACGACCACGTGAGGACACGGGGAGGAGACACCTGTCTACACACCCATCTACTCGCCAACAAGAGCGCCCTCAGGAGGAATCAGCCCTGCCCACACCTGGATCTGAGACCGTGAGAGAATAAACACATTGTTTAAACCACGTGGTCTGTAATGCTTTGTATGGACACCCCAGGAAACTAACACAGGGAAAGCCAATAAAACCAAAATATTCAGGAAAGAGGTGTGTCGCTCAGTGACTGAACCACTGGGTAAAGCTGCAAGTGAGATGGCTTAGCTCACCCAACGCAGGGTCACCTCCAACCCATCCACAGTCTGCACTACCCGGGAAAGCCAGGCCCCAAAATGCTGAGTGTGCGGTTCAGCAGGAGGGGTGCTTGTTGGTCCAGAAGCTCCAAGGAGCGGACAGTGTGGCAGGCTGGGGACGGTGGCATAAAGGAAGCAGGGTTGGTGCCGGGTCCTGGAAGACCTGATGATGAAGGGGACAAAACAGCATTCCAGGCCAAGGGACCCTGTGGAGTCACAAAGGGGAGGCAAGTTTGGGGCACAAGGAGTGCCTGGGTCCCCCACGGGGACAGGGAAAGGTGGCAGTAGGAGGGAGACAGAGACACCGCTGGTCCAAGCCTCTGGACACCTCGCGAGGGCCTCTGACGCGTGCAAAGGGGTAAACGTCACACACAGCGAGGCTGTTGTATCTAAGACTGGACTTCTCTCCCATTCAGGCCACCCAGAGGAATGCACATTCTTTATTAATTTTAAAAACATTTCTGATATAAAGTCTGAGAGAGATCCAAGATGGCGGAATAAACACTGTGCCTGCTGGCTTCCGCGAACAACTAAATTATAGCACAACCAACCTGGAGAACCACCTGAAGTCTGGCTGAACAGAGGTTTTATAACTAAGGATGTAAAGAAGCCGCACTGAGATCGGTAGGAGAAGCAGAGATGTGAGACAGGCTGACCCCAAACTAGTTGAGAACCAGGAGGGATCTCTTGGTCGCAGAGGTTCCCCCAGAGGAGTGAGGGATCCCAGCCCCACACGGGCCTCCCCAGCCTGGAGCACTGGTGCCGGGAAGAGGAGCCCCCTCAACACCTGGCTGTGAAAAACAATGGGGATTCCGACAGTTCAGGTGGGACAGAGGGTGACAGTAACCCAGGCGTCCTCTTAAAGGGCCGCGCACAGACTCACTCGCTCGCAGGCACTCACCTTGGGCTCCAGCGGAGGGTCGGTGACTCGGGGGGACATCAGGGGCATACGGGGAGCAGACGACTGAGGTGTGTGGCCTCGGGGCGGAGGCCTGGAGGACAGTTTCGGTTTTCCCTGTGAGGAGACCTGCCCGGTACAGCCGGCAGGCAGGTGCCATGGTTTCTGTGTTGAGCCCGCCCCCACGCTTATGCCCAAATCTGAATCTGATTGGCCTGCTGAGCTCCTGGGCTCCGCCCTGCTGACTCAGCTGGGACCCCGCCCCACCCCACTTTCACACAGTGGGAGGTGCTTTCTCCACCAGCCCCTTGCAGCCAGCCTCTTCCACGTTGCACTCTTTCTGGGAAAACTGTCAGAGTCCACGGGCCCCAGGTGGGCAGCAGCTGGCCTCAGTGAGCTCTGAGACTTTTGCTGAGTAGCTCCAGGCTCAGCACAGGCACCAAACCAGAATCTACATTAACCTGGTGACCACAACTCTTCCCATTCTAGTGACTCCCTGACACCCTGCCTCACCCAACTTGGGTATCACACGGGGCTTTATCAGCGGCTGAACCTTAGAGGGGCCGGCAGATGGCAGCAGGCCTCGGGTGTCCTGGCTTTCTGTGGAGCTAGCCCAGGCTCAGTACTGGTGGCAGAAGTCCTCAGCTCTCAGTGTGGCCTCTCACACACGCCTCCTGGTTTAGCACAGGCAGTGAACAATCATGGATCACTCTGCAGCTCCTATGAGGTAGCCCCCAGCAGGTCACAGTCTAACCATATGCTGTACTCCTGAGATTAATATAAAATAGCATTAACTGCCAACTGCAATTGAATAATTAAAAGGGGGGAAAGGTGTGGGGAATAAGAAGTCTCAATTTCCAGGTATAAAATAAGTCACGGGGATGTAATGTACAACATGGGGAATATAGTCAATAATATTGTGACAGCGTAGTACAGTGTCAGATGGTTGCTGGACTTATGGTGAACACTTCCCGAGGCACATAAATGTTGAATAACTATGCTGTACACCTGAAACTAATATAATATTGTATGTTAGCTATATTTTAATAAAAAATCTTTTGTATAAAGAATCATATGAAGTCAACCCCTCATCTCCAAGCAGTCTCTGCTTAGGGGTAGGGGAGCTTCCCTTAAAAAATTCTGGGCTATGTAACAGTTACAGGGATGTAGGCACAGCACAGGGAATACGGTCGATAATATAACTGTAATAACTACGTGTGGTGTCCCATGAGGACCAGACTTATTGGGGATCACTTTGCAATGTATATCAATGTCCGATCACTATGTTGTACACCTGAAACTAATGTAATGTGTGTCAATTGTAATTGAAAAATGAAAAAAACATTACAAAAAAAATTTCTCATGAATCCTCAAAGTTCTTTCAAGGGAAAGGAGAGCAGTGGACATCCTCCGCCTGGGGACGCTGGTGTTCAGGACGGTGACCCTGCCCCCAGATGACCTATGGCCCACGCACAGAGGTGAGACACACCTGGCTAGGTGATGAGACTTTTAAAGCCCCCGCTGCCACAAGTGGCCCCCACTCCAGGCTGTGGGAGAATGGCCAGCAGAAGCTGGATTCTGCGCCCCTTTTCCTCCCTCCTGGTCGGCTGGTCCTGTGAGCTCACCAACCCTGATAAGATCGCAGCCCTCGAGGCGTGCCTTCTCAGGAACTCTCCTTGCAAAATCAGATTAATTAATCCAGGGCCATAGGACAGAGGCCGACAATGGCGGTCTATTCTCCCCCAGCTGTGCGTGAACAGCCCCTGGAACATGTCTAACCCCCGTCATGCCTGGCCATTGCCCTGGGGGCCCTTCTGCTGCTCACTTCACGAGCTCAGGGGCCCCACAGTAGGTGAGAGACAGCTTGGGACCCATGAGGCCGCCCTGTCCATCACACTCTGGGCCTCCAAGGTCCTCAGAGGAAAACTTGACTCACTCCACCCCCAGGTGTAACGCCCCTGTTCGGAAAAAGTCTGACATGAAACTGAATTCACTCTCTGGTCAAAATAGACAGACTCAGGCCCCCTTCCCTTGATAATGGCAGGCAGCAGGGACATTGTAGAAAGAGCCCCAGCCTTCAGTCACAGGGGGCTCATACCGTCCCTGAGGGCAGGACACACACACACTCTACTTACCTCATTATCCCCAACAGCCACAGGGCAGGGTATTCTCCCGGTGTGAGTGGGGAGGACCCAGCAGATGCTGACCGCTAAGGTGCGGCTTCCTGCAAAGGGCAAAAAAGCATTTCAGGTGTGGCGGGCTCGGCCTCGACCATCCACCTTCCCCTGGGCAGGCAGCCACTGTCACCACGGAATCAGGTGAGCATGGCTGCGTTCCAGTGGGACTTTATTTACAGACACTGAGACGTGCATTTCATGTAATTTTCACGCATCATGGACTACTGTTCACCTTTTGAATTTTTTTTCAGTCATTTAAAAATGAGAAAACTATTCTTAGCTCAGCAGTCACACAAAAAAAAGAAATGGTCCACCAGGTCGGCTGACCTGTGACCCAGGGTGTGACTGAACAAGATCCCACAACAACCAAGGAATCCTGCAAAAGAAGGCGGGCCAAGGCATGCACTTCACTCCCAGATTGCCACCACAGCTACCAAGCACCTCCTTTAGCAACACAGATCCTAAACCTGACTCCACCTCTGAAGCCAAAACCACTGCCAGGGCCTCCACCTCCACTGCCGCCCGGGACCCGCCCTACAGCTGACATCAGCGTCACATTACTGAGAATTCTGAGGCTGTTTGTTACACGGCATAACCTTGGCAACCCTGCTGATACAATCTCTCTGTTTTCCATTTTTCAGCTTTAGAAATCGTCTATTGATTGCAGTATGAAAAGTGAGGGTCTGCTCACCGACACTGCTTCTCACTACCTTCTAAACACCAGATGATAACTATGTTACTGTTCTCAGTTCTTGTGTTGCTTACCTTTGTAAATTTAGATAATACACTTTATTTCTTCTACCACCTTTAAAGGTGTCTCCTGATTTTCCACTACGTAAATCAGGGCGGCAGCAAACAAACCCATGCCCACCCCCACCCCCACCCCACTGCCTCTGCTCTCGGTACCACTTTTAGCAATTATAATTCTATTTTTACACTGTCAGGAATAACTAACATTGGCATTCGGTCTTGCAGCCATAATTAAGCCTTCTGGGCTTTATTCCATTCTAGGAGATAAACAAAAGTTTTTAAAAACAGTAAGTGCATTTATACAATAGGACTGTACACAGGTTGTTCCCTTCAGACAGGTGGTTTGGTCCAGTTTTATTATCTGCAGTCCAAAGTTAGGGTCTCCTGCTGCCCAAGGGAGAAGGTTCCTAGCATCGAGCTTACACAGCAGAATGAAAAGGGCATTATTCTGAATTTCTGCGAGAGGTCCACCCAGTTGTAAAGATTCCTGTTTTTGTAAGCCTGCTATGTGTGCTGTCCACGGGGCTGGGGGCGGTGCCGAGGGGCGGGGCGGGGACAGACAAGGGAGGGGAAGAGTCAGAATTCCCAGGACTGACGATGACTTAGCTCGGTCTCCCACCTCTGTTTCCCAGTCTGCATCCAGCCCACCAGAGCTCTGCCACACAGATCCGCTGCACCCCAAAACAGCCACACCCCAAACCCCGTGAGTGTGAGGCTTCTGTGCACTTTAGGTCTTGCAGAAATTTGTTGAAACATCTTAGCTCCTGTCAACCCCTTATGATCTGTTCTCTGTGAAGGGTTTGTTCCTTTTGTTTTCTTCTTTACTACCCCTTCAGCAGCGGGGAGAAGCAAACATGGCTTGGCAACTTCTAAATACCAGCGTCTCTCAATGAAATCATGAAACTCTGCTTCGTTACCAAAAATAATTGTATATATACATATACAGAAAACAAGACACAGGCCTTTTTGGTGACATGCTCCACAGAGCATCGTGGCTGCTCTGAACTGGCAGGTGACTGTCCCTGGGGCGTGCAGGAGACAGGCCTGGGGCTGGCGGGATCTTCCCTCCGGCAGTGCTGGACAGCTCCACGCCACTGCGCCCTCCCTTCTGGGCTCTGCTCTCCTCCCGGAAAGTGAGGGACGCTAGCAGCCTGGGAGGTCCCACAGGGGGAGGCAGCTAGGGGCAAATGCTTCCCCACCCTGAGGGGCACCTCCAGAGTCCTCCCTGCCTTTCTAGAGAAAAGCCCCATTGGCTGCCACCGAACCCGATGGCACCCTCCAGGTCTGACAGCCCTCCCTGCTCACTCCTGATGCGTGGGAACACCTCCCAAATGAACGCTTTCCCTCCAGTCCCACCCAGGCTCTGCTCACAGTGGCGTTCTCACCAGCACAGGGAGAACCGTGCCCACCGCAGACCTGAGCGGCTGTGTTTACCAGAAGGTGCTACCTTGTCACATGAGACAACAGTGCAGGCGCCTCGGGAGCTGGGTCTGGGTGAACAGGTCATCAGGACACTTGGTCCCGGCAGGTAAGGGGAGGGGAGGGGCCAGTGAACAGTGACAAAGAGGCCCGTTACAGAGGGCGTCTTAGAACAAAGGGTGGACGATGCCTGCGCCTGTCTGCTCAGGCTTCTTGCTGGGATCTAACGAAGGCGGCAAGCATCCAAAACATAATCCCAGAGGAACAGCCACTATCGCGGCCCCTCCAGCCCTGGGGCCACCAGGGGCCAACACAGAGATTGGCCAGGTGACACGGTCCCCGCCCCACAAGAAGGACACCTAGGGGCCGTCAGCTGCCAGGGGAAGTCCCTGTAAGCGGCTTTCTTTTGGAAAACCAGACCTGATGCTGTCATCAAGGAATTCCCAGCCTAAGGGAGAGAGAAAACAGCCTAATGGTGTGTCCCCAAACCATGGGACACATTCTCACAGTCGAGCAGGAAGAGGTCAGGGGGATTGAAGTGGTGCCAAGGCCTTGTAAGTGGCTCCCAATATCCACCTGTCTCCCTTTCAGTAATAGGGTCTCCCCACAGCCTCCAGCTTCACTGGGATGCAAGGCCACATAGCCAGAAGCCACACCCCCAGCCTTCCGGGGACAGGGTCTGACCATGTGACAATTCACACCAATGGAATGTGAGAAAGGGACATGGAAACCTCTGCAGTAACCCAGTGGGCCATGGGGACTCATCCTCTGCGCCCTTCCCTGTGGCCCCGGCCCACATGTTGGTCCTGGACCCCACAGGTCCTCACGGAGCACAGCCTCTGGGCTGTGCTGTGTAAGAGAAATAACTCTGGGGGTCGCTGTTACAGCACCTCAGCCTAACAAGGACAGGGCTACATTGATGGGGGCGGGGGGCATCCAGGAAAGCCTCCCTGGGAAGGTGCTCAAAGTGGGACCCACGGGCGAGAGAATGCCCAAGGTTTCACCCTCAAGGCAGCAAGGGCCATGGCTAGAGGTCCCACGTGGGTTTCCAGGGAGGTCCAGGACCCAGAGCCCTGAATGGGGACCAACCAGACCCCCTGCGGGTACCTGCTAACTGCTAAGAGCCCTCCAGGGCGCACTGCACTGTCTTACATACATGTCAGGTCACCCGATGAGGGAGGCGCTGCTGGTCCCACGTCATAGACGTGGAGTCTGACCAGAGAAAACCCCAGAGAGGGTCAGCGTCCAGGATGGGATTACAGCAGGCTGGTCAGGGGCCGAAGCCCATTTCCCTGTGGTCTTCTTGCATCTACTGAGTGCAAGGGGAGGGCCACAGGGTGGGGACAGAATGGACATGACTGCCATCTGAATTGGAGAAAAGCGTGTCCCCGGGGTTCAGGAAGGACCGCCTACGAGCCCCCCGGTGGGACACAATTCAGATGACAAATAAGGCAAAGCCACGCCAGCCAGGGCCAGCCTGCCCCACGGGAGCAGAAGCCCCGACAGGGAGCCCCAGAGGCCGAGCTGGGCCCGCCTTGCAGGCCCTCTGCCAGGAAACATACTCTCCCGAGGCCTCCAGAAGGGTGGGGCCACGCCCTCTGGCATTTTATCCTCAGGCTAAACCCAAGAGTCATTCTCAAGTTGAAGTTTGCATTTTACCTTGTTTTAAATTGCAAACAAGTTTCAGGCCCATCAATAGGTAAGTTAGCAGGAGCAGCCTCCCCTCGTCCCCTTGGGCAACCGTGACGAGAAGTGTAATCGATGGTCGGACAGAGGGAGAGAGCTTTGTGCTGGGCTGAGACAATGGCACAACACAGCAGTGTTTGCCCTCCTTAAGAATAACATTCTCATTTATAAAGTGTGAGTAACAAAGTCAATACTGCTGGGATTGGACGATAGCAGGTGGGGCCTGTTTTCTTGGCCTTTTGACAGGTGACTAGATAAGAATGTTCTACAGTCCTTTTGCTCAGTAAATCCACGCCCCCCCCATCTCCGCCCATTGGTGGTTGTGGTGCATGATTTCCCAGGGGGTCGTAACGAAGATGAGATGCAAATATGTGAGAATAACGTCCTCTTACTAGCCCAGGATCTTCACTATTCAAGAGTCATGTTCAAAGTGAGGTTTGCATTTAACATTTTCTAAATTGCAAACAAGTATTGGGGGGCCAGTTGGTAATTGTCCTAAACTGGGAGCCTAGGACTGGTACCCCTTTGGGGGTGAAGTGAGGAGCAAGGTGGGGTGGGAATGCGGTGCCTCCAAGTAGCCTGGGAAAGAAGCACCGATGACATCATTGGCATGGTGATGGCACGGGGCATGGGGGTGATGGTGAATTTCCGATACCTGGGCAGGTGTGCGATTGACCCCCTCCCATCATATGTATTAAGGACGCGCAGGCAGGCGGCCTAACTGTTTACAGGGCCTGCAGGGGGGCTGCCTCTGAAGGCGCCAGCCAGCAGCAGAACCACTCAGGAAACTGGAACCACACGTGTGAGCATCAGGGCACCATGGCCAAGTTGCCCTTGCCACTTGAACCTCTGCCCTCCCCCCTCCTGGCAGGAAGACCCAGAGCCCTGCTGTCCCCCCTGGGGCGGCCCCTGTGCTTTGCCTCATCCGGGACATATCTGCTCAGCAGACAGTACCAGATCTCAGCTTCTCCAGGAGACAAGCCTGGCGGGAGTTCCCAGGGTCCCTTTTGGCAGCAGGAGTGGACCCAGCTCCAGCACCGTGGGGAGCAGCACCAGGTGCCCCTCTCGGGCCCAGGGCTGGAGGAGGTGCCCCAAGGTCTCGAGGCCCATCAGTGTCACCTGGGGGACATTCCCTCGCTGCCCCCTCAGAGGGCACATTAGAGATATTCCCAGTGATGGACTGTGCCTTGGCAAGCCCATGAGAGGGCTGGCTGCCAAATGCTCTCCCAGAAGAAGGGGCCGTTTTGCAGGAAAGAGGAAAAATGATTGCAAATATGAGCTGACGTCAGCTTTGTCTTCAGAGAGACTAAAAGTTGGTAGCAGGGTGAGGTCATTCAAAATGCACTCTCTGCACCTTCTGAATTCTTTCCATCCCTATGGATAGGAGGGGCCCTAAGCAGAGGCCCTCTCATGTTCTAGTCTCCCCGCACCAGGAGCAACTGCCTGGCTCTGGTGTGTGACGTCTGAGACCTTCAGCAGGAAGTTACTTAACTCAGTCCCCCAAACATGACTCTATCTCTGGGGTTCTCAGCCTGAGGGATACCTGCCCTGGGAGAACACGCAAGAGTCCCAGAGAAACCTGTGCCTTAGAAACATCGGTGTTGTATGTGCACATGTGTGCATGTGTGTACGTGGGCATGCGTGTGTGTATGCATGCATTGTGTACATGTGTGCATCTGTGTGTGCATGTCTGTGTGTGTCACACATGAGGCCCGAGGCGAGTGGACACTCACAAGCAGAGGCCTGGGAGATCTCATGGCTGAAGGCAGCCTACAGCCAGTCCTCCAGAGCAAACAAGCGTCCACATGGACACGTTGTGTAAATCTGATTATCTCAACTCTGCTCAGAATGGAACCCACTGGATTTGGCTGAAATGCCCATGCTTGTAACAGACGTTTAAAGAATCTATGACCTCTAAGTGGAAAGCCGGTCACAAATCCCGTAAACATCTGGTTTCATGAGCCCATAAGGGACAGAGGGGTGAGACCGGGGCAGTCGGGAGCGTGGGTGGTGGTGCCGTCTCCTGGAGGAGGCCTCCCGGTGACCCTGGGTCAGGTCCACTCAGACACTGACCCTCCTCCCCAGAGCCACCAGGCCACAAACAGAGCCCAGCACGTGAGCACTGAAGTGTGCTGGGCGTCAGGGTCCGTCTGTCTCTGCAAATGGCTGACCATGAACTTTATCCAAGTTCAGGGAAAGCAGCCTTCAGGTAAACAGGCCTAGTGGAAACCCCAGCGTCTTGTACATTTAGCAAATGAGTGAAGATAAGATTTCCTTGTTGACAGCGTGATGGATGCAACACCAAGGAGCAGGCCCGACCGCTGTGTCCTTCCAGACTGTCCCTGACAGGGGATGGGTGACGGTCCCCAGAGGCGGTGGTTCTGCGACTGCCAAAGCCCAACAGAGCACCAAAATGAATGCCTTGGTTTAGCATATTTGCACAGCTTCATGCTGATTCCTGTCATGTGGGTCAGGGAGCAAAGAGCTGCCGACCTCAGAGAGGCTGAATCATACGTTCACATTTGTGCTCCGTAAGAAACCCCAATGAGGTGTGCACAGCATGTTTTGGGGTTTGGCTTCTGGGCTGCTGGGAATTGAATGCATGTGTCTTACCCTAAAACCTTAACCCAGGACACACAGGAGAACTGCTCTGCTTCTTGGTGACACTGACAGCCAAAGCCAAGTCTTCCCTTCTCCCCCGAAACAGCCTTGTCACAAGACTTTTTCTGCAAAGACAGGGACATTTCTTAAGATGACCATGAGGCAAATCTCTATCTGGTGCAATCACAAAAATTAAAACAGTTTTTTCCTTGAAACTTTGACATTCTAAGTTCCTAGGTCCACAATCATAGCCATAAGCCCATATGTCCACAAAAAAATGTCACTGAACCAGACATAATTATTCTTGAAAACGTTCTCACTTAATACTTCTGTTTTACAGGTTCACTTACTTTTGCCGACGGGTAGCACTTCATAGCAGGTGCCTGACATTTATGAAAATCTCAAGAGATGCAAGCTTACCATCAAGGGAACTATATCCACTAACTTGTTTTTTTCCTAACTCAGTTCAGGGAGCTTTAAACCTTTATTGGAGGTAATAGTTCAGAAAACAACCAAGGTTACTCTAGTTGGAAACCTGGGGTCCCTCCGTTCAGCTCACAGAAGAGCATTTGCAGAAGCATCGTTTCGAGACTCCCTGAACTACAATTTGCTGTCCCCTGCCCATCACTTGGAAGCCCTCCCCACTGACTTAATAAAACCCACTCCACCATGGACGACGAAGGACAATTTTGGTGGTATTGGTGCATGGGCCAAGAAGCTTCGACCAGACACAAACCAGCTGGTCTCCGTACGACCAGGATGGCAGTGAGAATGGCCTCAGTTGTGTGCAGTTCGCGTCTCCAGTCCAACCTCTTATGAGTGTTATCTCACACCCCAGGCACGACCCCCACACACAGACCCGTGGGACCCTCTTTACCATGAAAACAACTCGGCCAGGAGAAGTGACCGTCCCATGTCCCCACCTCAGAAGCAGAACAGACCCTCTCCCAGCCCCAGGCCAGCAGCCAGGACAGAGGAGGGGACCCCACTGATCCATCCACAGATGGCGAGAAGACTGAGGGGGCCCAGCCGGGCAGGAGGCAGCAGGGCGCCGATTCAAAGGCAAGCTCCCCAAGACGGTGGCTTGGATTTAAAAGGACTGTTGTCTTAGTCTGGTTCCTCCTGACATGAGGACTGGAGAGCAAACAGTTCTGGGGAGGTGACCCCAGCACAGCAACAAACAATACTCAATTGCGCAGCCCACCACAGGGGACACCTGGGGCTCTGTCCCCACAGGGGGCTCTCATCTAGGGAATGGGGCTGAGCAGTTTCTCTTCCAAATGACCCCGGGCAGAGGGTCCCAGGTTCAGGCAGGGGAACGCCCTGGGAACAGAGAGGACGAAGGCACGGACAGTGTCGGCTACGGTGCTGGGCTCCGTGTCCTAGCAACGATGTGACCCCATGTCCCTCCCACAGTGACTTTCTGTGAGTTCTGAAAATAACAAATGTAGGAGTTGTTAGAATTAGAGAAATTACGTATAGGACTAATTGCCCACATATGATTTCTTCGTGTCTAATTTCCTATATAATCATTATCTGTAGGAATTAGACAGATTGAGAGAAGAACTCACAGACTGTCAGGAGCCCAGATGGTCAGTGTCCACCTTCAAAGGGGAATGCACCACGGGTCACAGCTGCGGCCAGCCCTCTGGCCTCCCTCACTCTGGCTCCTGTGGGTTCCCGCTGAGCGCCTCCTGGTGCCCCCCTGAGAACTGGACACGCAGGTCCACGCAGAGATGGCCATGAGTGGTCACGGCAGCACTGCTCACAGCAGCCAAAAGGGAGATGAACCCAACGTCCACCGAGAGATGGAGTGGCGACAAACGGGCGCCATCCACACCGTGGGTGTTACCTGGCCACGCGAAACTCGCCACACTCGCTGCAATGTGGGGGAACCCTGAGACGGACGCGAGCGACAGGAGGCGGACACCACAGCCATGTGTCCTACGACGCTACTCACACCAAACGTCCAGAGCAGGGACTCTGCACAGAAGAGAGCAGACCAGATGCTGCCCAGGGTGGGGTGGTGGTGGAGGGTGAAGGTACAGGAGGGTTGTAGCTAAAAAAAGTTAATTTTTAAGGTCATCAAAATGCTCTAAATTTGAATATACTAGAAACCATCAAGTCATACACTTTAAATGAGTGAATTGTATGGTGGAATTATCTCAACAGAGCTGTCAGAAAACCTTCAATCAGTTCCTCAGGGCTTCAGGAGGCCCGAGCCACGAGCCCAGCTGGGGCGGGCACATGGGGCCATTCCCATCCCCACCCCAATAGCTGGGTCCCAGCAGCCGCTCCACCCCGACGCCCCCCACCAGTGGCAAACAGCACTTTTCTGAAAGTCACACTCCTTAGGGGCGGGGAGACGCTCGCAAACCCCAGGGCACTTACGATGCCGTCTCCAGGCCCCTGTCATCCCTGGCTTCCCGACAAAACTGCTTCTTTATTACCCATGTTGGATGGACTGTTTCGTAAAAGCATTGCCACCTTCTGTGCCTTATTAAAGATCACACAGAACAAAATCCACCACGCTTAGTCCCAGGTTTCGGTCCCACTCACGGAATTCCCGCCTGTACTTGGAGAACAGGGGGGCCTCACTCTGCCTATGTCCCTCCCCCAGGTCACGACATGGGGAGTGGCCTGCACAGCCATAGACAGCGACTACTGGACGGTGACGCCAGAGCACAGGACACACCCAACTCCCACCCGACGCAGCCATTGCTGGTCACCCCACCGCTCCTGGGGGAGCGAGGATCCTCAGCCCCGGGCTCCGTGCCAGCCGGGGCAGGGCCAGGCGGGCCGGGTAACTTGGACCTCTCCATGCATGGCATTTCTACCCATCACACTGTGCCTCAGCCCTTCCCAGTGCTGCGGACCCCAGGAGGGGTGGCAGCTGCCACCGCGGACCATGCTGGAAGACTCCTTGATGGCATGTGCTCGAGGCTCCACCTAGGTCACTGTGGAAAGGCAGAGGGCCCCAGGGACTGTGACTCCCGCATCTCGGCACAGCTCTGTGCCTCAAAATAGCCACCATATTGAATAAGTGAGGCGAAGGGCTGTCACCGTTCCCTCCTTCTGGCTATAAAGTCCCCCTTTTGCCTTGTACCCACCTGGCAGTGCTGTCAATCAAAGGGCGCGCCCTGGACAAGCTCCCCAACTGGGGATCAGAAATGTCAGCACCTGAGCACACTCACTGGGCAGGGTCAGGCAGCAGGGTGAGCTGGAAAAGCCAGACGCCAGCCCTTGGGGGCAGAGGAAGGCTGAGGGCCACGCACGCAGGGACAGCCAGGAGCCCACCCTGCCACCTGACGGACAGCTGCCCGGCAAGGCGGTCAGCAGGGTCCCAGTTGCCACAGTGTGGTGGGACCACACACGTGCTGCTCCCGAGACGATGGGTTACATCCCTTTTGAAGGTCTGAAACACACCTAGGAAGGACATGAAGAGGAGCCCTCAGGTGACTGAGAAGTGAGACCCTGCCTCGAGAGCTGATGTGGTCTGGGCCCCTGGAGCCGGGTTTTAGGGCCCGCAGCACCGGGTAGGTGGGCTGGCTTTGGCCCCCGCAGGGTGGCGAGGAGGTGGGCCAGCCCTGCCCCACCCCAGGGGAGGCTTCTCCCGCAGGGAGCAAGCTGCAAGCAGAAACGCTGCCCCACAACTCCGAGCAGCAGCAAAGCAGCGTGGCTCTACCCAGGCCCCGGGGCTGGAAACCCTGCCACAGGTGGATGTGGTCTCCCAAATTACTCCACCTGCTCGGTGTGCCCCTCCACCCCCAGCAGAAGAACGACTGTCAACCTCTGGGGTGCGGAAGTGAGTGAAGACACCGTGCCTCCCTGTCCTGGGGCCCAGCCCCGGCTCCCGCTCGCCCACAGGCCTCACCGCCCTCCATTATTTCTCAGACCACAGCTCTTGCCTGGGCTGCACACTCTGCGGCCACGCCCTGGGGCCTCTGTAGCAAAGGACAAACTAGCACGGTCCTGGCACAGTTGTCAACTTGTTTGTGAAATAAATGAACTAGTGGATAAGCTGCCCCTGGGGTCTCCAGCCCCCAGAAAATAACAGGGCGGGTGGGCCCCTGAAACCCAGGGCTGGTTTGAGCCTGGACTCGGATGCTGTGGGAGGAGACCGCCATGAGGGGAGGCCTCTGGCCTGAGGGTCAGACCTGTGTGTTCTCCCTCTGGCTCTGCTGACGCTCAGCCCTTTGACACGGTGAGCAAGGCACCTGAGTGAGATGAGTCTTCGTTTCCTCATCAATCAAATCAGGGGTTGGACCGGTGTCTCAATTTCCTTCTAATGTTCTGAATTTCCATGATGCTCTCCAGAGATGACATCACACACGTTGTTTGTTTATTTATTTATTTTTGATGAGTCAGAAACTCAGAGGATTCCTGGGCTGTCTGTGGGCCCCGCACGGCCTGGAGACAAGGATGAGGGTGGCGTGGACCACGTCCCGTGCCTTCTTTACGGCAGCGCTCTGAGCACTCTGTGTTTGTTTTCCCTTTGCATCTTTGCTCTCTGAATGATGATTTATCTGGCTTTCAGAACACAAGGCTGAAAGGCCTAAGTGAGTGTGTGGCTTCTGGGGTTGTTTAGATTTATAAATATTTTAATAGGATTTTTATACCTTCATAACAAATATCTTAGAAACCTTTGCACCAGGAGCAAATTCCTTGTGTGTTTTTTTTGTTTTGTTTTTAAACAAAGCCCATCTTAAATGAGAGAGTAAAAAAGACTCAAGAAAACTGTCACCACTTTAAAAGTCCCTAAAGAGTGTGTGAGGGTCACACCTGGTTTACACCCACCTCTAATGTTCTAATGGCAATAATTACCCGTCATTCCTTACGCAGCTCTGCCCCACCCAAAACTTCCGAAACTTAAGTCAGGAACAGATATGCCTCATTTTAATTAGACTTCTGAAGGGTTGTATTATTGAGTAAATAAGACATACTAGATATTTAAACCTCTAATTGGAGAAATTATAAGGCCACATTAGACAGGAGAAAACCCCGTAGTTAAGTGGTGTAACAGCCCAGACCCATTAGTAGAGCACACCAGGACCAGAGAAGGGGAAACAACTCAGCTCTAGGAGGACATGGAAGCAAATGAACATGGGGAGGGCACAGCACACCTGCTTACACTGGCCGCCTTCCCTCCCAGCACAACTGAGCCCTGTACATATGGGTCCAGGTTTGAAAGCTCTTTGCATAAGATCTCGGTTTATCTCTGACCTAAAACCAGCTTTTCTCACTCAACCCATCCTCCTGTGTCGAATCAAAGACCTTATAAAACGTTCCCCAGAAAACAAAATAGCTGTAAGAATCCCAGGTTGTGTGTCCAGGGCACCAAATAGCTATCTGAAAACTAAGAAAGACGACTTGTGTCCAGAGACTCCAATGTGGGATATTCTGCAGACACAGACTGGCACCCACCCTTCGTTTCTGTGCGGTGGGGATAAAACGTGCAAACAAGCAGCACACATTAACCTGCGCAAGCCCAAGAACGAATGCTGTCTGGCCTTGCAGACCATAATAGTAAAATGTATTATTGCCCTGAGAGCAGCTCAGATGATGTTATGATGCTGGAAGCCAAAAGATGACAGCAGAATTGAACTATTGCCCAAAAGCAATTACTGATTAGAATTGATTATTTCTGCAAAGAAAGGTGACCGATGGATTAGTTGTCACATGACAGCAGATTTGGGCAAAACCGCCGTAATAGTTAAAGGGACTGAGCCACCTGACATTAAATGATTCTTCTGGATGCTGGTCTATGAACTTGAAATTAATGGGATGTTGACCCAACCGCTGGGTTTTCCAGGCTGTCCCCTTCCATCAGATAAGATGGTGCCATGCCTGTCGTAACACCCTGAGATGTGAGCCAGTAATGTTTAAAACCCAACCATGCTTCTACGGTGGTTTTTATTTTAACAGGGATTATAAAAATACAGACCTCGTTTAAACCCACAGTAAATTAATGGGAAATGATATGTGACTAAATAGTTGAAATTTGTTGCCATGTCTTATTTGATTTGCCTAATTACACGTTTTACTGCTTCCTTTATAGAGCTGTTGCCTAAGGTATCCACAGGCTTTATACCTACTTCTTCGTTAGTAGCTGAATCACAATGCCACATGATCACGTTGGCATGCAACCTGAAAGCTGCTTCCAAGCCCATCGACACAGACGAGCTGGGGGGCAACGTTCTTCAGCCTTTTGGTGGTGGCATGTTAAGACCCGGAGATGAGCGTTCGTGTCCAACCCGATACAAAGGCCCTCCCGGGCACTGCAGCACCTCCCACCGTCATCCGTCCTCCACCAAACAAAGCACAACAAAACTAGGGCATAAATACATCAGGGCAAGAAAGAATACACGTACACAACACCCAATACCGTCCGCCACCGGAGGGACACAAGAGAGGCCAAGACAACCCAGCACATACTTCGCCGGCTCCCATGGCCCAGTGAATTCGGCCGTTACCATGGCCAGAGGGGCCAGGGGCAGACTCCGCAAGGCAGGCTTTGTCTGGGCGCTGCTCAAACAGAGAGCTGGGGTTCAGCCTGCTGGTTTGTGTACTCTGGGGTAAGCCGTCCTCACTCTGAAAAGGCCAAGAGGAGAAGTGTGGAGTTGACTTGCTCTCATACCTTTGGGTTTCTCTTGGCATCTCGTCCCCCCGCCCCCCACCCCCCACCTCCTTCAGGCCTTCGTCTGCCTGCCCATCGTGGAAACAAAGGACACTGAGCTGTCTCAAGGGAAGACGCCAATGAGGAGAGTCCCTTCTCCACGGATAAGCTGCCGGTAGGAACAGGCCAGACCCCTGGGCTGAGTCACGGCGGAAACCAGAGGAAGGTTTGCACAAAGAGAAAGAAATGCCTCCAGAGTGCAGGGCAGGGCCTGGGCCAGACATGGCAGCCACTGCAGCTGAGGCTGGAAGACAGAAGAGCTGGGTTCTAAGCGATCGCGCCCAGACACAGCTATGAGTCAAAGGCAGAGCAGGGCCTAAAAGTCAGACTCGCCCAAGCGACACTGTGGGACACCAGCTACTCTCTTTTCATACCTCATCTTCCTCTGCTGCCCAGTGGGGGAACCACATGGGGTCTGCCCCAGTTCAGCGCATTATTGCCCAGACTAAACCCTTGGAAAGCATGCGTTAGCTAGAGTGTGATGGAGAGGCTCATGCTAAGTGAAACAACCCAGCAGGTCACTGTGAAGACACGCATGGACTGGGATTTGTCCCCCGTGGTTCCGTCACTGTGACGTGTCCCCACTGGCTGTTGAGAGAGGTGGGGAAGCCTGCACAGGAAGTAAGATTAGTTAATTCAATTTGATCAAATGTCCTTTTTGTCAAATGAAAGAAGGGACCCGTGGTAGCCCCCACTCTGTTTAAAAACAGTTGAATTATTGACACTCAGTTGCTGTGGCCTGTTACATGTATTTGTACCCGCAAACGTGGCAAGTCCAAAAATAAGGCTCTAGCCACCACGAGTCGGTCTAACCGTGAAACAGCTTTTGGTGACGCACGGGGCAGAGGGAAGTCTCATCGCCCCCTTTCAAGACAGCAAAGAAGGGGATATTCTTTAGAGGAACAGGGTTGGGGAGGAGGTGGTGGGGTGCGGCTGCCCAGCCCATCTCAGGGGCTTCCCCGACTCCACGACTGGCTGGCTGGAGCAAGCGCCAGCAGAGCCGACAGGGCCCTGCCATCCAGAAGAGGAGGCTTGTCTCCTGTACAGGGTGGAGGCCCCAATGGACACACCTACGGGGGAAAGAGGGGCCGGCTCATGGCAGGGCGGGGGCGGGGCACAGTCTCAGTTTCCCCACGCTAAAGAGGCTGTTGCATAAGCTCCTTCGTTCTGCTGGGGCTAAGATTGTGGGGTCGGTGGGGTGGAAGGGTGTCAATTATGCCAGCCTCCCTCTGGCAAACAGGAAACACGTCAGGAGTGGCCCGGGCACTGGCCTGGGTGCCTGCAGCCTGTCCCAGACCCGGGGAATCTCCTAGTGCACTCCTACCTGGCGGCCCCTCCCTCACCAACATACCACATGAGGGAACACCTCCAAATAATCACCAACCCTGAGCAGAAGTTCAAGTCTGTGTAGAAAATCCAGCCCTGAAGGGACGCGGGACTCTGGGTTCAGACTGGCAGGACGGAGGCGTCCTGGCACAGAGGGAGGGTGGAGGTGGGGTGCCACCCCGGCTGGGCGGCCCTGGCCTTCCCTGGAGCCCACAGCACACCCTGCAGTCCTGCCAGATGAGTCTGGGTTTGCTGAGCTCTTCTACAGGAGCGGCCTCTACGCTTCTGCATGTCAGCATTGCATCCCCTGCCTTTTGTTTTTTAGGAAAATGTTTGGACAGAAATTGCCCAGGTGATATAAGCGCCGTGCTGGCTGCCAAGAAGGTCATGGCCACCCCTTTACAGTGGCCGAATAAACTCCCCCAAGACAAGCACTGGGGGCTCTCCCAGCAGGGGGAGGAAGCAGGTGCAAGGGGCCTGAACAGAGGCCATTTGGAGCCCCTCCTTCAGAGTCCCCACACCCTGAAGGCAGGGCGGGGTCTGTGACAAGTCAGCCCCCCTGCTGCCCGGCTCCATCTCTGCACCCTCACTCCTGAGAGGACCCAACCCTCATGGTCACACACACACACACACACACACACACACACACACACGTCACCCCTCACCATGTCCCCCATACCAACTCTCCAGAAAGCATCAGAAATGTGCACAGCCCTGAGCCCGACGTGTGGAGTGTGTGGGCGCCTCCCCAGCTCCCACGACCAGAGGGGACGCAGAGGCAGAAGGCATTCTAGGAGGAGAGGGCGTCCCGGCCTGTGGGCTTTGGGGATCCCCATCGGAAACCCGCCTGGATTGCTGAGCTACTCTTCTGGCCAAGCTGTCCACGTGGCCCTCACGTGCAGTCAGGGTTCACTGTGACGCCCCCATCCCCCGGCCCAGGGCCTTGCGTCTCTCCTGGGCCCAGGCAGCGTAGGACAGGGAAAGCAAGGAGTAGGGCGCACAGAGCCAGGTCTGCCGCCCGCTGTGCCCTCACTTCCTGAGCGTGAGGCCACCTCCCCACACGGCACTTCCTGTCCCACTCACAGACATGGCCACGGGCCTCTGACAATGGCTGTGAGACACTTGGAAACTGTAAGGGCCACACACATCTAAGGGAGAACTAAGACGTGAGGAGAAACACCCACCACTGAAAACGAAGGCTGAGCGACTGAGCCGAGGTGGGGACCCCTGGAGAGAGGAAGTCTGTACACACTGAGAAAGCGACACTTCGGGCCGTGAGCCTGCCTGGGCACAGCTGCTGGACCCACCATGGCTTCTGTTTCCACAGCCGGTGGTGTGGCCTTCCTGTGTGTCAGTGTCCCCCCTGCACCCAGCCCGACGTCAGCACCTACTCTGAGCACCCACGTGGGGCGAAGGGCATGTAGAGGTGAAAGTTGTGGCAGGGGCGTGATCACTGCCTCCCAGGCACTGCGTGAACATGGAGAGAAACCCACCGAAAGGTCCCCACTCCTAGGTCCGCTTTGGGGGGACCACAGCACCTCAGGCCTCCCAGGCACCCCACGTTTGCTGAGCAAACCCAGCAAGAGTAAGGGCTCTGGAAAGAAGGGGTCTCCAGATGTCATCTGCAACCCTGCTTCAGAGAGTGACAGGCCAGGATGATGCCAGGCCCGTCCTGCCACGGTGCAACGTGCAGCTGGGGCACCCACCTGCCACCCCCTGGCGGTGCCCTCTCTCCACTCTGCTGAAAAACGCTGCCCCCAGTGCCAGCCCACGCAGGAATCCTCACCCCACCAGGCCAGCAGACGTCTTGGGTGCCTCCTCCTGCCACGGCCGTCACTGGCCTGCTCTGGGCTACAGGCCATGCCGACAGCACACAAGGAGGCCAGCAGTTGCTGGCAGCGTCGGCACAGGGAGGAGAGCTACAGTCCTGGGCATCCTGGCTCAGCCGCCCCCAGGGCTCTCAGGACGCTGGAGACTTGGGTCGCCCAGGCCACACACTGGGCCCGGGCCAGTGCGGGGAGACAGAGCTGAAGGGACGCCTCCCTGCAAAATTCAGAGGGAGGCCCTAGCAGGCAAACACAAGGGAGAGATGGAACCACGGATATTCAATGTGCCAAGAGTAGGACAAAATCAGAGAGAAACTGAAACTGGAGCGTTGGATGGAAAGAGATTGAGTAGAATCACCACCAGGAAGAGAAATGAAAGGGGCGGGGCCGCGGGGAGGAGGAAGCACCGGAGGAACGTGGCCGCAGCCCGGGCGGGCGCGGGGCGACCAGAGCTGCAGCGCAGGGCACCGCGGTACCAGTCTGGGAAAGGGAAATGGACGGGTCGCAAAAGCAGGTGAGCAGGATGGGGCAGGACGGACCAGGGGCCTGCGGGGTTTCCCAGCCCCGCTGAGCCCGAGCCGCAAGGCAGAGTGAGCGCGCCATCTAGCGGCGGGGCCGGCGGGAGGCAGGGCCCTGCGGGAGGCGCCTCCTGGGGGCTGGGGGGAGATGACAGGCAGCCACCTGTCCTCAGCAGGGATGCTGGTGAGGGGTGGAGGGGGGGGGAGGATGGAGGGCGGGAAGGATGGAGGCACGGATGGAGGGATGCAGATGACCGCGGAAATGGGGCAGAGTCCAGACAAATTACAAGTGGATCCTGAGGGCTGCCTGGGGTGTCTGGCCAGGTCAGGCAGAGGTGGGGTTTGGAACCTCTGACCCTCATGGGGAGGGGCCTGAATTGTCTGGAGGGGGAAAGGCAAAGAGAGGGAGCCATCTGGTGTCTGGAGGTGGAAGACAGCGTGTGTCTGGTGTCTGGGAAGTGGGGAGGGGGCAGGATGAAAGGGAAGGGAAGTGGGGGGGGAGTGACTGGGGCCTTGCCCTTGTTTCTAAGACAATAAATACAAACTGTGATTGAGTTTTGTCCCTAGTTCCACCTCAGCCCACGACAGGGAGAAAGTCCTCGTTAGTAAGGGGTCAGTGGCGGTTTTATGGTCCATCTTTATTTCATTCTTGAGGATTGCCAGTCCCCGGGCAGGCGGCCCCTGACAGGCTCTGGGGTGTCCAGGGCTTGGAGATGTTAGAGGGAGGTGGCCTTGGCCCGACCCAGGGGCGAGGAGTCCTGACCGGCTTGGGAACGTCCGCCCCCCCGCAGGCGTGCGCCCTTCCAGCTCTGACGTCCAGAGCGCAGGTGGCGGGTCTGAGGTCTCCGCACCGACGGGGATCGCTTGCCCTGGGCGCGCGCCTCCCGCCGGCCCACCGCTGCGCGCCCGGTGGCGGTGGCTGCTGAGGTCCTTTGCCTGTGTCTGGGTTTCGAAGGGAAGGCTCAAGAGGGGGAAAGGGAAGGGACTGGGGCCAGGCGAGAAGCAGGGCCGCGGGGGAGGCCAAGCAAAAGGCTGCTGCGTCCCCAAGGCCCAGTGTCTTCTCAAGCCCCACGCAGCCCGCACCACCCAGTGCTGTTACATGCACACGCGCCGTGCAGCAAGCACCCCAAGGCGCCCCACCTTCCTGGGTCCAGGACAGTGTATCCTTTTTGTCTGTTTCCCTGGAGGCACACAGAGGCACAGAGGCCACAGCCCAGACAGTGAGACCCCCTTCACATGGCAGGCCCTGATAAACTTGGGTGCTGCTTTCCCACCTTGCCCAGGCATGGGCGTTCTTCCCAGTACTTGATTCTTCACCAATCATAGGATAGAAAAAACGAGAAAGGTGGGCTGGGGGACTCTGGGCAGCCTGGGGAGGGCCCAGGACTGGCTGAGCCTCGATAATGATGGATCTCTGCAAGGCCCAGCTGGGTGGCTCCTAAGTTTCCCCCTTCCATCACCCCCCACCAAAAAGGCTATCTGCAAGGGCGCTTGCCTGGACGGCTGGAAAGGTCCCATTGTTTCAAAGGTCCAGCCTTCAGACCTGGCCTCTCCCACTCCACCCAGCTGGGCTGGGGTCAAGGCAGAGCGCTCGCTTAACTTCACAGAGCAACCGTCCAGGGCCTGCCCCTCTCAGGGCCAGCACTTCCATTCACACGAAGAACCCTGGCTCCTCTGCCTCATTCTAGAGCAATCCTTGCAGATGAGTGAGATGGGGAGGACTGAGAAGGGGAGGGTATGTTCTGCAAAAAGAGGAGATTTCTGATGTTATTTTTCTGGTTTACATAAGGACCTTTTTTTCTGAAAGGAGCACAGGTATTGGGGACTCCAGCACTGCCGGCTCTGAGTGCTGGTCGCTCTTCTGGATGCCGCTCTTTGAGCAGAACACTGTTCCCCCAGAAGCCTGCCCCATCTCCACCTGCAGCCCCCACCAGCGTGAGCACTGGCTTGCAGGGTTCCCCGGAAAGCCAGCTCGGCACGATGGGCAGGAGCCTGAATCCCACAGTCAGCTCATCCCCGGCCTGCACTTTGCTCAGATCGATAGATGGAGGGGGTGGTGTGTGCACAGCCGTGCCCACTCACCGCTGCCCCCAGGCACAGCGGGCCTCCGCCCAGCACACAGTGTAGGCCCCTGCTCCAGACCACTTGGCCCAGCCAGCAGGACGGTCGCAGTTCAATCTGTACCAGCCCCTAAGCATGCCACACCCCATATTCAGAGGGTTAAAAATGATGCATTAATTGAAATGCAATAAAGGAGTATTTTCAAGTTTTTCTAAGGCACCTAGAGCACGTCAATAGCAATGCTTTCTGCGTGGTCAATCAGAGTCACCCTCCGTCCAAGGATGTTGAATATTCAGGAGGACACACAGACCCTCTGTCTTTAAAATATGGGGAGACGTAGCCTGCGTGATAAAGTCTCTGAAAAAAAAAACACCACATTTAACTAAGACCTGGGCAGCTTTGCCCCTCAAACATTGGAGAGAATACTTGTTTGATGATCGAAGCTGGGGGGGGGGGGGTCTAGACTGTCCTTTAAAAACTTAAGTTGGTTTTAACTGAAGCAGCTACCATTCTGGAGAAAGTGAGGGGGGGACACGGAGATGTGCACAAAGCAGGGGGTGACTGATGTCATCCTGAGGAGCCGGCCGCCTCCCTCACGCCCACCTTTGTCTTACTAGACATTTTCTTTTTTAACGCGAAGCCTTCAGGTGAAAATAAAGCAACAGCAGCAACAGAAAAAAAAAATTCTAGTCTTTTTTAGGGTTAAACATCAGAAGACAAGCTTGTTCTGCCTTGGCCAATCAGATACGCCCCTGCCAGCTATAATATAGTACTGAAGGCAGCCTCTCTCACAAGCTCTCCAGGCTTGCTACCATTTAAAATCAGACTCTTTTTGTCTTTTGATTGCTGTCTCCCGCCCCAACTCTGATGTGCTCCGTTATCAGCGACCAGCAGCCTGCCGCTCCAGCCCCCGTCTGGGTGGGGACAGGCGGCGAGGCCCCCGCAGCAGCGGCGGGCAGGGTTCTATAGGAAGAGAAAGAGCGAGGCAGAGAGCGAGCGAGGGCGAGTGCACAGGCACACACACTCGCACACTCGCGCTCACAGACCCGCACGGGGACGGCTCTGAAGTCACTGGGTTCCATG
This sequence comes from Rhinolophus sinicus, assembly GCF_036562045.2. Lineage (NCBI taxonomy): Eukaryota > Metazoa > Chordata > Mammalia > Chiroptera > Rhinolophidae > Rhinolophus > Rhinolophus sinicus. The sequence continues at coordinate 51,637,310 of NC_133760.1, forward strand.
GACGAGATGCTGCTGCTGGCGAGATGTCTGCTGGTGGTGCTCGTCTCCTCGCTGCTGATGTGCTCGGGGCTGGCGTGTGGACCCGGCAGGGGATTTGGGAAGAGGAGGCACCCCAAAAAGCTGACCCCTTTAGCCTACAAGCAGTTTATCCCCAACGTGGCTGAGAAGACCCTAGGGGCCAGTGGAAGATATGAAGGGAAGATCTCGAGAAACTCGGAACGATTTAAGGAACTCACCCCCAATTACAACCCCGACATCATATTTAAGGATGAGGAGAACACCGGAGCGGACCGGCTGATGACTCAGGTAGAAACCCAGCACCGGGCGTGGACTGTGTCGCTTTCAAGGGGTTCTGTGCAACCAAGCAGTTCCAGACTTAGTCTGTTTGCTCTGTAGGATGATAGAAAGGCAATTTCGCCCTCTCCTTCCCCACCCACCTGCCTACCTGCCACCCCTTCCTCTTCCTGGAGGGGAATGGAGGTGAAGGGTCCAGCTGGAGAAGTTCAGGGTGGGGGCAGGTGGGGGGATGGTAGGAGATGTGGTCCATTGACGGCCCTGATTTAATTTGTCCTGCTGAAATGGCCTTCCCATCCTGCCTCACCTCTAGCTCGTAACTTGGGGAGACCTTCACTTTGGGGGCGTGTGCCCTTTCCAAGTTTGAAGTGGAAATGTTGGGAGGGGGCAGAAATCCCCCCACATGGAGTGGTTCCCAGGTCACTGTACAGATCAGACCTCAGAGCCCCACGTTTTCCTTCTCTTCTGTGCCTTTCTTTCCCACGGCCCCCCCACCCCCACTGCACCGCCCCCACCAAAGACCCTCAATCGAAAAAGCCAGGAGGCGGTTCTGACAAAAGGCAGGGGCTCCAGAAGCTGCCGGGCTAGTCCCTGGCCGTGTCACAGAGCTCCACTGCGACTCCGCGCTGGCTGTTGTGCCCCTCAGAGTGTGAATGTACCGATATTTCTTTAAGGGTGCGCTTTCATTCTCCCGGGCCGCGGTACTTGAGGGGAGGGACTTAGAACTTACCGACACTGCATCACTCTAGTTTTCAACCTGCTTGCATAGGAATTAGGAGCGACTAAATCCTAGCGGAGGGGGCTGGAACGGAGAGGCAAAGCGAAGCATGCGTTGCTCTCTCCCTCCCCACCTCCGCGGGAGACTTCTCCCTGCCCAAGGTGGACTGTCTGCAACTCAGTGCACGTACAACCGAAGCTAGATATGGATTTCCTGGCAAATATAGGTCAACAGCCTTTTCACTGCCCTATTAAAATAGTCAAGTCCTACCGTTAGGGCTAGGAGCGCACTGCTATCCGAGCTGCGCTGAAGGGGCGCAAGTGCAGCCAGGGTGGGGGTGGCGGGAGGCAGGCGCCACCGCCGGGCCCTCCGCTCCTCGCCCGAGCCCGGCCTCGCTGCGGAGCCGAGAAAGGACTCGGGCAGCGGGGAGAGCCGGCTCCACCTGACGGAAGGGGGAGGAGAGGGAGCGGAGGACAGGGCCCTTCTCCCTGGCTGTCATCCGCTCCCGACCACCTTAAATCTGGACCACGAGCGAGGCCGCGCGCGCCAGTGCCCCGAGCAGCGCGAGCCGCGGTTAACTCTGCGAAGGCCTCGGGGCGCCCTGCGTGCAGCCGGCCGAGGGAGTTCTCCAGCGGGTCCCGGGCCCCGACCCCCGGGCACCCCACTCCCCGCGGAAGGGAGGGGTCTTCTCGGGGTGCCGAGGACAGGGGAGGCGGGAGACAAGGCAAGAGAAGGCAGCGTGGGCGGGGACACCTGAGGTCCCCGAGCCGGAGGGGTCCGCGTCCGCCCGGGTGTGCGCTGAGCCGACGCCGGAGAGGGGCTCCCGGCCTGCTCGCCCGGTGCCGAGCGGCGAGCGCGGAGCCGCGCGCCCCGGCAGACGCATTCGGCTCCACTTACTCCGGGCTTATCGATCCCGCGGCTCGGGTTTCAGCGCGCGGGGCCGGGCTGCGGCCGCCCCGCCAGGCGCCCTACGCTGCTCGGTCCCGGCTAAGATCGGGACCCCGACGGCTGGGGTCGCCCGCGTGCGGGCGGGGAGGAGGTGCCAGGGTCAGGGTGCAACGCAGGCTTGGCCGCCTCCCGGCCTCCCGGTCCTCCGCGCCCCGCCGAGCCCCCAGCCAGGTCCCTCTTCCGGCCGCCCCGCCGGGGACCCGCGGCCCAGCGGCCCTACGCTCCGCCACTCTCGCCGCCGCGCGCGCTGGCAGCATTTGAACTTCTGACCTTCTGTCAACTTCCCTCAGACGAAGAAACGAAAACAAATACTTTTTTTCCTTGGGCAGTGGCTATTCCCGTTCCCAGCACAAAAGGACGGGGGAGGGGCAGCCACCGTGGGGGTGGGGTGGGGAGAGCCGAGCCAGCATTGCAGCGCGGACTCCACACAGGCCCCCCAAAACGTGAAGGGCTGGGGGGCGGCCCGGAAGGTGCCCTTGGTTTATCCCTTTCTTGTCCTTCCTTCTTCACTGGTTCTACGACTTGAGGGGGGCGGGAGGGGCGGGGATGGGGAGAGGGCGGAGAACGTGGGTGGTGAGGGGCAGGGCCGGGGTGAAGGGGTGAAGCCGGGACCGCCTCCCAGGCCAGAGGAGGTTAAGGCGCCTGGGGAACCTGCGCACCCGCTGGCCCCTCACGTCAGGTAACCACCTGGATTCTGTTCTCAGGTGCGTGTCCCTCCTCCCGTCTCGCCGTCCCTCCGCGTCTCGCTGTGTCTCTGTCTCTCTAATGTGACTGCCGCCCAAGTCCCTCAACCATGGCCAGATCGTCCCCAGTGGAACTTTGAGAGCAGCTCTGGAACGCCCGGGCCCTGGTTAATATTAACCCGGAGAGGGGGAAGCGCAGACAGACACCCTCTCCGCGCCGGCCGCGGGTGCCAGGCGGGGTGCGGCGGCGGGGGGCTCCGAGGGGACAGGGGGCTCCGAGGGGACAGGGGGCTCCGAGGGGACAGGGGGCTCCGAGGGGACAGGGGGCCGCGAGGGGCCGGGCCGGAGGGATGCGAGGGCACCGGCCTGAGAGGCCACGTTGGGCTGATTTCTGGGTGCGTGGCGGCCCTGCGGCACCGCGTGCAGGTGTGGGTTTGCGGAGGGCTTCCTGTTTTGAGGGGAGGGTTTTGGTTTCCCGAGTAGGGGAGGAAGGGTGGCGAGGGACGGGTGTGAGGACCAGGGGGTCTCTTTTGAAGTTGGAACACCCCTCCCCCGCGCTGGGGAAGCCCGTCGGCCATTGGCGGCGACAGCCCCTCAGGCTGCGGGACGCGGAGCGGCTGCGCAGTCGGGGGAGGTGGCAGGAGCTCAGGCGTGGGGAACCGCTCGGCCTCGGCGACACAAAGCAGCCCGATGGCCCCGCTGGGCTTCACGGTGGCTGCACAGAGCCGGGCTTGATTCGCGGCACACGACCCAGTAGTAAATTGATGACCGGCTCTGGCCGCGAGGCTCCGGCCGGCCTGGGCGTAGCGCGTCCGTGCAGCCGCGGGCCGAGGCCACTCGGCGCCGGGGGCGCGGGGAGGGCGCGGGGCGCGGGGCGCCGACTCGGGCCTGCCTCGGCCTGCGTCTCCGCCTGGGTCCTCCACCTCTGGCCCAAGTGGCGCAGCTCAGAGCGCGGGGGTGGGGGGGGGCCCTCTGGCCTCCCCGCCCCCTCGCCAGCTGCCCCAGGGAAGCTGTTGAAAGCTTCACGTGCCCCCAAGAGATGGGAGCTGGGGTGGGATGGGGCTCGGGACGCGGGGTGTGTGCGTGTGCGTGTCGGCGGTGTGCGCCTGCGCAGCCGGCTCCACATCCCGGCTCTTAACTGACCCTGGTTTACTGATTGATTTTCATGTAAAACGCGTTCAATCCTCGAGATGACCTCACTCAAACTCTGCCCTTCCGATTTATTTATTTTTTTTTTTAAGAAAATGGCTGGCAGGCCCAGAAACCTGCAGGCGCGGACCTGTTACCAGGGCCGCCCCTGGCCCCCGCCCCACCCCCATTTGTTGTATGTTTAACTCTGCGACCATATTACTAGTTTTTATTGCTGCCAAATACACAGGACTTTTCCTGTTGCGCAATCTGTCACATCCCCTTAAAAGGCCGGCAGCAGTCCTTCCGCAAGGGCTCTCCTCCCCCACGCTTTAGGAAAAGAGTCCCCCGCGCGATTATTAGGGTCCTTGATGGGGGCCGTCCCTCCAGCCCGGTAACCAGGCTCCCAAGCCGAGCATCGCCCGCCTGGAGGAGGCCAGCCCTGCCCTCCGCAGACGTCGACGTAAAATTGTCACCCACCTCCCCTGGGGTCAGCCTCTCTAAGGACTTTTGTCATTTCCCTCTTTTCAAATCTCGTACCCGACCAGCAGCAGGATTAGTGACCAGTGAGTTCGCAGCCACACAAACGCACACACTTGATTTAGTTGTTTTTATTGCTTCCTTCTCTGAATGGGACCACAGAACACGCGGGGGAGTCCCCCACCCCATGCACGCACCCTGGTGTGTGTCATGCCTGCTCGACAGTTCCTTACTCCTACCCCGCAGCTTCCTTGTGTTGGGGGGGCAAGGGCGCCGGCGAGAGGGTGACTCCCCAAGGGGAAGGGCTCCAAGGCTCCAGGCCTTTCTGGCTCCCCATCCCCCACCTCCTGCCCCACCCCCCACCCTCCACCTCTGAAGTTTGCTCTTCAAACTTGCAGGACACCATTCTGCACTGGGGCCAAGAAAACAAGCGGGGGAAGGGAACAGGTTAAGGAAAACAAGAGACACAATCAGACCACAGAAAAGCCGGGAGAAAGAGTTCCACGGGGAAAGGAATGTGGCTGTCCAGATAAAGACTGTTTGTCGTCCGGCCTGGCCTGCATTGAACATTATAACTCACCTGGTCGCCTTTCACTGCTGGCTCTCTACCACCCCTTAAGCTTTGCTATCAGCTCCCACCTCCCTCTCTACCTTTGGCTTAATTCTCACCTTAGATAGGCACAGGGCAGGAGCGAGGGTGCAGAGATAAGGCAAGCCCTTTAATTCCTTAAGAAGTATACCCTGTGCTTTCCTTTATTTCTTCAAAGGTGCACCCTGGGCCTCTCTCTGGCCTCCAGGTGAGAGAGAGGGGTGGAGCCCCGCACAGGTGCGGAGACATGGGACCACAGCAAGGGGGTGGGGGGCACCCTGGGGTAGGCGTGGGGCATGACCAAGGGTGCCCTGGTGGGTTCTCCAGCCACTGTCTGAAAAGAGGCAGTTAACTCATCTGCCTCCCAGGCCATGGAGGCCCTCTGGAAGTTCAGAATTTGGAGGCAGGCAGGCCCTCGGCTGTCTCCAAGGGGACCTGCTCCCTGCAGACCTGCCTGCCACACTCCAGGGCCCTCTCTTCTGAGCTGGCTGGGCCCCACTCCAGGCCTTCTCTCCCCACTTCTCCACACAGTGCTAGTCCTCAGGGACCAGACAGCAGCCCAAGGGGGGGTAGCGGGCCGGATGCTAACGTCTGTGGGGTCCCCCTTCTCTTGGCAGAGGTGTAAGGACAAGTTAAATGCTTTGGCCATCTCAGTGATGAACCAATGGCCGGGAGTGAAGCTTCGGGTGACCGAGGGCTGGGACGAGGACGGCCACCACTCGGAGGAGTCACTGCACTATGAAGGCCGCGCCGTGGACATCACCACGTCAGACCGCGACCGAAGCAAGTACGGCATGCTGGCGCGCCTGGCAGTAGAGGCCGGCTTCGACTGGGTCTACTACGAGTCTAAAGCTCACATCCACTGCTCTGTGAAAGCAGGTGGGTGATGGCCCTGCCTTCCCATAGCCCCCAACCAACTCCATATCTGCCCAGGAGATGTCACCTGTGCGCCCACCGCCTGATTCAAGGGAAAGTGAAATCTGAGGGCAGAAAGGGAGGGAATTGGGTGATGACTTGTGCTTCTGTTGTGGGTACCTGCCCTATGAGGCTAGTCTCTCAGCAAGGAATTGTACACCCCCCAAGACCACAGAGGCCCAAGGTCCTCTGAGCCCTCATACAAAGGGCACATGGTTTCCCCAGCCACCCCCAAACCCTCTTTCCGGAGGCCCCACTACAGGTAGCAGAGACAGGGAAGAAAGATGGGGGTGGTTCCTGGTGTGAGGCTGCATGGTTAGCCAGGTCTGGCATCCATCCTTCCTCTCATTTAGGGCTTAAGAATCAACCGGCCTCCACTCCCCGGTGCCCCCACATCCCCCTCCCCCGCACAGGAGGTTCTGTCCAGGGTGTGAGCCCCTTTCCCGAGCCCCTCCCCTGGGCGCCTGTGGATTCTAAACTAACTTAACTCACTCCCTAAGCCTTTGGGGAGAGGCCTGATGGGAGGTAATAAACCCACTCGTCACCACTTCCAACATCTGGAGCGGCAAGCCCAGAAGCCCCGACCTCGCGGGAGCCAGCTGGGCTGCCCCAGCGCAGGCAGAGCAGGGAAGGCAGGTCTCAGGCTGCAGCTGCCGACCGCCATCCCCTCCGCGTGAGCTGACTTCCCTGGGCCAGCTACGCCACATGCTGTTGCTGGCGAGGAATCGCTGTGAAAGGGAGACTTGACACCCACACGCGCATATAGCCCAACTCGGCGACTGTTTCTGCAGACCGCCATCGCTCAGCATAAGTTGGCGCATTTAGCAAAACAGTTCACACTGAATTTCTGTCCCCACCCCCTGCCCAGTTTTGCCTTTTTGTCTCCTAAACTGTATTTTAACAGCAGATGTTAGTAGAAAAACACTTTTAAAGTGTCAAGCCACACTTCGTAGGTAAGGAAAACAGTGGTTTCTTGTCACAACAGAAAAAATAGGTGTGGAAGGGGTCTCAGCCGAAAGGAGGGAGACAAGGCAGCGCCCCCACTGCGCGGGGACCCTTCTGCGGGGCTCTTTCCTCCCGCCACGGGATGGGGAACGGAGGCAGCGGCGGGCGGACCCTTCCCGGGAGCTCGTGGCTGCGCTCTCGCGCGCGCACCCCTCGGGGCACCTCTGTCCGCGGAGTCCCCTGTAGGGGTCCCCCTGGCCGGGGTCCCTAGAGGTCTCCTCGCAAATGAGCAGCGGTAATCCGGCCCCAGGGTCCCGCTCGCTAGCAGACCCCGGGGCGCGCAGAGCCGCTCATTGGCATTCCGCGCACACGGGCCTGGGCGCGGCGCGGTGCGTGTCAAGCAGGGTCGTGCGACTCGACGACTCCGGCTCGCCTGCAGCCCGGGTCGCATTCCGGGGGGCTACGGCGGGCCTCCAACGGCCAGGCCCGCACTTCATGCCGGAGAAACCGATGAGAAGATTAAAAACCCTCAGTAATTCCAACAGGAAGATTCTTTCTCGCGATCTCTATTTGCAAAAAGCATGATCCGGGAGATTGGAATGCAAAGAAGACTGGGGCCTCGGCGCCCCTCCTCCCGGACCCCTGCGCGCCGACCGGCTCCGATCATTGTCCTGGGGACAGAGAGCCTCAGAGAGCCCCAGAGGGCTCGAGAAAGCGCGTCGTCAAGGGGCCTTGAGAACGCGGCCGCTTCCAGCGCTCGAGCAGGCCCGCCAGAGGCCCCGGATGCCCCAGGCGCCGCGGGCAGCTCTCTGGAATGTTTGTTCAGTTGCTACAACCAAATAGGCCCCTGGCTGGGCGCTGGGCGGCGAGGCCCTGGGGAGCCGGTGCGGCAGGCGGGCGACGGGTCCCGCGGCGGCCGGGCGGAGGGAAGGAGGCTGCGCCCCGGCGCCCGGGAGAGCGCAAGGCGGCTTCCTGAGGAATCCAAGTGCAGAACAAATACCCTCTGAATTCACGAGGTTGGGTGTGTACCGAGCAGGGGGGAGGGGGTGGGAGGTAGGCGGAAGGACAGGAGTGTAGCCAGCCAACCTTTGTCACCGCCAGTCCAATCCTAAGAGTCATTAAAGAACGTGTCTGCATCTGAATTTTGTCACCGTGGCGGTGGGGTTTGGGGAGGGAGGTCTGCTCTGGCCCAGCCTAGAATCTCTCCCGGGAGCTGCGGGCATCCCTGTCCGGGCGCGCGGGATACCAAGCGTGTGCCCTCCTCCCCACACGCGCCTCCCTCTCGGGACTCACCTTCCTGTCCCCTTTTCTCTCCCTCTTCTTCCCCGCAGAGAACTCAGTGGCGGCCAAATCGGGCGGCTGCTTCCCAGGCTCGGCCACGGTGCACCTGGAACAGGGCGGCACCAAGCTGGTGAAGGACCTTCGCCCTGGGGACCGCGTGCTGTCGGCCGACGACCAGGGCCGGCTGCTCTACAGCGACTTCCTCACCTTCCTGGACCGCGACGACGGGGCCAAGAAGGTCTTCTACGTGATCGAGACGCGGGAGCCCCGCGAGCGCCTGCTGCTAACCGCTGCGCATTTGCTCTTCGTCGCGCCGCACAACGACTCGGGCGCTGGGCGGCCGCCGGGGGGCGCGTCGGGGCGCCGGGCGCTCTTCGCCAGCCGCGTGCGGCCGGGCCAGCGCGTGTACGTGGTGGCCGAGCGCGGCGGGGACCGCCGACTCCTGCCGGCCGCGGTGCACAGCGTGACGCTGCGCGAGGAGGCCACGGGCGCGTACGCGCCGCTCACGGCGCAGGGCACCATCCTCATCAACCGGGTGCTGGCGTCGTGCTATGCGGTCATCGAGGAGCACAGCTGGGCGCACCGAGCCTTCGCGCCCTTCCGCCTGGCGCACGCGCTGCTGGCTGCGCTGGCGCCGCTGCGCACGGACCACGGCGGGGACGGCGGTGGCCGCGTCCTGCCTCCCGCGCCAGGTGCGCCAGAGGCCGCGGATGCGCCAGGCGCCGCGGGCATCCACTGGTACTCTCAGCTGCTCTACCAAATAGGCACCTGGCTGCTGGACAGCGAGGCCCTGCACCCTCTCGGCATGGCGGTCACGTCCAGCTGAAGGCCGGGCGGAGGGAAGGAGGCTGCGCCCGGCGCCCGGGAGAGCGCAAGGCGGCTTCCTGAGGAATCCAAGTGCAGAACAAATACCCTCTGAATTCACGAGGTTGGGTGTGTACCGAGCAGGGGGGAGGGGGTGGGAGGTAGGCGGAAGGACAGGAGTGTAGCCAGCCAACCTTTGTCACCGCCAGTCCAATCCTAAGAGTCATTAAAGAACGTGTCTGCATCTGAATTTTGTCACCGTGGCGGTGGGGTTTGGGGAGGGAGGTCTGCTCTGGCCCAGCCTAGAATCTCTCCGGAGCTGCGGGCATCCCTGTCCGGGCGCGCGGGATACCAAGCGTGTGCCCTCCTCCCCACACGCGCCTCCCTCTCGGGACTCACCTTCCTGTCCCCTTTTCTCTCCCTCTTCTTCCCCGCAGAGAACTCAGTGGCGGCCAAATCGGGCGGCTGCTTCCCAGGCTCGGCCACGGTGCACCTGGAACAGGGCGGCACCAAGCTGGTGAAGGACCTTCGCCCTGGGGACCGCGTGCTGTCGGCCGACGACCAGGGCCGGCTGCTCTACAGCGACTTCCTCACCTTCCTGGACCGCGACGACGGGGCCAAGAAGGTCTTCTACGTGATCGAGACGCGGGAGCCCCGCGAGCGCCTGCTGCTAACCGCTGCGCATTTGCTCTTCGTCGCGCCGCACAACGACTCGGGCGCTGGGCGGCCGCCGGGGGGCGCGTCGGGGCGCCGGGCGCTCTTCGCCAGCCGCGTGCGGCCGGGCCAGCGCGTGTACGTGGTGGCCGAGCGCGGCGGGGACCGCCGACTCCTGCCGGCCGCGGTGCACAGCGTGACGCTGCGCGAGGAGGCCACGGGCGCGTACGCGCCGCTCACGGCGCAGGGCACCATCCTCATCAACCGGGTGCTGGCGTCGTGCTATGCGGTCATCGAGGAGCACAGCTGGGCGCACCGAGCCTTCGCGCCCTTCCGCCTGGCGCACGCGCTGCTGGCTGCGCTGGCGCCGCTGCGCACGGACCACGGCGGGGACGGCGGTGGCCGCGTCCTGCCTCCCGCGCCAGGTGCGCCAGAGGCCGCGGATGCGCCAGGCGCCGCGGGCATCCACTGGTACTCTCAGCTGCTCTACCAAATAGGCACCTGGCTGCTGGACAGCGAGGCCCTGCACCCTCTCGGCATGGCGGTCACGTCCAGCTGAAGGCCGGGGCGGGGAGGGCGGGAGGAGGGGGGGCAACGGCAAGATACAGCAAAAGACACACGGAAAAGCGCACGGAATGAGACGTTAATTATAATAATAATTAATAATAATAATAAAGTAGGACAGCCCAAAGTAGACTATAAGGAAACAAAGACCCTGGGAAGTTTTGTCGTCGTGTTTAGTTCATATATATTTTTTTGAATTTTTCGGTTGTTTTATTTTGGTTATTTTTTTCCACCTCTCCTGGCTATTTATTTGTTTGGTATGAATAGATGTTTTAAATAATATGAACCGGACCTTCAAGAGCCTTAAATAGTTTGTTTCTTGGATAATTTATTATTGTCATGTGAACTGTACTCACAGGGGGAGAGATTATTTTGTGAGGCCAAGCGACCTGCTCAGAGTCTATTTTTCTACACGTCCCTGGTTCTGACTTTCAGAAAGCGAAATTCTGTCCTCTGTCCCTCTTTTGCCAGCTCCTGCTTCTCCGCAAGTGTAAACTAAAACATGCTTCATGGGGGTCCACAAATTATATTTTTATACACAGAATTGTAAATTAGATTTTTTGAGAGATCAATACTTAACTGAATTACATTTCATTTTTGAAATAGTGTAAAATATGAAGATATATTATTTTTAATTTAACTAGTTTCCAATGTAACAGCCATCTCCTCTCTTATCTTCATGGTTTAATATTTGCTTTGTCATCAGCATTTTGGCCACATTCTTGGAAGTCAAGACTGTTACACACTCACACACACACATTTCTTTCTTTTTTTCTTTCCTTTTTTTTTTTTTTTTTTGACAAACTGGAAGAACTCTGTTATTTTTAACTTCAAAGAATTTATTAGAAAATAATATTTTTTAAAAGCGCACATAGTGATGAGCCCACACGGATGGAGCCCGTAGTTTGTACAGAGATAAACAAAGGATGTTTTTGCATTAATAAATTGAGAAATAACTGCTGTAAATTTACTAAACTGTATTTTTGAATATTTTGTAATAGTTTTATAGAAATAAAATGTGCCACGCACAGACTGGTTAGTATATAATAACTAAGAATTCCTGTTGCAGCCCTTTTTCTTTCCTTTTTTGGCTTCTTTGTTTGGGAAACCTAAGTGCTGACAGGAGTTCCCAGTGTTATGTTTAGATATGTTGCTTATACTGTGAATTCAGACCAATTCAGTAGGTAACCAAATCAGCGTGTTTATTTTCATCACTGGAGAAGCCTCAGCTCTGTGCCTATGGGGTGGAAGCCATCCTACACTCCGAAGGTTGGGGTGCTGTGCTGGGGACTGTCGCCCTCCCACCCCCACCCCTGATGAGCACAGCCTACCTGTAGGCCTGGAGGAGGGGCCCGGGGCAGTGCGCACCACTTTCTCTCAGCTCCATGTAATTGTTGGTGACCTTTCCCCTGGGCTTGGCTGCCCCAGGTTTCAGTGCTGAGCCCCCAGGCCTTGCAGGAAGGAGGTCCTTAGCTGCTTTCTAAAGCCCTGGGGGGCTCTTTAAGAAGGGTCCCCAAGGAGAGTACATGGTGTTGGTTCTCTCTGAACCGTCCCCCCACCCCACAGAATCTGTGGGAGGTCCATATGCTGGCCTTCCCTCCTCTCTGGTCACAGCCACTAGGGTCTCAGGGTGCCAGGGTCCTTGGTCCATGCTGGTGTCCTCAAGTCCTAGTTGTCTGTCTGCAGTGGTTGTTAGGTGGGGACTTTTGTCCCTAGGGAACGGCTCCTTTAGTGGGCGCCTTGTGGTCGGCGCCCTGAGTCATTGGGACCTGGGGGAGGAGGCCCTCCATGCTTGATGCTGCATTGTGTGCTCAGCTGAGAGGGGCTCTGCCCTCGGCTATCACTTTGAGAGCTTTGCTGTTTTTGAAGGCTACTGTCATGCTTTGTGCTTTGAGCCCAATGTGTCATCAGACTGGGCTTTGCAAGGGTGGGCTGGGAGGGCCCACTGATCTGCACAGATCAAGCCTGTCTGGAGGCTGGTGGGATTTAGGGGAGCAGAACTGAACCTGACGGCTTTGGGCAGGTCTGGAGAAGCTGCTCCTGAGATGAGGCCTGTGGTCTCTGGGGGTGTCCGCGAGAAGGCTCTGGCATGGTGAGGCCTAGAGCCCAGACACAGGTGCTAGGGCAGGGGGCCGGCCTGCACACTGAAGCTTGCCCTCTGCAAGCTTCCACGGCCAGGCCCTCTGAGCAGGAGTTGCCCTTGGATTTTTTTCAGTTGTGTAGGTGCTTAGCAGGTTCAAGGTTTACAAAGCCTGGTGGCATTTGGTTGTTTCTGCTCTGTTGACTGTTTAAGTCTGTGTATAAGGTGGTTGAAGGTAAACGGGAAGCACTGGGCACACCAGCAGCTCTGGCTACGTTGACGGACCTGACTGGTGGGGCTGTGCAAGTCCCAAAGGCACCTGTGCCAGTGGCAGAGTCCTGGTGGCCACCAGCTCTGGGGCAGCGGGCCCCGGGCAGCGCCCCCTCCTGGCCGGGCGCGGTGGCAATGCAATACACTGTTTACTTACCCAGTCCCCGACCCACTTTTCAAGATTCTTTTAGCTTTACATTAAGAATCCTCTGTTTCACGGGCAACAACAGGAAGCCACCTGGTAGAGAACCCAAACACAGGGCATCAAGAAGATGCAGCCGTTCCCCCGGGGAGGAGGCACCCACTTCTCCATCTTCAGGGTTGACGGGCCAAGAGTCAGTGCCGCGTCCGCGTGGTGTTGCTGGCAGCCTCCCTTGTGACTAAACGCGCATCTCCTCCTGTCAAAAACGTGTATCAGAATGTACTTGAAACTGTTACCTTTGTGCTCTATTGTTGAACAATTAAAGAAGTTACAGAGACTCTCGGCAATGTCTGTTCTGTGGCAGAATTCCTATCCCATAGTGTCATCCGCCATTCTCATTTTCTTCCATGAGGTTGTGCTGCAAATGTGAACGAAAGGTCTCCTTGAAAGCGCAGACTTCAGTGCCTTCGGTGGGGGGTGCGTCAGGCCGTGGGAATTTTCACTCGGGCAACGGACCATGTGACTCGCCCATGTGACCAGCTGGAGCTGGCAGCCCCAGGGGAGAAAGCAGCCTGGTCCTCTCCTGGTTGAGCTCCTTTGCTGTTGGCATGACGGCCATATGGCAAGTGTTGGGCAGACACGCAAAGAACACTGGTCGGTTGCAAGACTCGGCAAGAAAGCACCCAAAGTGCCTGCCGGCGCGCCCACGTTCTGGGTTCTGTAATGACCCAGAAAGGCAGTCGGTCCATCCTTGGAAAGAACGACCCACTGGGGGCGGGGGGTGAGAGGCCAGGGAAGTGACTTTTGTATGACTTCTTACGAGAAAATCACAAAACACTTCATGAGCCCCGATTTTCCCCAGGCCTTCTGCTGGCGGTATGTGCCAGGACGGGCCAGAAGACCAGGCCCGGGGCTGGGGACAAATCCGGCCTACTACCTCGTCGCATACATGTTTAAATGGGGGGAATATATGGAAGAATAATATTTCACAACATGTGAGAATTCAAAGAAATTCAAAACTCAGTAAGGTTGGATTGGAATCCGGGCGGCTCTGCCTCCATGCGCTGCCCACGGGCCCCTCCGCGCTCCCACGCCCCGCAGGACTGAGCGTGTGCGTCAGAGACCCCATCCTGAGAACTACACGGGCTGCAAAGCCTGACGAAGTTACTATCTAGGTCTTTGCCGAAAAAGGCTGCCAACCGCACTCTAGATTTCACCCGGAAAGCAAGCAGGGCTGCGGCGGGTGGGCAGCGGGTCCAGAGCAGGGGTGTGGACGCCGGCACAGAGCAGGTTTTGACTGGAATTCAAAGGATGGCCCACTGGATCGCACCCCTCACTGGGAGCCAGAGGGGCCCAGGGAGGGTAACAGACCCGGGAAGCCCCGGGAGCAGCCCCTTCGACCTGGCGGTGTAACAGGCAAACCTTAACGCTGACCAAATGTCAGCTAAACCGGAAAGAATCACCTATAAAAGGGAACAGCAGGGACCCAAGAGCAGTTAGAGGAAGCCAGCCACACCACCTTTATTTCCCCAGCTCCAGGAAAATCATCTCTGTTTGGAGGTAACCTTCTTTCCCTTTTGGGCTGAGCTTGATTTTTCTCAAATTAAGAAGAAAATCTTAAAATGCACATTTTGCCATAGAAACGAGTTCTGGGTCCTAGTACTACAAGGAGACATGGAAACTGCCAGGGGAGTTTGCATTCTCATGGGTGTCTTTGGTTTTCAGGATGAGGGCAGCTATGGTCCCAGGTGGGGGAAACTGGTTTAAATAAGAAGGTTCAGAAATATTAAAAATTAAGATAAATCAGAAGCGATATTCTGCCAAAAAGCCAAGGGGAAAACCACAGAACGTGGCCCCTGGGTGGAATCCTGTGTGTCCCAGGAAATCGATGCCCTTTCCACTGGACACCAACCCTCACGCTGGTTGGGGAGTCGGGCCCTCTAGGCCCCAGGGGAGCTGTGGGATCCCTTTCAGAGCCCAGCAACTTAGAGGCAGCAAAATAACCCCACGCACATAACCCCTGTGTCTGTCACCCTGCTGGTCCTTGTCATCTGAATCCCAGCCAGACTGCCCGCTTCCCTCACTCAGCCCTGGGCCACCAAACAGGCCCAACAAAGCGGACGCAGAGAAGTGGGGGCAGGAGGGGCTGTGGGGACCTGATACTCGCTGTGTCAGAAAGAGCCTGGAAGGTCAGCATCAGCACGGAGGACCAAGCCCTGCTTGGACACGCGCCCCGCTCACCTCGTGGTTTCTTGTCGTTGCTGTGGTGGTGGCCATTCTTATTACCTGGTGATATTTGTGGATGGCACATTCATCTCTCCCAAGTCTGGGGCTCTGAAGGGCTGAATGAGGCTTGGACGGGGTCCCTGTTCCCGTGTCCCAAAGGTCCATGCATAGGGCTGCTTCCGCGGGGCGCCGCACGTACAGCTTCCACTCTGTGCTCGTTCAACCTGCCCAGGTCCAGGTTCCACTGAGAACGCAGGCTCCTTCTCTGCCTGCCAGGCCCTCCCCAGGTGGACATGGCCAGCGGCGGGGAGAGCTGACCCGAGGCTGCCATACCACCAGGGACGCCACCACCCCGGGAGGTAGGCCGGTTCATGGGTCCCGGAGAACTCATGGGAGTTCTCGGAGCCCAGCACAGGTGACCTCCTGTCCCCTGAGGGCCTCCTGTCCCCTGGCGCTGTCCCTGGCAGCGGCAGCGCCAAGCTTGAAAGGCGGCAGGAAGCGGAGGGCAGGGCTTGGGGGGGTGCGGGGTACTGGATTGGGGACCCTCCTCCGTTCCGCCCCGTGGTTCCCTCTGCATCCAAGTTGCCAGAGGTTCGGCCTCACTAGAGGCCGGTGGAGGGAACGCGCCTCTGAGTGGAGTCCGAGCGCCCTCTGGTGGTCGCGGCGGGAGAAAGCAGGCGCGCCCTGCGAGCCCCGAGACCAGCCCTACTGCCAACTGGGGGCTGGTCCGGGCAAATATCAGAAGTACCCCCGAGAAGAGGGTGAGGGACGACAGGGTCAGCACTCAGACAGCAACGTCGAGGAGACCTGATGGGTACAGTTGTAGAGGGCAGTGCCACCCCGTCCTGCATCCCCTCCACTCTAGTGGCCCCAGTGGAAGCCCAGCCAATCCAGCTGCCCCCCCACACACACACCTGCGCGCACCAGGCCTTGCGCGGTGCTCCAGGGATGATGTTGTTCTTATATGCCAGTGGTGAAAAGAAGCGGGGAGAAGATGACTGTGTGGGGAAAACCGAGCTTGGCAGCAGCACCCGGAAGGAGCGGTTGGTGGACTGTGCACCCTGGTTTTGCTGGGGGGCCGGGAGCAGGCCTCTTGTTTCCATGGCGCTCAGCTTCCCTCCCCAGCAATGACTTCCCACACCTTGGGGTGAGCGCATGACCCGGGAGAAGGTGTGTAGGAAGGACAGGGCCACACACGTGGACAATGTCGTGGTGGCCTCTAGCGTTCTGGCCACACGCCTCTTCTTTACAGGCACAGCCCACCCCACGAGGCCACAGTGAACCCCTACTAACCAGCCTTTTGATTTGGGGTGGGGCCTCTATCCCTTCACAGGGAGGTGAGGCGGGGAACCCAAAAGTCCCCGTAAGCTCAGAAATACTGCTGCTGTAAGGCAGGACCGCTCCTACGTCTGTCCTCAGGCCTCACCTGAGTCCAGGTGAGACCCCAGAGAAGTCTGCCACACACAGAGAAGACAGGTGAGCTGCCAGTCTGTGAGTGGTGGTGGTGACAGCACGCTGACCCATCTTTGGGGACAGCCCCACTGGAGTTGCTGGTGTCACACATCAGCTGTCTCCTGAGTGTCCATGGTCCAACCCTGGGCTTGGCCATGTCAGAGGGCGACACAACGTAACAAGCAGTGATGCACCATTTGCTCCAGGGGGACCCAGACGAGACCATGCCCGCCCCGAATGCCGGTTTTCAATGGAAAGCAAACGCACTGTGGGCCCTGCCAGGTGTCCGCCCCAGCTACCCCTGGGGTCCGGCGACCCTGTAAGAAAAGTGCCCCCTCCCAAAACTCCACAGCTGGTTGGAGCATGACTGGGGATGGAGGAAGGAGCCTGGGTCAGAACTCTGTCCCAGGCCACTTTCGGCCAGAAGGCTCTCCTCCGGGCTGCTCCCCACGAGAGCCTGGAAGGCCACGGAGACGCCACAGCAGACCTCAGGGAATCCACTGGAGCTGGGTGTCAGGAAAAGCCTTCCTCTTGGCTCTGTTTTCTAAGGAAGAAGTGCCAGGAAAAGAAATCTAACAGACGGACGCTTATCAAATGTCTGGAAAACGTCCCACGCTGGAGTTCGCTCTCACTGTACGACTGACCCACCACGAGAAGTGCATTCCTCACCCACATGCCTCCATGTCACTGACGCCCAGGTTTCGTGACAACACTTTGCTCTTACTCCCTGCAGTGCTCTGAGGTGTTTCAGTCTTTCTGTTCAGATCAGCCACTAATTGACTTCCTGACCTGCCCGTGAGCTGTGGGGGGTTCTTCAAGTGCCTGCTCTGGATCAGAGGGAGGGGAGTATGGAGGGCGCCTCCTCCAGGCAGCATCCAGCATTGCGTTCACTCCTCAAGGGGCAGCGGAGGGAGGGACAGGTCCCACAGCGGCTTAGTCCTCCCTCTCACACCTCGTAAAGCTCCCTGGTGAGATGTGCGTTCCCAGGCGCGGCCACAGGCGGCCTCGCAGACCCTTCACGTCCCACTGCTGGCCCCAGCTCTCCACCCTGCCCAGCGCTGGAACCTTCCTTTCTCCACAAGGGCTGTGAGTGAGTGTGAGGTGGGAAGGAAGGGAGACAGGGAAGGAAGCTGAGTACCCAGGACTGGGGGGTGAGAACCAAAAGGGGAAACTGAGTCAAGCCCGGAATTCTCAAGGTGGGGTGAGAGCTCATCCCAGCAAAGGCAGCACTTGCAGCATCAGGCAGTGAGCTCCACGGCCGGACACGAAAAGACAGGGAAGAAACGCTTCCGGCATCCAGACGGCGGCAGAGGCGGCTGTGCAGCCCCCACCGGGGCTCGGCCGTCGCTGAGACAAGGTGAAGCGGGGGCCTCAGGGGCTTTGTACACATATGCAGACTTGCTCTATTTTCTGTTTTCCCAGTTCAATGTAAGGAACATACTTGATTGTTCCAAAGAATGAACTTATTTTTACATCTGCAGAGCTAAGCTCCTGCCCGGGACAGCAGGCCTGCTGTTGCTGGTGGTGGTCCCACAGGGGCCGTCGGGGCCTCCCCACACCTGCCTGAGGGGCAGGACAGGCGGCAGTGGGCACCAGGGGCTGACCGCTGCCCGCCACAACCAGCCCCGGCGCCATTTCATCTCTTCCCAGTTCTGTAATTTAAAACAACCTGGTGCATTGCCACCCGTGGGCCCCAGACACCTGCACTCGTGTGCTGTCCCTTACACAGCGGCCACACCTGCCTCCCCAGCTGGGGCGCGCAGCTATTTCTAGGAAGAGCTCCGTGTCAGTCCTGATGACTAGATGTTCAGTCAAAAATGAGTTTTTTTAGGTCAGGGAAATGAGTCTAAAAATACTTCCAGCTGCCTGCGAGTGTGCCAGGCAGAGGGAGCAGCTTTGCTGTCTTAAGCTTCTCGGGTGGCTGCTCCAGGTGGACCCTGTCACCGGGCAGGCCTGGTGACCCGGCTGGCACACCCCCATTGGCACACCTGGTCACACGGTGTCCCCCTGGCCAGCTCTCTCAGAGGTTCATTTTTAGGGGCCTGGGGAGGCTTCCAAGCTGGCCCCACCTCCACTCCTGCCACCTGTGACCTCAGGTCCCCACATTCACCGCCGCCCCCGAGGGACGAGCATGGCCCAGAGCGAACTGGGGCCAGGCCGGGCTCCCACTGCTCCCCCTTCCTGCACCACAGAAAGGTGGGCAGCGTGTGGTCACCACACACATCCAGCTAGTGTCAGAGGGTGTGAGTGTGCGCGCGTGTGTGAGCGTTTATGCATTCGTAGAAAACAGGTGAGCAGGGAACCCTGACATGTTGACCATGCGTCTCCGGGTGGTGAACTTCCAGGAGGCCTCATTTGCTTCCTCTTGCTCATCTATATTTTCCACATTTGTCTCAATGACAATATGTTGCAGGCAAAAATATTTTAATTTGAAAATGTTTTTAAGTGTTTTGCTGTTTCGTTTGCCCTCTAAATCCATCCAGGTGGCACTGTGTCCGTCCCCAGGGAGTCCTAGAGTTGTAGGGGCCTCTGCTTCCACGACCACTTCTAAAACCCACAGCGCACGATGGTGGAGAATGTCTGAAACGACAGAAAGTCTCCATCGTGTGAGGGAGACGTTAGCACTTCTCAACGGTCAGGGGCGCTTGGGTCGTGCCTTGTGGAGTCCGGGATGAAAACAGATGGCAGCGAGGCCGGGAAGTGATGAGACTCGTCTTTCCGGGCTCAAAGCCAGTGCCCAAAAGGCATCCCCCAAATATGCTCCATGGTAAGAAAGTGTGTGTTCTCTTCCCCTGGGGAGACCCCTGGCATGAGCTGGGGCAACCTGGAGAGCACGGCTCTGCTGTCAGCTCTGCACGGGACCAGCGACGTCCTCAACCTGCCACATCTCGCTTAGCGTCCCCACATGTGAAAGGAGGGGTTGGACGCTTGGTCCTGCCCAGCTCGGACAGACTTGTGTGATCAGTGCCAGGGAGGCGCTGGTTGCTGTCCTCAGTGCCTGTCGGTGCAGGAATGCCACCTGGCAGCCACCCTGTAAACAACTAGTGTAAGAGTGAGTGCACGAAGCAACGAGTGACTGAATGCAGAGACAGCATTTCAGTCAGCGCCACTTTCCTGTCCTCTCCAGCGTCCTGTCCCCAGAAAAGTGCGCTGTCCATTGTAGGGCGCCATCTGCTGGGAAGCTCTGATACCCACGGTCAGGGAAGCCTCCACCTGCCTTTGGGCCCTTTCTCAGGAACCGGCACTGAGAGGAGGGGATAGGCCGTCACCATGGAGCTGCGCCTTCTGCAGCACGCATCCTCCAGAGGGACGGCTCCTGGGCTCATCCTGGGGACGAGACTAGTGGCCAAGGAGCTACTGCAGGGACACCTGACCCAGAGGAGCTGGGCAAAGGGGCGCACAGCAGCCTTGCCCCAAAGCGGAAGGACCCCAAAACGGATTAAGACTGAATCAGTACCCGGGGATGTCAGATGGGGAACAGATATGCATCCTGGACAGCGGTTTCCCAGGGGGTCCTCTGTTAACACGATTTTATATTTTCAGCAAAAGGGGTGGGTCTCAAACGTGGGATTCCTGGGACTTGCTCCTGCACCTTCCCGACTCTTCAAAGCAATGACTTCAAGTCAGTGACGCCACTCTGAGCCTTGTGACCTGCGGCGTGGCCCACTGTGCAGTCCTTTATGAGCAGCATTGGGAGCTCAGGGGAAACACGTCCACACGTAATTACTGTACTTACTGTAGGCTGGGTATTGGCTGCTTCAAAACGGGTGTGGAAATGACACTAAGAATAGTGACAAAAGGAACAGTGCAGAGAAGTGAGCTAGGTCAGCCATGGGGGAGGGAGGGTGTGGCCCATGGGGCAGGCATGGTCCTGGGGAAGGGCAGTGATGTGGGAGAGGGTGACCCTGGTAGATGGCAGCCACAGGTGGTGGTGGGTGGTTTCACCTCCAGTCCTGCTGCGGACCCGGGGTCTCAGGCAAGCGGCATGAGAAAGGCGCCTTCCCTCTGGGCCGCCCCAGGAGCTGGGGCGGGGGGACAACCAGCCGCTCCACAGACCCCTGGGCTGTGGGCTGGGCAAGGGCAGGGGGTGACGGACACACTCACGTGAGGGACTTTGTGGGGGGGGGGTGCTGGAACCTGTCACACCCACCCGCCTCCGCCTCCAGACTAGGGGTGTCTTTCATCCAAATCTGCTCTCATCCCATCTGGTCTATCCCGGGATCCAGGTCCCAGGGCACCTGCGAGCCGCCCCCTGCCCTGCCCTCGCTCCACACCCCGTCCCTGTGGGACGCCTGGAGGGTGATCACCATCCTGTCCCATCATCACCAGGCACATGTTTGGACACAAGCTCAGTACTTGGTCAGCACCCGCCACCTTAATCCTGTCTGGAATCCGAGTCCCTTTCGAAGGCGACCAGAGGTGACGTGCTGTCCAGGCTGATCTGGCTGGCCGGTTGCTCAGAACCCTCTGTAAAGTGAAGCACTGGCTCTGTGCCCTGGGGACCCCAGGGTGGGGGACCACTGCTGGAGGTCTGGCCAGAACGGGGCACAATGGAACTCTTCAGGATTCCCTTGTTGGGACCTAACTTGGACCTGGAGGGCTGGCTCCACCCCTCGCCGCAGCCCACAGGCAGCACCCAAGTGCAGCAAGGAAGCTTTCCATGGGAGCATGGGGCTGGAGGTGGCTGTGCCCACCGCCCCTCCCAACGTGTCCGGGACCCACGGCCACGTGCACGGCACAGCCCTCCCAAGCTTCCCCTCAGTGGGGCGCCCTGGGTGGCCCCTAGACAACGCTCCCAGCGCCGGGTTTCCCTTCAGACCTGACTGGAAATCATCTTCAAGTGCGGAAACACATTTTTGAGTAAAAGCCTGTTGGCTGACACAGGCAAAATGTGCCACGGGGATGGCTGGTGACTCAGCAGCAGCTTTTCAACAGAAGTGATGGAGGAGCCCACACGAAAGTCCTCCACACCTTCCAGTCTGTGCGGCTGCCCACCTGTCACAAACACACCAGCACCTACAAAGGTGTGAAAACAAGAACCCGCCTTTCAAGGAGCTCCCAAATTCCGAAACCCATTTCCACCCGACAGCTCTGGTGTTTGGGGGCCCATCTTCTGTAGAATCCACCACACAAAGCAAAGGCCGGGTTTGATAAAGAATGACTTATCCGTGGAGCATGGGCCAAAGCGGAAGAAAAATGGCTTGGCTTTAATCATGAGGCATTTTCAGATTCTGATTGAGGTTTAAAAATTCCATTAAATCAGATCTGAGAAATTAATCACTTCCTTCTCCATGTTTTCCGCCAAATCAGTCTCTCCCCACTTCTTTCCTCCTCACTTAAAACCGGACAGAGGCCTTCTCCTTCTCACGCTTACCATCGGGGAAAACGGATGAGATGTGGGGTACCTTCCAAGGTCACATTCTTGTCAGTGAAGCAGGGGGTGTCGTTTGGAGTGGAGCCAGGTTCCTGTCCTGAGACCCCACTGCCTCTTGGCTGGCCACCTGCCGTGGCAGGGCTGGGTCATCCACTCCTTTTCTGCCAGTGTCACTAGAATTGGGTCATGTACATCCAAGGTGAGATGCTCTGGGAATTGCCTAGGCCTTAAGTCCCACAACAGGTGGCCCGGACTGGAGGGAGGGTGACAATCACCCCTCAGGAGTAACACAGACGGTTCTTGCATCCTGTGAAGGACATGGGGACCTCAATGAGCCTTGTGCCACCCACCCACGTCCAGGAACAAAGGGAACTAGACACACTCGCTGGGCCAGCCTGGCGGTCGTATCCGCCCAAGACATCTCTGCTTACTCTTTACAATTAAGCTGCCATTTGACAGACAAGAAAGATGGGTTTCAAGAGGTGACGAGTGCGTGGGGACAGTGAGAGCCATCCACCTGAACTGCCATGCGGACAGGACTCAGGCCTGTCACCTCCACACGGGGGTGCATGCAGGTAAACACCTGGTTTCCTGAATGGCTTCCTTTCACAATGGTTCCCGGAGTGCTTTATTTTTAAAACAACTTATTTTCAAAATAGGTTTTGAATTATGAGCAATTTGTAGCAACATAAAAAGCAATATGATCCTTTAAATGGCAAATGCACACACAACAGCCATTGCACTGGTGCCAAGTGTGCAGGTAAACAGACGGACGGGAAGACGGCAGGACGCATCGCAGGCAGCTGGCTGCCTCCACTTTCAGTTATTAGTGTTAGAATACAAATGTCCTGTGAACGATGGTTAACAATTATTTGTAATGCTTTACAAATTTAAAAAGAAACTAACTCTCCCACTTCCAACGAAACAAAACGTATCTGATGCCATCCGCTCGGTCAGTTCAGCCTCGTGCAGACCGTGCAATGTGAGCCCAGCGGCCACCGTGACCTTCACAGGGGCACCGATCAGACAACCTGCTTCCAGGCCCAGGGCTGCACGAGTGCAGACGTCGGGGTAGGGGTGGGTAGGGGGTGAGGGGCGGGGACGTGGGAAATACCACCCTCGGCCAGCCGTCCTCTGAGGGACGGAGGCAGTGCCCTGACCACATGCGTAAGGGGAGGGCTGGGCCAAACCTGAGTGGCGAGACAGACACTACAGAACAAAAGTGGGAACTGCAAGATACTTTATTAACACATCTTTCAAATTACAATACAGTTCAAACACATTTTTCAGTATGGAATCACACAAATGATACACACAATACATTTTTTCCAACTATGTCACTACTGTTCTTCACACCTATTCCTGATAAAGTTGTTACAGTGACTAGTGCAACGTGCAAAGGGGGGTATGCCAGGCCACATCACTTCCCGCCAATGTGCGTGCAGAGTGCCTGCTAGGAAACACGGAGGTCAACCCAGCCCGCTCTTGGCCTGGGACGCTCAGCGCACTCCCCACCCCCAGAGCCACGCACACCTGCTGTGCTGCACGCGCATTAAGGTTAGGAAGGCCATGGTCAGCCAGAGCAGTGACCAGGTCGCACAGGCCGCACTTCCGGGCGGACTGGGCGCTACTACTAACAGTGAACTCATGCAAAAGAGGTCCTGTGGAGTAGAGGGCAAAACCAAAGGGCTGATTAATGCCGCCGCCGGCCGCACACACGCACGCCCACAGTCCAACTGCAAAACAACAGAATGCCAGCGTTATTCTCTCCGACCAAAGCCCTGGAGGAAGAAATCCTGAGCAGAAACCTGTCGAAGCAAAGGTTCAGAGGTGACCCCGTCGCAAACCCAGGGCAACAACTCACAGCATTCTCGCACCCCAGAGTGGAATTCTACATGTGAACACTGGAGAGGAGCAAGAATGTCCGCCGCGCAGGACATCCAGAGGTGCAGCGGGAAGAGGGCAGAGCCAGGCAGGAAAGGAGCTCCAAGCAAGGGGAAGGCGGGAGGGGCAGCAGAGTTCCCGCTGGGTGGCCCAGCCACCAGCACAGCAGCAGCAGCAGCAGCAGAGAAGGCAGCGCCCCCACAGAGAACCAGCTCAGCAATGAAAAAAACCGGGGTGGGGTTTTGCTGCGGTGGAACCTGAAAATTAAACAGCGGAATTAAAGCCTGAGCATTAAAATCCTCACAGAGGAGAAACAGTCCGGATCCCATGCCTGTGAAAAGCAAAGCGGAATTATAAAACTGAATGGTTATTTGCTCCTCGGTCCACAGCGTAAATGTGTGGGGTGCGTGCATGTGTGTGCGTGTGCGTGTAAAGACCTGAATTATAGATTCTACCACAACCCTGCAGAGCACAGACTCAAACAGCCCTTAACAGTCAGCGTCCGTTACACGTGCCCTTCAACTGGAAAGCAGTTAAAAAGACAGTCTTGTTGAAAGAATGGCAAGAGGCCTAGTTTCTTGAGTATATTAAATTACTAAACACAGAAGATATGAAAATAATACATCTGTCCACTCTGTGGGACATATTGCAATTTAAACATTACGTGGTGTTTCTTTTTAAAGGGCCTGCATTTTTCTACATACCTTTCAAAATTAGTAAAATAAAACAAAGCAAAACACCAACATGAAGACCTATTTTTACATTTCTGTTGGTTAGAAGTAAAAGGAAAAAGCGACTTGTCACTCAAGATACTTGTTTTAGCTGATCATCTAATGAAAAGATTTCCTACCAGAACAGGGCACAGGAGAGAGTTAAGACGTGTAAACAGTCTTTGGAAAGGGGAGCCACACCGTGTGACACTAAGGACCCTCCCCACCCATCTGTTACCAGAAGGTATACCTGGGATCCAATATGAATCAGCGGGTTTCGCTTTGGTTCTAGTACATAAAACCACGGGCACTTTAAGTGATGAAAATTAAAGAGGTTGCAAAAAAACCTTACACAAAATCCTTAGGATTTAATAGTAAATCAAGGCTACACGCCTTTGAAGCTCTTGTTTAAGAATGTCCAAAAGAACACTTCATTCACAAGTTTTAAAAATAGTTGAAAAGGTTCCCTGAAATGCTCATCAAATACAATAAAATGCCTAACCTTCTCCCTACCGGATGACCTAAACGCTGCACTTCCTTCATGGGCGTCTCCAGTCCCATTTCACACGCTCCACCCCTCCCTGTTAGTGAATTCTCCTTTAGGATGTCACTTAAAAATCTGTAAAGAACCGACCATATCTTTCAAGTATTTTCTCCCCCCTCCAAACAAACAAACAAAGGGGAGGGGCTCTACCTGCTACAGGGAGTAAAGGTGGAATCCTACAAGCAGGAAGGGAGGAAAATTAATAACGACCCTGGGAAGGGCATTATGACAGCGAGGAGCCTGAAGCCCGTGCCTGGTGGGCTGTCTCCCCGGGGGGCGATGGGAGGGAGTGAGGGGCTCAGGGCTCCAGGGCACACAGACCTCTCTCACACCTAACTGTTCTCAACAGGGTCCCTGTCAGTCCAATGGTCTATGACCAAGGTGAGCTTACCTTCCATTAAACAACAGAAACAAAAAACAAAGTAAACAGAACAAAAACCTGAAAGCCAAAACAAAAAGAAAAGAAGTAAGAGCTTCTCAAAACCAGCTCCACGAGCAAGGCCCAGCCTCGGGGCTCATCTATGCCGCACGAGGCGGCCAGGTCCTCCTGTCGGCCACCGACAACACGGTGGCTCCCTGGCGGGCGGGGCGCCCTCCCACCCTGTGGCCAGAGCGTCCAACAGACACCTACCAAGACCCCACGTCCCACCAGTTGCATGCTTCTCCACTGGACTGCCGACCCCCAGAAGTCGGTGTGTTAGAACAGTTTATTACCGACACTTGGCACACGCCCTCATTCTGCAACCCCCGCCCCCCATTCGTGCCATTCCGCCTGCCCCTTCACCCTGTACCTCTCCCGGCCCCCTCCCAGCAACCACGTCTCTGTTTGCAGAATTAAGCAAAATGCTG
The DNA here is from genome assembly GCF_036562045.2 of Rhinolophus sinicus. Taxonomy (NCBI): domain Eukaryota; kingdom Metazoa; phylum Chordata; class Mammalia; order Chiroptera; family Rhinolophidae; genus Rhinolophus; species Rhinolophus sinicus. Next base: position 51,662,844 of record NC_133760.1, read on the forward strand.
CTGCAGGATCTAAGCTCTGTCACAATTCAGAAACACTACAGAACCAAGCGTGAACAATCGTTTCCCCAGGACCTTTACAAATCAAGGTAAGAACGACCCAAATCAATGTGCTTACAAGGAAGCCCTGCCCCACCCCACCCTGCCCCGCCCCTTCCAGGTAGGGTGAGGCCACAGGCAGCTACTGAGGGTGCTGCCTGTCCAGAGAGAGGGAACCCTCAACATTCTTTTAGAAAAGAGGCCAGAGTGCTCGTGTAGAAGAACGTCAGGATAAAGACCTCCCAAACGCGGCCAGACCAATGGCAATGCACGGTTAGCTCAGGTCGGCAGCTATGGTAGGTGAACTTACATTACAGCACAAAATCAAAACAAGGTAAGGTGAAAAAAAAAGTAATTTGTCTCCACACAGTCACCGGCTGTATTTACCTTCTGAGATACACTGATATTTACTGGCTTTAAGCTGCTTGAATTTGTGAACAAATAATACACAGGTCAGGATAAATGTATTGACTTACTCCCATCTTTATAAAAATCGAATACACACACGAACACATCAACAAGAATGGAACTGTATCCATCGAACTTTGATAAGACAACACAAAAGAACTAACAAATAGCTAAGGTGTTGTTGAACTGAAAGCATTTCCAATAACATTTTAATTTTAAAAGGTCCATATTTACACAGTATGTTAAATGCTTCTGCATCTCATCTTAAATGCATGATGAATAAAGAACAAAGATAATGGTTGCAACAGATCTTCCAAGAGTTCAGCTTGCGGTGGTCTGATTTCGCTGCGAGAAGTGCACCGAAAACGGAAATACCATGACTTTCTAATTCTGCCTCTTCCCTTTTCTGCAGTTTCCTCCAAGGAAACTCAACTTTGTCACGGGCCTTGCTGCAGGGACAGAGCCCATTCCCAGTGCTGGGTGCCCACGGCATGGAGCCGTTTGAAGCAGTGCTTTCAGGAACTGTATCAAGAGAAAGCTGGCGTGTGTGCGTGTGTGCCCGGGCACCCACGTCACACTAGGGCCAGGCCAAAAGCAGACCTTGAAATAGCCACATTGCCCACGTAGGATCAGTTATCCTCGCTAACTAGAAAAAAGTACACTCAAATGCCTCCTTTCACAGACAACATGCAGATTTTTGGTTTCAAAGCCACAAAACACACGGACTATCTCTAGAAAGTGGCAAAAATGTGTTCAGCTCATCTGACTGCACTGCAATGCCCTCGGTGAGAGAGTAGGTCCTGGCTGCCCACCGCCCGCTGCCCAGGTGGGGAAGTTGCCTGGCTGGCTCTTCACTGGAGCGACATGCGCGACTGAACTTACCATTTCAGTGCAGCCGCTGTGGCCCGAGCTGGCTCCACTCTGCGTCTACACATGAACATGCCTGTGCGACTTGTGACGCGTGGGCAGTGACGGCGCTGCACTGCGGCGTCGCGAGGTGGGGCTGGCCCATGCGCCAGCGCCCGAGGGTTAGTCAGGGGCTTAGGCGCCTCAGCTGGGGGCTCCCCGGAGTCTCCTAGGAGCCGACAGTCTCGAGCTGAGACCTGTGAGCAGCCGCCAGCCACCACCCACATGTCCAGGCTCAGCACACGTGCCGTGTGAGAATCAACGCTACCCAAGCTCTCACGGGGTCTGGATACTCTCGTCCAGTGCTGGCCGTTTAATATCAAAGAGTAACATAAAAGAGCAACTGTGCAAACGAGATGGCAGGAACTCGCACGCCCCGGGTCCTCGTCCAGGCCCCTGGCTGCTGCACAGGGCACCCCATGCACGTCCTGGGCCCCGCTGCACTAACCAGAGGCACCAAGGGCCCACAAGCTGCCATTTGCCTTAGTTCTGTGACTAAACCTGACCTGACACCTTAGGAATGAAATGCAGCTAAAAGGTCTGATATGCCCTCGTGTCCTTCGCTCCCGTGGTTTGGGTCCACGTCAGGGTCACTCCAGAGCAGTGAGACTCCCCTCAGCGAGCAGGAACGCAATAAGGCACTTTTTCAGTGTTTGCCCAGAATGAATTTTACTAAGGTCGCTTTAAGGGGAGTTAAGTATGTCACCTAAAGGAGCCTACCCACATTACTCCAGCAGGGTCATGGGTGGCACACAATTTCACTTCGGGTGTCGCCATCCCTCACACCACATGCCACCAACAGTGACATGCCAGAGCCAATGTCACCATGCTCTCAGGTCTGAAGGACCACGCAAGCCCACTCAAAAGGCCTTCAAAAAAAAAAAAGCTAACACAATGACAACTAACTTCCCAAAGAATGTCACACGTCACAGAGCCAGTGACATGACTATGACTATGCCACTTGGGGCTACATTTAAAAAGAGGGAGAAACCAAACAGGTTTGTTCGAGCTTCGGGCTGCTCCTCCGCCTGGCAGGTCTGCTGTACAACCCACCTAGCAGGGGACCCCCCACGAGGGCTGCATGGTGCTGGCCACCTGCGTCCTCGCCTCCCCTGGCAAGTTAAAAGGAGTGGGTGGGCCCCTCTGGAACGAGGAATACGCAGTTGGCCATTTGGAATCTTTACAAGAAGCAGAATCTGCCACACGACTGGCACCACCCCCAAGCACCCTCACCCTGCTTTCTAGGCTATGCAACTGTCAATCACAACCACGCAAATGCCCATCCATGTTTTTACAAGAGCCTTTGGAGGGCTTTCTAAGAAGGTTACGCAAGGTATGCTTGGCTGGGAAAACTTGTCTACCTGCACTGAAGATAAGTGCAACCATTATCAAATATTCTTTGCCGTGAAAGCTGCTCAGCGTCTGGGACGCGGATGCTGTCTCCTGAACCTAAGTCACTGTGCTCGACCAGACAGAAGATGACGAACAACAACGTCTACATGCATTGGAAGCACTTTGAAAACAAAAGGAAACAAAAACTGCAGTTCTCTGAGGTGACCACAAAACCTGAAGCAACCTAACACCGAGCTCCAGCCGCCACGTGCCGTCAGTTCAGCTCTCCCGGAACCAGAGCGGGGCCGCCTGGCGCTGCGGACTAGTTACAAGACTGGACAGAGAGCCCTCAGCTCGAGCGGTCCTGCGCTGGCAGCTTCCGCGGAGAAACACCACAGCGTGTGTGCAGTGCAAGGTCAGGCTTCCCTGTCAGAAATCACTCAACGATCAGGGCCACGTTTATGTGAGACAGATCGACCATGTGCCTGTGGAAACGGAAAGAAACAGCAACAGTGAGTCACCTTGGCAGTCAGCTTACCAAGGCAGAAAAAAGCTGGCGTCGCATGGTGGGTCCTGACTGAAGACAATCTATTCCATCAAAGCGCAGACAGACAGAGAACCCCAGACACAGACAGGGTAACTGCGCATGACGGACGGACGCACGGCCGCTCGGCACAGCTCTGTGGTGACAGGTGGACACACACGCAGGGGGTGTGGCAGCCACGTGGACAGAGAGCAGGTGGCAGAGGCTGTCTTCACCCACGCCCCCAGGACCATGGAAGACAGTGTCTACCTGTGGAACTTCTGCTGAAACGCTAATGCATGGGCTGGTTCCTTAAACTTGGCTATGGCTTTCCGTTGCTGGGGAAGCATCTGTAAACTCTAGAGAAAGAAAACACAAACATTTCAGTATCTCACTGTACACGCACATGTTAGACTTAACACAAAGTTTCAGCCCGGCCTACACGTGGATCACTATAACAAACCAAGTCTACGTCCCCGGCCATTTTTCTCACCAATCCATTGAATCATTCCCCTGACCAAGCCTGGCGCGAACACCTCCATCATCTGACCATCAACCGCCCCATCGTCCCTCTAAACCTTCTCTGAGGCCAGGGGGGCAGGTACCTTTGGAGTCACTTCGTGCTCTCATGCCTTCCTGTCCCATGATTTTCCATGGAACCTACATTTTGAAAATACTACGCTCCTCTTCTGAGAAAAAAAAGTATCTAGATTTCAGTGGTGACTATTTCCTATGGGTGATTTCCCAATGTGAAATGAAGACATGAAGTTTCGTTTTTACCATTTATCATATAAAATGGTAAAAACATTTGATGTTTTTACCCCAGTTTGTTATGTGTATCTAAGCGGGTTAAAGCTCAATTTGAGGAGCAAATAGCCAAAACAGCATAAACCGCATAGGATGGCCCGGTTCTCAGTCAGCACAAGTAATGAGAACATTGTTACAATTTGGATCTTGACTGTTCCCCTTCATTTACATTTTTGCACCCTCTTTCAAAAACCAACCCTATTTTCTAGATATAGGATTGAATTACGGAAATGATCAATATTCAACCTATCAACAAAACGACAAATATTAGTGAGTTCTTTGGGGGAAGAGGAAACGACACTGCACTGAAAGCTAAAAGGCTTATGATCACTGGTTTCTGCTTTGAAAATATGTACGTCTGCAAATCAGTAGCACGTGTTCATATAAACACTTGAATTCACCCAGAACGAACGAGAAGTTAAAATCCTTCTCAAGTCTGCACATTCACTCTGAGCCCCCAACTCCCCCCAAACAGTTTACTGGTGTGCAGCTGGAACTTTCACGCTGATCTACTGTTTGCTTTTCAGAGACAAGACATCTTCAGACAATGTGTGGGAACAGCTAACTGCTGCTATTAAATCGCGAAATTCAAGTTCAAACACTCCTTTAGTTGGCACTTCCTGCACTCACATTCAACAACCCCATTCGGGGCCACGTGACTCAACTGCCATGAGACACGTCCCTAACAGTGACAAATGTCCACGCTATTGGGCATCCTGGCCTCTTTTCCCTGCTCCTCCTCTGTCTGGGAAGAGCCCATGTGCGTGTCACATAAACTGTAGCGTGGGATACAGGAGACTCTGCAGCCCCGACAGGTCCAGTAAACGCTTTCCCCTCCAGCCGACAAATCCTCGCACCTTCAAGAATTACCCAAAGCCACAAATATTAGTTGTTTTAAACACCAAGTGAAACTGTTTAAAAGCAGCCGCGTTTAGGGGACGGGTGGGAAGCACTGAAGACCGTGCGATAACCCTCCTGCCCATCATGGCACCTGCAGTCACTCGTCCCCTGACCTCCTTCCTTCTCCAGGCCCAGCAGGCCGCCTCCTTACCCAGCGCCCATTCGGATCCCTTGGGACCCTTCATTGGGTAACTCTCCTCTCTGCACGCTTCACTCTCACCTGTCGCTGGCAGTGGGCACCTGAGTGAAGCAGCAAACACTTCCCGAAGGGGTCTACAGCGCCTCAGGCAGCCCGTCACATGCCGAGTCACAAAATCAACTAAGCCCCCACGCCTGCACACAACGACACAATGGCATCCATCACCGCAATGTGTCGGGGCACCTTTGGTGCTGATACTGCGCTCCCCTGAACCCCAAGCTCAGGCTTGCTTCGTCCACCTCATGACACCTGCCTAAAGCACTGCTAGCTCCGCTCTGCTCGGACGTAGGTACGTGGTGACAGCCTCCTGTGCACGTCACCAGCTGCGGCTCCATCCGCCCCCAGCTGCACAAACTGACCCTTCGGGACATGCCTGAGCTCTTGGAAGGGCTGCTGTGTCTCGACACTGTCTCCTCACAACCGTCCTTCACTTCTGGGCTTCCCTCCAAGTCACCTCTTGTCCCTCAGAACTTCAGGTCCTGTGCCACGCCCACATCTGCAAGCCTGGGTCGGGCTGCCTGGGACTGTCCTGCCATTTTCTTTCCCAATGTGCTAACTTCAAAATGACTGGACTGCTTTCACTGAGACACCGGCGTCTTCAATGTCACCAACCAGACCCTCCTGGTCAGTCAGAACCAGGCCCAAAGGACGAGGTGCTCTCACCTTCAGAGAAGCTCCAATGCTCCCCACAGGGCCCTGCCTGACGAGGCCACCTGAAGTGTCTCCCCTCACTGGGGACCCGACAGGCTTCCCGCTCCTCTGGGCCCCACGGGACGGCAGTGTGGGCCCCAGGCTGGCAAACTGGTGGGTCCTCAGGACCCTCCCCGCCGCCTGGAGGCCAGCCCCTGGGACAGGGGACATAGGCTGATGCGACACGCCAATGGGAGGCTGGGCTGCTGTTTGCCCTCACTGCTCACCGTGCTTTCCCTCAGTGGCACGTGGGTGTCCTGCCTCTTTCATTGCCCTCTCTTCCAGGCTATGCCAGGGAACAATGAAGTCACATGGCAGCGTTTTTAAGGTGTGACGTGGTTTATGAGAGCCCGATGGAAAAACCTAGACTCACAAAAGTGAAGGACTGTGTCCAGAAGTCGCACACCAAGAAATGGCAAAATCAGGACCTAAACTGAAGCCTCATCTTCCCCGTCCCTTTGCTGCGAGCGAGGCACGGTCACACTGAGAAAGCCTCTCGGTCCCACAGCTCGAAAAGCAGAGTTCATACACAGCTAACTGCAATCAATTCTCTATAATTCGAAGGGCCCAAAGGAACAGGGCCCTCCCAGTCCAGACGCCGCCACCTGCTGTTACACCACGTGGACACGAGGTGGCGCCACAGCTTGACGCACTAGGGCTTGGCCACCTTTTCCTTCCTCAGACCAGGAAAGCAGGAGGCCTGGGTCTCTTGGCACCATCCCTTTGAAGTGTATTATATTTAAACCACGGTGACATCTTGCTATATATATTTTTTAACTTATACTTGTCAATATCACTCTAACGCTGGTAGAAGCTTGTTATGTCAGTGTGGTTTTATAAAACTAATAACCTTAGCATTCTGTGAATGCAGTGATTAAATGTCTACACTCCCACTCAAAACCACCCCATGGGACTAAGACCAGCAGGCCACGAGACACACTGCTTTGTCCCAGGGGGTGGTCAGGCCCTGGCAGAAGCACGAAATCCATCGCTGCACAGGTGTTCTACAGCGGCACGTGGGGCCTCACCTTCCACTCCTTTCGAAGAGGAGCGATGTCACCTAGAAAACCTCACTCTTGTTTTCCTGTCTCCTTCTAACCAAAACAAGCCAACATTGTTTTTGCTCAGCTTTAAGTGCCCTCAATCAATCTCTAGTCCCTCTTTTCCATAACGGGGGGGGGGGGGGGGAGCAAATGAGAGGAGAAAAGGTCATCCAAGAAACCTCTAACTCTCAAGTGCAAACTGCAGTTTTTAAGAAGGACAAGACCGAGGTGGGGAAGTTTAACAATGGCTCCAAGCCAATCCTTGCAACGCACCTTCTGCACGTGCAGGCAGAGCTGCGAGAAGCAAAGAACCTGCCAGTTCAGACACAGCTCTTGGAAACTGTAACGTCCTCGAGGGTGTTCCAGAGAACCCTCAGGAGCACACACGAGGAAGCAGGGCCAGACACCGAGCAGGTCACAGATGCCAGCAGTAGTGCCACCCAACAGAGACGCAGCAGGACATGGGCACAACACCAGCCCTCGAGATGGCACTGCACGCAGAACTCAGACCAGGCTCTGGTTTTCAGTCTGGACCCGCTGCTGAACTGTGATTTGCCCCCAAATTCTCAAACACCATCTGTTTGGGTCTCAGGTCAGGATCACCACATTTCAGTGCATCTACAATTCTCTAGTGTCAGTTCTGTTCCTGCAAATTAATCCATGTTATTAACTGTCTGGAAACAACTCTCCCTGAACATAAGCTTTCTGCCTCTGATAACTGAGAAACTGGACCTGCCCACAGCACGGGAAATCGACTCTTCGAAAAACAGACACCAAAGTCCTTGGTTAACCTTCCATTACTACATACACATTAAACCAAGCCTGCCCACCTCTCTAGGAATCCAAAGAGGACGGTCAAGTAGTTACAGGGGCAATGGACAGTTTTCAGAAGGGTGCCCGTCACTCCTCACTTTTAGGAACTCACAATAGTAGATGGAGATTTAAAACATGTAATAATGAATTACTTGTATCAAGCCTAGTCTCAAATGTTTCTCCCTTCACTCATGAAGAAAGAGGCTACACACCCTCTTAAAAGCAAGTGCTGTGTTACTCGGGCGTCCAGGGTTCCCACCCGTCCCAATGATGAGGTGGTCTGCACTCACTCAGACCCCGATGGCGGACACCTATGACTGAGATGTGGCAGGAGGGCCAGACAGGACCAGCAACACGCTCGCTGCTCAGGGACAAGCAGGTGGATTGTGTCCTTGCCAGTTTACCTATGGGACTCCAGAAGCTGTGGAGACCAGAAATCGCATGGGAAAAGCGTGTTTCCCACAGAGTTGGAGACCCAGCTGTAGCCAGCTCAGTAGAGGGCTTTACGCTCTTAGCATCAGCCAGTTTTAAAATTTAAAAGAGAGCCCAATACAGTTCACACTGTTTCCTATTTGTAAACTCGAATCCAAGTTCCACTTGTTAACACTGGGAAGCTGCTTCTGGAAATTAAGGTCAAGAAAGCTTTCAAATTATTACAACGAAAACAAGTGTGTGACAAAAGAAAAACTGTCTGATGAGGGGTGCATATGTGAACTTTAGGATAACTGAGGATTTCAAAGGATAATTTGTTCGGTTGGAATGATTTCATCAAGTTTCGAACTGAGCATCTGAAGACTTCCCAGTAATCCAACTCGGGGGCCAAAGTGCTGATAGCGAGAGCACAGGCAGGTAACACACCTGTCCTTCCTCCCCGATGTGCTACTTTAACTGGAAGGAACCCACAGGAGGGAGGGCAAAGCAGGAAACACCGAGTTGTGGGCTGGGGCGCGGGCACGGACGCAGGGAGCCAGGCACCTACCTGAATGGGCCCCACGGACATGAGCAGGCTCTTGAGCTGGGCATCCGTGGTGGAGGACGACAGCCCCTCCACAGACACCACGCAGGGCTGCGGCTTGCACTCCACCACCCGCAGGTTCTGCTTGTTGGGCATCGGGCGGCCGCGCCCCATGGGCCCTGCCGCTCCCCGGCCTCGCCCGTGCGCAATGACCTGTCAGTGACAAGACGGATGGTTCAATGACAAGTTTTGGGCGTTTTTTTGTTTTGTTTTTTCATTTTTGTTTTTACAACTAATAAGCTATAACAATGAGCAGGTAACTCAGATCCATTAAACTATACCGTGACCTAGAGGGTTTTCTGCAGCTTTTATCCACGATCAGAAAGGAAGGAGCAGTCTGGGTCCGTCCTGGTCCCTGCAGGACGAGGCAGGCCCCGTGTCCCCACCGTTCTATGGATGATGCAGCAGGGCTCACAAACTTGCTGCAAGTAGCAGAGGTGAGGACTTGGGCAGGGTCCTCAAGGCCGAGAGCCCGATTATTGCCTCCTTCTGTACTCTGGGCCAGTGCGGCGGGGGCGGGGTGGGTGAACTGTGTATGGTGCTACACAGCCACAGTCACCGAAAGCACAAGAGCACAGACCCAGCTCGCCTGGGAAGTACGTGCATGGGCCACCCTGAGAACCCAAAAGGCAAATTCTGCATCAGGTTCCTCTGCAGAGCTGCAAACAGAAAACCCCAAACCGCAAACCGAACACTGACTGCATGCGCCCTTCCCTCCCCCGGTATGACATCGCCGGTCTAAGGTGAGGCTGCCCAGGGTTCAAAATCACTGTTCTGAGATCTTTCAAAACAGGACACAGCTGATCTTTCTGGTATTTTCCAGCTAGGAACGCAAAGCACCAGTGCCAAGAGCATTCTCTACACAAAGCTCGTCCAGCGTAGGACAGGAGTGAAACTCAGTCAGCGGGGAGGGACGGAGCAGCACCGGATTTCCCAGGTGTCCTACCTGGATTAGACCCTAGAGTCTGGGTAGAAAAGGTCAAAAATGGCCTCCCATTTCACCATAAAAATGGGCAGAGAGGAAGGTTAAGTGGGAATCAGAAAGCATGGAACCTTAGAACATGAGTGAGCACCACAAGGGGAAAGGGACATTTCTTAACACTCTGCGGAAGGTTACAAATTAGTCCTGTGAAGTGGGTTTTGGGAAAGTTTCAAGTTCCATTGGAAAACACATCTCCACCCTTGGCTGTGCTGGCTGGATCGAGCAGTAAAGAAGGATTCTTCTGTTCCAGCTGTAAGTTACATGGTGGCAGAGCCGTTCCTAGAGGGTCTTGCTCAGAGCTCTCATCACACAGCAAACTGAGGTCGACGAGGAAACTCGAGGGCTCGCTTTAATGCAGAGCTGCATGGATGGAAGCGGGGGTATTTTTCTAAGGTCTTTCTCATATGCACAGCCAGGGCAACACCTGACTGAAGAAAACCTAGACTGGAACAATCTAGAGACTACCGGGAGTCAAGACAGACTGTCTGTACACCTGTCTCCTGCTGTAAATTAAAAGTGGAATGATCTTGTTTGCCTTACGTCACAAAGTGTTGATGTAAATACTTCAAAGACTCAGAACAATCTTCGTGTTAACACTGCTGCAGTGTCAGTAGCAAGATAAGGAGGCAGGATGAACTAGCAGACTCCGGAGCTTTCTAGAAGAAACTCAAAGCAGGTGTTGCTGCCCCTCTTCCTCCCTTGCTAATTTCCTCAGACAAGGAGTGTCTGGCTTCTGCACTGAGGGGACTTGACTGTCAGGCTTTGGGGAAGCTGCACAGATGCCCCTCACTCGAGGCTGAGGGGCGGGCTCTCCGCCAGCAGGACAAACTAGACGAGTGGCCACTCCTTCAATTCAGGCCACGTGACGACAGCAGCCGCTCCCCACACGGGCGCTGGATGCCCGTGCCTCCTGCCTAACCTCAGCTCAGAGAACGGAGCACACCTTCCACCCGCAGGGCGAGGAGAGGAGAAAGGCCCAGGGTCAGAGCCACTTTCTTAGACAGGGCACGTCACCCCCAAAGGCCTTGGTTCCCACCTGTCAGCTGGGGTCATGGGGAGGAAATGGACGAGCCGACACCTGGTTCCCCAGCTGCGGAGTCTGGAGATCCCATGGGCGAGGTGGCTCAGAGCTCAGAGCTGCACCGTGAAAAAGCCATGAGAAGAGGCGTGCAGAACTGACGAAATGAGGGCTCCTTTAGTCTCCTGTCTGAGCAGTCCTACTGTGCGCCATGCACGCCTTCAGGGCCCAGTCTGGCCTCACCACCCAGTGTGGGAACAGCCGTACCTTCTTGGCCGGATGGAGTCCTGGGATGTTCTTAATGCCTGGAGGGCCGGCCGAGTGCATGTGGGCCCCCATGGGCAGGTGCTGGGGCTGCTGAAGGGACCCCTTGGTCAGCGTCACCTTGCGGACAGGCTGCTGCCTCACTTCGGGGGGCTGGGGGAGCCGCTGGGGCTGGCCCTCCGGATGAAAATAGCCATCGCTCTCTCCTCCCTGCTGAAAGAACAGGCAGCACTCTGATCAGGACCCACACAGCCAGACGCCACTCCCTGGCACTGGTCAGTTTCAAGTGAGACGCAAACAATCCAACACAGGAAAGCCAACACTGTCATTTTACCAGAGCTACTGGGAAGTTTCTCACCTGACAATGTTTGGGTTTTAATAACATTTTGAAAATGTGAAACACTAAGATCTTTGATTGTGTCCATTCCCGTCTGGTTCAGTGAAGCAGTGCTTAACTTTACACAGACTTCACACTCAACTGCATTTCCATTTGCATGAGCGTCCGTGTGAGGATCTGCGTGTGCGTAGCAGAGGTTTTCCACTTTCCATTCCGAGTCGAGGCTGCCTACATGAGCCACCGTCCCGACTCGTCCCAGCCTGCCTCTCCTGGGAATACACCTGCACCGCATCTGGGCACAGCACTCACGGGCTGAGGGGCTCCCCTGTCACCCTTCCTCCCGCTGAGCTGCAAGTGCCATCTACCACCAATCACAGTCAGCAATTTCAGAGGAGCCCATGTGCTAGTAACAGCTTGACAAGGATCAGAAATCTAACCTTTCGTGTTTTACTCACGTCCCCTCATTTCCTGACCTTAAACACTGTTAGTCAGTCAGGAAGCAAGCACACACCCAAGCTGCACTACTGACGTCCACAGCAGCAGGCAGCATAGAAACACCCCTGGATGTGCCCATCAGCTACCTGCAGCGCTAAGGAGCGTCTTTCCAGCAGGTGGCGGGGGCCAGGAAGGGAGGAGTGGCCAGCCAGAGAACCAGACCTTGCCCTGCTGAAGCACGTGACTGGAACAGAAATGGACGCTCGACTGTGAAAAGGACAGCCAGACTTTTATCAGCACCCTGTCTGCTCCTGACACAAACAGGAACCCATCGGTCAGGGGTTATTAGCAGACCGTCCCCACGCAGATTGCTCAGCTACACGGGATTTCCAAGAGGACTTGGTACGTTAGGCCAGACGCAGCGCTTCTATCTTTGGTCTCTCTAAACCTCTCTTTAGGAGACATTTTAATGGAACAAAGGGAAGGAACAGGGGCTGGAGAAAGATGGGTGTAGATAAGGTTTTTGCAAAAACTGCCCAAACTAATGGGAACTTAAGGAAAAAAATGAGATTCAAAATGTCACACAGGACAGGACTTCTGGCATGGAGAGAGCGTGTAACTGGACAAAACCGTACAAAACAATCGTTTCAGGACTCTGGAAATCAACAAACATGAAGAAACGGAGTGGCATCCGTTCCTGAGTGGACAAGCAGTGCTCTCAGAGTGCGTGGGGAAAGGAACCACAAAGCCGACCTGACCCAACACTGCCATGGCCACAGGAGCTAAGTCCGTGGAGGGAAGGGGAACACGGGGACGCCACAGCCAGGACTGCTGGCCTCTGGTCTTGGTCTCGTCTGGAACAACAGCCCCCTAGCCAGAAACCCAATGAACTTAACGAGGGGATTCTGGCAACGAGAGAGGCACTGAAGGGCTAGGTACGCCCTCCCCTAGAAGCACTGGCTGGCGGGGCCTCGTGGGCGCCCGGTGCCGGCTCCGACCCACAACGATCACGGGCCGAGGGCTCCCGGTACCTGGACACTGGCTACCTCTTCCTGAACAAGTGACTGACCACTGAGCTATGCAGCAACCAGGTCGACCCCTAGGAAACCAGGCTAAGAAATAAGAAAAAATTGAACAAAAACATTTGGAACTGAATGAAAATGAAAATACAACATACCAAAATCTAAGGGATGCAACAAAGCAGTTCTATCAGAAAGGAAAAGAGATCTATAATCAATAACTTGAGCTTTTATCTCAAGAAGCTAAGGGGGGGAAAAAAGAAACCAAACCCCAAATACAAGGAAATCTAAGATCGCAATGAAAGGCGATGACATAGTAAAATAGAAAAACAATCGAGAAAAAAAATCAATGAAATGAAAAGTTGGATTTTTGAGATCAACAAAATTGATACTCCGGTAATTAAACTAACCAAGAACAAAGGAAAGAAGACAAATGACCAAAATCAGGAATAGAAGCATATAATTCTGATAATCAGAAATATCAGAACTGGCATGACAGAAGTTAAAAAAGGATATTCTGAACAACCTTGTAACAACATATTATACAATTTAGATAAAATGGACAAATTCCGTAAGAGATGCAAGATACCAAAATTGATTCAAGAAGAGACAATCTGAAAATCTGAGAAGACACTGAATTGATACTTAAAAACCTCCCACAGAGAAAATCCTGGGCCCAAATGGACTTATTGAGGAATTCCATCAACTTTTTAAGGAAGAAAGACTACCCATATCACACAATTTCTGTCAGAAAACAGGAAAGGGAGAATATTCCCACTCATTCCTTGAGGCTGCCGTTATCCTGATAAAAAGCCAGACAAAGACATCAAAAGACAAGAAAGCCACAAAAGAATATCCTTCATGAACACACATGAAAAAAATCCTACCAAAATACTAGCAAACTAATTCAGCAACACAGATAAAGGGTTCTACACCAGGACCAAGTAAGACTTATCCCAGGAATGCAAGGTTGGCTTATCCCTAGAAAATCGATCAATGTACAGAGCCCACATTCAGAGGAAAGGAGCACAGGACCACCTGCACAGGCGCAGGAAAAGCATTCACCAGAAACACACTCAACAAACCAGGGAGAGAAGGGACTTCTGTCAGCCCGATACAGGGTATCACCTAAAGATGGACAGACAGCTCGCATCACACTAGTGATGAAAAGCTAAGTGCTCTCCCCTCAGGACCATCCTGTTCAGACTACCCCACAGCAGTCTGCACACCTGTCACCTGGGGGCTTCCGGATGCCAGTGCCCTGGCTTTAATCCAGAACCATCGGATTAAATGCTCTGGAGCTGGAACCCCGATGCGGCCTGTTTGAAGGCTCCTCAGTGCTGGAGGTGTGCAGCCAGGGCTGAAGGAGGCGGCCCTCCAACGTTCTGTGGCTGTGCCTCTGTATGTGTGCCGTTAAGAGCCGGAAATGTGCCTTTGCTGGGAGTCATTCCCATCTGACGGAGAATGAAAATGGAAAAACCGCGGCCAGGCAGGCCGTTTGCAGGACCAGGACCCACACAAGCAGTCCGGCTTCCGGTCTGTGCTTCCAGAACCCTCCCCACAGGTTCTTCTAGCCAAGGTGTGAGCAGGTACCGCTGTCAGGCAGGGCTGGCCTGTCTTAAGTACACAACTTGTCAGTCTTTAATCTAAAAAGCTATAGGAACTCTCTCTAGTTTCGTATCTGCTGGAAGTTTTCAACACCAAAAAGCTGAAAAACATTAAGGGTATATACCACATAGCCCCATCTTTCTTAAGAGCCAGTGTCACCATTTGTTAATTTATCCAAAATCCTACTGAAGTTGTGTTAGTAGAAGATTCATAAAGTCACTGGGCACATGTGAAGTCACACCGTCCTGAAAAGCATCTCTTTCACATGGGCTGACACTTCACACGAGCCCCCAGGTCCCACGAGAGGCCGTGTGTTACATGCAGATGGCACTGGCCACAAACCCCGCACACAGCTCTACTACACTCCATCTACCGCTGTGGCCCAGCTCCTGCCCTGTTCACTGGATGCCCTGTGTGGTTAGCTCTCTGGGAAAGTCTTCTGTTTTATGGCCTTGCGGGGTCTAAACAAACCCCCCGGAAGCTCGCCTGACTAGGTGAGAGTCCCAGGCTCCCTACAGCACAAGCTCCCCGGTAAAAGTCTACAGAAACCCGTGCTTTAGACCCGTCTGTTTTGTTTCACCAAGCCCTAATTTCTTGTGCACAAAGATGGCACTGAAATATTTATTGAATAAACCAATAAACAGTATATCATACTTTAAAGAACTGAGTAGGTCTGAATGTTCTATAAAAAGGTTAGAATAGCAAGATCCTAGGTTATAGCCACTGTCCATCAGGAAACACATCGCTACTGAATGTCACAAGGACACTAACCAGGCCCCCTCCAGGTTAGCGAGACAGTCACAAGTGCATCGGAAGATACAGTGCCGGGTGCAGAAAGAGTGGCGGCCACTGCACGTGGCCTGGAGAGAACGATGTCCACATACACAGCGGACAAGAGGATGGGTATTTCGAAACTGCTTTCGTCAGTGACCCAAAGCTAAAATCATGATGGTCTAGAGAGCAAGTTTGATTTTTAAAAGAAGAGCTGTACCAAAAGCAGGATATTACTATTGGCCTATTTTAAGATACACAAAATTGTGTACAGATATTTGGGTGATAAACACGTAACACTGCGGTGACCTGATGATTTGTAAACTGGGAACTGAGAACATAAACATTTAGTCAGTAAACACCCCAAATAAAAATTCTCTTCATTGTTATTTTGGATAAGAGACTGATCAATTTACGTCTGGCCATATTAATGTCAGATAAGAATCCTGAAAAACGAAGTTCTAAACTTTTATTTCCTTTCAAGAAAAGTTTACTTTTTTACGTAGGCTTGACCCCTGTTTAAAGTTCAGAAATACGGGGATCACAAAAATCCTCTCAGCAGAGCGCGCCTGCAAGGACAGGGGAGCGGCGCGCGCAGGGCTGGTGTCTTGGGCCCTGCACTGCCTCTCCTGCCCGCTGTGGCTGGCACACAGGCTCGCGGGAGGCCTCGGCAGCTGCCCCCGGCCTGCCCACTCCGGGAGCCGCCGTGTCCCAGCGCTCCCAGTCCCGAGGTCCCCCGGCCATGGGACTGCTTTCTGTCTGCACAGCAGGAACTACCATGGCATGCTCGGGACAGAGAGCAGACTAGGTCGGGCACGGAGCGGTCAGACGCCAAACACCTGTGCAGTCGATGATGGACACAGAAAGGGGGGGGGTCTGAGGCAGGGATGGTGAGGACGACTGCCCAACTTTAGGGAGGACTCTCGGGGCCACTGCTCCCTGCAAAGTGAGAGCAAGGCCTGCGTAAGCCCTGGAGCCGCTTGCCTTCAGGACCACGTGTGTGTGTCCCTCTCAGAGCTGCACGCAACGACCCAATAAACTGAGTAACAATTTCCAGGGCACTCCTAGGACCTGACTGCCAAGAGTGCCAAAGCCAGTCAATTTATCTACTCATGCGAGGCTGTGGAACGTCCGCACCATGACGAGAAGTGTCCTCGGGCTGCAGTGTCCCCTCAGTCAACACCATCACCCTCATTTTACAAGTGAGAAGCCCCGGCCCCAGTCACACAGGACAGCGGGCCTCCCATTGCACACCGTCTAACGGGAGCTCACACTCACAGACGTGCTTTCAGCGAGGGTGGGTGGGACACAAGGGGCCAACCATCGCTCAGTTTCCTTAAGCGAAGGGGACCCTAATGCTGTTGCGCGTCTGCATTTCTCTGAAAACCAGGCTGTGCACTCGAGCCCTTGATGTAAGTAACAAGTTGTTTCATTTTGTAAGAAAACCAAAGTGTGGGGTTTTTTCCAATTGAGAGAGTAATTGTTCTCTTTTAAGTCAGCACAATGAAAAGCTAACTCTTGGGAAATTTTTAAATTCCAGAGTTATTCCGGTTAGCACTAGGAAAGTCAAACTATTCACGACTAGGCTGTGGCCAGGAACGTATGCTTACACTTACACCTACACCTACACACCTACACACACACACACACACACACACACACGAGATGAATGAGAACACAACCAAGCCGAAGCTGTTTATTTAGGCGTCTCCTACACATTACGCACATAGTTACAGCACTGAAAGTGGCCTAAAATTGTTAGCACTTAGTTAGGCAAATTCAAAAATACTGTCAAATTAAATTATGAATTTCAGAAACCTGTCATCTTAATGTAAGAAAATAACTGGTCATGTGTAAAAGGCAGATTACGTTCTATCTATTCCAAAAAGTAAGTTCACTCTGCAAGTGAATTTCTCGGGGGGGGGAGTAGCCCAGTCAGCTTTTAAATTCCTTACACAGCAGTGTGTTTAGATACGATTTTAAATATCTGTCTTTCACTTCCTCCAAAACAGATGAGAAGAAATTAAATTTGGTCTACCTTAGACCAAACCAGAAACATTTTGGTGGGTTTTTCCCCCCACTAATGATCTTTTAATGAATACTATAAAATGTATTTTTAGAGTAGTTTTTATTACATATAAGAGGCACTACCTGAATTAAGGAAGCTTAGGGAACACTTTTTATCAGCTTAATCATTACAAAAAATGCAGTGTGCAGTCACCCACATTAGCAGGACAAATATACTTATAACAAATGGGTTAAATGTACAGATAAAGAGGCCCATTGATACTGTCAGGGCATCTCGCAATTTGACAGATCAAATCTTATTTTCATTCTTAAACCCCATGAAGAAGTGATATCACTGACTTGCATTCACTCGTGAGCAAATTGATTAATCCCTCTCTATAGAAATCTCAACTCTTGATTACACCTATCAGACGCTAAGCAGCATTATTCTGGAGTGACAACACTTGACAAATTCCCCAACCATTTTTCTCTGCCTTTGTGGCCCTGCTAGCTTGTATTAACCCTGATGAAAAATTAATTTTCCTTATCTTCTTCTAAACCCCAAAATCCAAATCCGCCAAACTGGCAACTCTTTCTGTAAAGGTATTATGAAAACCTCTAAAAGATTAATTGCATGTCTTCAGGTGACATTAAATTAATTTCTGTACTCATGACAGACATTTGATACTGCGCACTGAGAGGACAGATAACATTGTCAGGACACACAGAAGGACAGTGGTTGGGGTGCCGGGGCAGCCTCTTAGGAATTCTCCTTCCGATAAGGCCGCCTTCACTGTCATGGCAATGCCTCTGAGCTTACAGCCCCAGACCTCACCGAACAGGTTTCTATTAACGACAACAATGCTGGGCCTCGCCCTGTAATCTTCAGAAAGCTCCCTCAGAATCTGGACAATAAACGATATGCATGCTACACGAAGTTTCCAAATATAAATACGAGGACGGCTCCATTTGGTCTCTGAAGGAGAAAAGGTAGAAGGCAAATAAGCAGGCCGACATCCTCGTCCAGGTTCCCAGGTCACTTCCCTAATTAAATGCTACAACGTGAGAACATCTCACCTTTGCGGCGTTCATCTGTTCTCTGCAATAAGTTAGCCTTACGTCCGCTGAGCACACAAACCGTGTGACCAGCATGAACCTAAGATGCGTCCTATAAAGCTCGGGTGAGGGCCCCTCAGGCTGCACTGGGACAAAACCCACAGGTGAAAGCACTCGAGCTTCCTGAAGGGAAAGCACTGACTGGCACGTAACGCTGGGTTTGACAGCATGAGGCCAACATGGCACAGACACTCAGCTGCCCTCTTAATAGCTCCCTTTCTGAGACTGGTTAGCTTTGGGGAAATCGTTAAGAAACAGAATTAACTGGCCTTTGGAGAAACAAAGCAAAGCCCTAGGCCTCTGACGGGACCTGATGGCCCAGGACGCTCCAGTTTCTGTGGCACAAACCTCCATCTGCACAGAAGACGGCTGCTGTGAGACTGAAGTGGCCCTTCTGGCAAGAGCCCCCGGGGAGTGAGCCCAGGCTCTGGGAGGCAGAAGCTTCCAGCCTGCCGGCCGAGAACACCAGGGGCAGCGAGCGGGGAGCCGGGCTCTCCTGAGACCCTCCCGGTCCGCCTGCGGAAGACGGGTTCTCTCACCCTCAGCCCCTTACAGGGGTCCTCCCGCCACAGCTCCGCCCTCCCCCACCTCCCGTGTCCGACTCACTGCCGTCCAACTCCCTTCTTCCTGGCCCTTGTGCAGTTAGGAAACTGGCTGGGACTTCTCCGCCCCAGGAACATGCACGTGCTGTCCCCTCTGCCCAGAAGGAGCTCTCCTCTTCCTCTGCCTCCTCACCCAGGAACTTCCCTCTCACGCTCCTCCAACAGCCACACTGCCTGCTCGCACCTGCGACGGGGACACACCTGACGGGGACACACGGCACCCGCACGGTGCCCGGTCTGCTGAGCAGCTGCTCACAGAGCGCCTCAGCCCGTCACGTCCGCTGTGACAGCCTCACTCCCAGGCACACAGCCTCCTGGCAGCTCTGGCCAGCGGGCCCTCACTTCCTCATGACTCGCCACTCGCGGGTAAGGGTCCCCCATCGGTGCCAGCGAAGGACAGCGCCGGCCTGACGGGGCTCTCAGGGCCAATCAGGGGCCACTCTACCATCAGAATACACAACGGAAGAAATAGTTCCCTGGATAAAGTAAGAGTTCAAAGCCCACACTGCTGTAAACAAGTGACAAATAAATAAGCGAGGGAAAAGAGAGCTACCCGAGCAGGGGCACAGCAGCTCATAAATACAAAAGGAGTGTTGGCATTAGAAAAACATCAGTGCTTGCTAAAAGCTGTGCGAATCTGACAAGAAGCGGGATATTTACATAGTCTCCAAGTATCTTCCCATAGGTTACTTATCAGTTACAAAGGGTAAGACTGTAACTCTGCGGTAGAGACACTTGGCAAACAGCAACTTGCTCAAGTGATCAAAGATGCCAACACTGTACAAACCAACGTGACGCCCCTCCTGGCAGGGTGCGCGGAGGAGGACACCATGTCCTTCCATGGGGTCCCTGCCAACAATGCACAGCCCGACACTGACCATGAGGCAATCAGGACAAAGCAAAGTCACGGAGGTTCAACACACTAGTTTAGCCTCTCCTCCTTAAAATGACACGGGCAAGACACAGAGAAAGGCCGAGGCACTGCTCCGGATTGAGTGAGGCTGTATCTGGGATGCATGGTCCTGGCGGGGTCCCAGCTCAGGGCAAACAATGGCTGTAAAGGACATTATTGGGACAACTGACGAAATCTGAATATGTCCTGTGGATTCGAGTTAGTACTGGATCGGTGCTAAGTCTTCTGATTTTTGATAATGTACAGCTGTGGTTTGTAAGAGACTATGCCCGTTCTGACACAAATACACTGTGCCTCCAGCCAATTCTCAAACAATTTGGGAAAAAATGTGCGTGTGTGCGTGCATGCGTGTGTGTGTCTGTGTGTGTGTGTGTAAAAGGACAAAACATGAGACAATGACAAAGCAAACACAGCGAAGCACGAACCACTGGTGAATCTGACAATGGTGAACATGATTCCATATCCTATTTTCGCAACTTCTCTTAAATGAAAATTTTGTAAAAATAAAACGTATTCCACCCACAAAAAAAGATCAGAGATACACATATCACCTCTTCTACCACCTCCCTGGAGAAAACCTGAGACTAACTTTTGAGCGGGCAGGCAGGGAAGAAACCTACAAATGCGGTGCAAGCCCCGAGAGCCCGCTCCCATGAGCAGCGCGGGACCTCCTGCACGCGGCACTGACTGACAGCCGTTTACAGACGGAATACGCGGCCGCCACGGCCACCGCCATCGGACAGCTGGCTGTCCTGCTGAGGCAGTCTGTGCTGCCCCCACTTCTCCGTGTGGACAGCAAGCAAGGACTGCTTACTTAATTTGCTGCCAAATTCGTAACATTTTTAATACGTCCATTAGAAAGCAGCAGTGAATTCAGGACGTGCTTTCTTTTTCTGACTTAACCCTATAAACTGCCCTGTAAACAAACCAGTTCTTTTTCCTTCAACCCCAAGGAGAGGGTGGCGGCGTCTACTGAGCGGCCGCCATGCACTCGCCACTGTGCCACTCGCCTCACTCTCGTGACATTTAAGCCTCACAACCGCCCTGCAGGAACTTTTGGGCCAGGTAACCACGGTTACTTACACACACGCACAAGAAACCACAACACAGACACCTCAAAGCTTCCCGTTTCCCCTAAACCGGACGACAGAGTTGCAGGCCTAACTCCTTAATAAAGGGATTTCCTGCAAGTCCTTTTTCTGGTGTTTAATCACAAAGAATGGCTGAGAATGACTGTAGTTAAGTTTACACTAAGTAAACGTTTTATACTTTAATATTGCTTGCATAGTTTTTCTGGATTATGTATTGGTTATGGACAAAATTACGATTTAACAAGGTTGCTTTTTGGTTTCTGAAAAATAAATGCTTAAACGTAACTTTCTGAAAAATGAGCAAATGGAGAATTATTCTCATATTTTAAGTAATAAAGAGGACCATTCCACCAAGCAATTCTTTAAGTAGGTTACTTATATTAAATTAGTAAGATTCAGGGAGGCACGTGACATTTTAGAAGCAATACTTGCCAACATGTAACACTCTTTGTAAGAAGCATTAATTTGTTCCTTTTGTAATCTCACCTAACAAATCTGAACAATATTTTTATGTGGGGAAAAACTAAGATCACATATATACAGATTGATTAGCCTCATAAGAAAAGGTCTCTTTAAATTTCAAATCCCCCCATGTTTTCACTGTAAAACGTAACCTAACGGGATTTACAGGGAAGTGTCCTCACACACATTCACCGCACACAGCACACTGCGGCCACCGTGAGCCAGGCCACACCGCCACTCCCATCACCAGGCTGGGGGCCACGTGCTGGCTCCAGTGTGACCCGGTTGCTCCACAAGGTGCCAGAACAGGAAAGATGGAAACCAGCCTCTCCAGTCCCGCACCCACAGCTGACGCTCCGGCTCCAGTCACGGGACCTTTCCGTGCCTCTAAACCCTTCCCGACAACTCTCCAGCCTGTCACGACCACTGGCCAGCACAATGCAACCTAGTTATCCTCATTTCAGAAGCCCCGCTAGAAGTTTTCTGACTCAACTGTGACAGCTGTATACTCTCACTGGAAATGGAATATTAGCCCTCGTCAAGGAGTAAGTAACACGACGGGAAAAAGCAGCAGCCAAACTCACTGTTATGAACATTGGTAAGGAGCTTAGGAGTCAGAAGCCTCGCTCCACCAGTCGGCAGCTGTGTGACCCTGGACTACTAACACAACCTCTCTGAGGCTGAACTTACTCACCTGTGAATGGGAATAACAGCATCTACCCCTACGGATGCGGAGAGGACATGTTAAACTTGGCAAACAGCAGCCACTCCCACCACTAGCTGGTATCAAGTCACAGAATGGCTTCTGTTCTAGAAAGGCCTTGGCACACTCACAGGAAGAGAAGTGTGCATGACGCACGTCGGTGTGTTACAAGGTTTCACGTGTCCCTCAAAGCAGCCTTAGCGACCTCATTTACAGACTGAAGACTGAGGTTCAGAGAAACGAAATGACCGCTCAGGACCAAGGACAAGTAATAAAAGACAACCATCCAAACACAGGCCTTGCCACCCAAAAGCACTGTTTCTGCCGCAGCCCGCCACCAGGAACAAACATACTCTCGAGCCTGGTGGGGGGGAGCGCCGGTCTGTACACCCCAGGAAAACAATGTCAAAATGACCAACGACAAACAGGATGCCACCCGAGAGCCGGGAAGTGAAGAGTCACTCTGCCAGCTTCAAACCCAGACAACCACCCTGCTCCGTGGCTGTGTGAGAACCAACCCCAGGAGACAATTTGTGTTAAATTCTTTTCAAAATGCTTCCCATGTCTAAATGCATTAGCTGTAACAAAGAGAAGCGACTGGAGGAAGTAACATCACTTTCAAGACAATAGAATCGATGGGAGAGAAGACTAAAAATCCTGCCTTAAGACTCAGGCTCCTTCACCTTTCAAAATCACCAAACTAAACAAACCCAAAGGTAAAGTATTTAAAGTAAGGAATGCAATATGGTAACTGCCCGAAGAGAAGTCGACAGTGATCCACCCTCACCTCAGAGGTCCAAGTACCCCCCCGAGAACCCCCCAGAGGAAGCCGTGCGCGCACTGGTGAGACAAGCCTTGCGGACACTCCTGGGGACACGTGCTCTAACTGGGACGGCCACCAGGGCACACTTCCTAGAATGGCACTGCGGGCTGCGAGCCTCCTGTCCTGTCTGGAGACCACCTAGTGGAACTGGGAGACCAGTGAACGCGGAGAATCATTTAATTAAGCACAGCAGAGAGATGCCAGCCTAGGTTAGAAGAAAGTGAAGGAAATGAAACTGACTCTCCAGGGCGAATCTCTCTAGGAAATCTTGTAAGTACGATATATAGTGTATTTTTGTACGAACGGGATGTAACGAAGTCCAGGGCTCACAGCGAAATACAAGAAGAACATGAATTAAAATTAACTGTATTCATTGTCAACCTGAAAGGCATAAACAGTACTCTGTACAAGCACAAGTTAATCCTCTACGCGGACTGCACTCCTCGAATGGCCTAAGAGTTAGAGGTCATTTCCTTTCTTACTGTAAGTATTCTGTTGTTTGTAACGTCATCATCACTGGCCAGCTTGCTCTAAAAGCCTGTGTCTACAGTTCTCCCGTTTCGTCCCCAATTTACAGATCAACTGCACAGAGTACAACCATTACACAGACCATCTAGCATTTGCTGCAGTTCCTTGTAATTGAAGCAAGAGATGCGAGTTCCCTTCCGTAAGTAAGTAAAGACGATGTGCCAGGGTGAGGAAGCAGGGTTCTACAGATGGCTTCTTGACGGGAGAACCCTGCCATGGGAGCCTGTGCAGCACGTTTGTCTAAGGTACCTCGTCAACCTGCCCTGGAAAACTGCAGTCACTCTGCCTTGCTGACTATGACCCCAAACGGGCCGTTCAAAAGCACAGGTAGCAATGAGGTATGCCCCACTTTTGACAGCACGTGGGAAGATCATAGGTGATTCCACTCTAGGACTGTTAGCCCGTTTTGTTTCCCCCAAATGGGAGAATTAGCTTGGAAAGAGAAGAAAGGAAACAGTCTTTGGAAGAAAGCTGCGCAAAAGACACAACACACGCACGTACACACGGTCCCCAAACCCACCCACCCCAGTGCCCACCGAATCCAAAGCTACACACCAACTACCTGCTTTGTGGTCAAGGACATTTTACTTTTAAAACTAACTTGATGGTTGTACCACAAATTACCTACAAAAAGAAGCTAAAACTGAGAAAGGCCTAATTGAGGACCGTCAAGCCGCTGGTCTCTCACCGAGACTCAGAGCGACAACTGAGAGCCGGGTCCCAGCTGGGAGCAGGACTGAAATGCCAGCTCCCACCAGTCCTGAGGAGGGAGGGGCGGGCCTGCATCCACGCTCGGAGCAGGCTCCACTCTGACTGGCCTTTCCTCCAAGCCTCCTCTGGGCATGAGGACATTCTGAGTGAAGGGAGCACACACCCCAGAGGCACTGCTGACCTCGTCAACTTACCCGGCCGGACAACTTAATCACCCTGACTTTGGCGCTGACGTGTGGCCCATCTCCGCCACCGCTGTTGGCCCGGTGCATGACAGTCCTTTTTGCGCCGGTCTTGGGGTCTGGGGGCCGGCCCTGGAGGGCCGCAGGGCGAGCAGCCTGTGAGGTGGGCAGCAGCCCCTCCCCATCCGCAGGCGGCCCGGGCAGGACTTTGTGCGGAGCCGGACCTGGGGGTGCAGTTCTGGCCTGTCTCAAATGTTTCAGTGGTTTCATCTGTTGTCCTGGGTACTGCATGTTAGCACCAGATGGCACAGAATTCGAGGTTTGGGCCTGAATATTTGAAACAGAGACATCTTGACTTTTCACGAGAAGTCTGGTTTTCACATTTTGTCTGACCTGGGCGCCTGGGAAGGGTAACAAGGGGTTACCGTTGGTGGGCGAGGGTGAGGACGGCTGCTCTTCGCGCTCTGCGGGGGGGCCAGGGGGCGCGCAGAACTGCTGCTGCTGCTGCTGCTGCTGCTGCTGCTGCTGCTGCTGCGCCAGCCTCTCCAGCAGCTCCTTCTTCCTGGCCCCCGCCTGCTGCTGCCGGCGCAGCTCCTTCTGCTTCAGGATCTCTTCTCGGAGGCGTTTCTGTTCCTCTATCTTCAAGCGATACAGCCTTGTTTCTTCATCTTCGTCAGGAAACTGAAAGAGAACAAACGCGGTTTACTCAGGAGCGCGAGGCAAGGCCACCATTCCCAGTGATGTCAACAAACTAAGAAAATGCAAAATTCCAAAGCCCTTGAATTCAAAATCTGAAGACACTCTTCAAAATCTGCTCATAGACTTGACGTATAACTCCGTCCTCTGGGAGGGGGAAAAAATTACACAGGCTAAAGCTAATTTGGAAAATCTTATCAGAATATTAAAAATGAAATAATGTAAATTTCTACTCATTTACAAGTTTGAAACCAATTAAACTATTCATTTAAGATATCAAAATATGTTTCGAATGGAAATGGCCACAGTAGGAGGCCGTGCTGTCACACAGGTTTTATCTGGCTCTTCTCTGACAAACCAACAAAAGGTGGGGTGTAAATGACCTGAAAGGGCCTGATTAGAACTATTGATTTTTCGTACAGAATTTTCAGCCTGATCTCAAACTCATTTGTCACAGAATAATTGGTTATAATGAACAGCACAAGTCAATCTCTCTGACCTTGAACTCATGCACTCTCCTCAGAATCAAAATGCTGCCAACTGCAGTATCGGAATATTAACAGTACATAAGGAATGCCCTTAATATGCCAGTCCCAACCATTCTGAAAGTCTGTCAAAAAAATGTCTGAAAAGTCCGGCAACGTTCATAAAAACTATCCAACGAGAAAGTTAATTACAACTTAAGCATTTGTCAGAAATCAGTCATTTTCTCTAAAAACTTCGTAGAGCTCCTCATCCAAAGCTCCTTCACAAAAGAATAGGATTTAATCTATCTGGAGGTCAGTCATTAACAAATACACCTTAAGAATCAGGAAACGACCAAAACGCAGCTGAAGTCTCTGGTGGTGCCCCCAGAGCTTTGTACACTTGACCTACAGGACACAGAGTCGGGCCCTCATTGAGGCTCGCCTGTCATTTGGAAACAAGCCTGACCAACTCGGTTATCTCCCCACAAAGTCTAGGACAGACTGGGCAGCAATGGGTGCAAAGGTAGGTGTGAGAGGTGGCCAGCATGGCGTTTGGGTAGGA
Organism: Rhinolophus sinicus; assembly: GCF_036562045.2. Taxonomy (NCBI): domain Eukaryota; kingdom Metazoa; phylum Chordata; class Mammalia; order Chiroptera; family Rhinolophidae; genus Rhinolophus; species Rhinolophus sinicus. The sequence continues at coordinate 51,688,813 of NC_133760.1, forward strand.
GCAGGAACACTCACGAGGCTGTTTCCCCAGCAGTCGGGAAAGAGCTGAGCCAGGTGCAAGAGCGCAGGTGGACATGCGGTTCTAAACAGGCACCACTGCAATGGTGGGACTGTAAGAAAATGAACCACACCTACCTAAGCACAACAAACGGGAGACGTATTAAAAAGGAAAAAACTTTACTCCTGGTCCCATTCTATGTGCACAGAAAATTGAAAGCAACCAAATGAAGACCTTCAGCTAACACAATAGCCACCTGCTAGTTCCATCTCCAGCACAAAGCACCTGTTTGGTTCTACAGAAAACTGTTGCAGAGCCCTGCTTAAATCTACCATTATGGAAGGAACAGCCAGATGTGGCTAGTGGTACACCCAAAAGGCCACTTGTGTCATACAAGTAAAGTGTATGTGACTTAATTTTTCTGAACCAAATCAGTTCACATATACAAGTTAGGAGCTAGCTATATAAACTAAAAGCAGAGTAAAATTTTTAGCAAGGATTTCTTTTTATAAACTACCCCAATCTAGTCTGTAAATCTACGTTATTTTTTCATATACTGACTTTAAAACCAAGTCACTCTTCTTCTAGTAAGATCTCATTAAATGTTAACTCAATTGCTTTGATTTTATATTTACATTTCTAATTTAGTAACCCTACATTACAACTACTATCTTAATTTATTAGAAAAACTCTGACTATTCCCCCATTAAAGTGATTGAAAGATAATCACTTGAATAAAATAGAATAGAATAGACTAGACTAGAATAGACTAGAATGCCAGGTCTTATATTAATTTTTGCTCCAAAAGACGCATTAGAGCTGGTTGCCGGCTGGGTCTTATTTTCAGGGAAACACGGCATGTCCCGCACTTACATTCAGTAAGTTAAGGAAACTGAGGCTGGTGAGAAGTGAAGTCACTTGCTCAGGGTCCTGGTGCTGACAACGGCAGGTCACTCCAAGGGTTTGCTGCCTGTGCTACACTAGAGCCTGCGCTTCGTTAGAACCTGTGTCTGACAGGCCTGCCTGCCCACTGTCCTACCCCATTTCCAGGGAATAGCCCAGGACTGACTCTTGACTGCACGGAAGCCTTAGACGACTATATCCGTTTCTTCTCTAGACCAGTGGCCTCAAGGGGTTTGTCCCAGCCATAGATTTTACTAATATTTAACAGGAGCTCATTAAAAAGTTTATGATGAATACTGTACTAATACTGAGTCGCTCTCTCAGCAAAAAATAATCAAGTGGACAAAACTAAATCAAGGTACAAATACAATCTCAATTGGAAACCATGTAACATACCAACTTGCATTTATCATTTATTCTTACAACATTCATTCCTATTTAAAAATAAAAATACATATAGATATATACATGTATCTATATATATAAAATAATTCAATACAAAACAACCCCCCCACACACAATCTTATGTAAAAACCAAAAGTAAAAGTGGCCCTATCTTCTAGTCGGGCACAGTGTAAAATAAGAAAAAGTCAAAGACAGGTAACAGTACGTATCAGGGATCAGCTAACTACAGCCCACGGGCCAAACCTGGCCCAACACTGGATTCTGTCTGAGTTTTCCTGACACAGCCACACCGGCTGATGTAAGAACTACCTGTAATTGCTTTTCTGCTGAAACAGCAGAGCTAAGTAATTACATGACAGTTTGGACGACAAAGCCTAAAATATTTGTTATCTGGGCCCTGTTCCGAAACAGTCTGCCAAGCCCCAGTACATACAGACTCTGCAACATACAATGGCAACTGTGCAAACATACAGAAGCGATCTAATGCTGCAGCCCAGCGAGAATGAGCGTGTTATCGCATGTGAACACGCTGTCAGGTTCGAAGGACCCAGCGAGACAGTGGGAAGACTTGGTGACACCTGGTGGGGTCAGAGCGACCGCGAGGCCTTCCTCGTGGAGGCCACGCAGCTGTACCACCACAGGCCCACCTCTGGCTCCGCTGCGGCCTCTTCTTTGGGCTGGAGCCCCGGGCTGACTGGCTTGACCTGCACCTCCGCCTTGCCCTGTGCACTCCGGGACCCCGGCCCGGGCCTTGCGGGTGGCGACGTGTTGACCATGGGCTTCACGTGAGCCGCAGGTGTGGCGGGGCAGCGACTGTTGCTCAGCTCCAGCACGTGCGGCGGTGCGATGGGCAGCTCGCGCAGGTTGCTGTTTCTCGGGGCGCCCGGCTGCATCTGCTGCATCGGCCGCTTGCTCAGGCTCTGAGAAGCCGTGTTCTGCCACAAGAAGGAAAACTCCGATTACACGGGGAAACTAGGGGAGGAGCGGAAGGCACGCGATGCACGTATTTCAAATCATTGCAGCCAATGAGTGAGTCCCCCTTCGGGGGGTGGGGGGCAGATGAGTTTCCTGCTGGTCGATACTTTACTTTTCTCACGCCTACATGTCCCCTGCTCTGGGTTAAGGCCTGGGCCTGGGACAGGGACCCAGCTGCCTGCAGACAGGCTCCGCTGTATGGAAGTCACAGCAGGGCATTGCAGTTGATGCTTGAGCGTGGGAACGGACATTTGTAACAGAAATGAGAGCCGACAAAGGACTTCGTCTGCACAAGGAGTTGGCACGACCACTTGTGCTCGGCCCCTAGATTTAAGGTGGGACCAGAAAAGAGCTAAGCACCAAGTCACTGTCCTGAGAAAAGCACTCCCCAGAAGAGAAAGGCCAGCTCGTTTCACCCCAAGCGTAAACACGGTGGTGTTCAGCCTCAGGATTCTGAAGAGACCTGACACCTGGAGGAGTTTCCAGAGACGTGCGATGGCTCGCCCGTCAGTGTGCAAGCGCGCAGGCCGGACATGCAGCCTGCCGCTGCTCTAACTAAATGAAGCCTGGGCTACAAGCGAGCCTCTTCCCAGACCTGAAATCCTTCTTCCTTCTATCATTTAATCTCAATGTTACTTTAAGAAAAACAGATGCAGGGACGAGAAAATTTGAGATTAAAAACAGCTAAGTGATGCTTGCGGCTCAAGGTCACAAGGGACCGTGCTAAATGGAAAACCCCTTCTCACCTCATAGCCTAGAACGCTCACCACTGGGCTGTTCATAAAAGGGTTAGTTATTTAATGGAGAACAAGGCAGTAGCAATGACTACTGTCTTTTACTTTTAAAGCCACACACACTTCCCAGTTTCTTTCGATGCACGACCAAGCACACACTTGTTGATGGTCCCGTATGTAACCTCACAAATAAATGCACTGTTAGTCTCCCACAGATAAATAGAAGCTCCAAAAAGGCAAGAAATCTGTCTCTCTTGTTCACTGCTGTGCTCCCAGGAACCAGAGGAGTGCCAGGCAACAGAAGATAGTCCATCAATTCTTTCTCAATTCACTTATTTATTCAGGGCCCAAGGAGACAGAGACAATCTGTGCATCAAAAAATAAGTAACTGGCAAAAGGTAGTGTGTCACCTGAAGTATTCTATGAAGCTATGTGTCCATTAATTAATAATATCATCTATAGGAATACCGGATATACAAAAGATGCTAAAGTAAATAATATGAATCCAGTCTTTCAGGCACAAAGGGACGTTATCAATTTCTATAGTCAAGAAACCCAATCTCCTAAGCGGTTTTTAAGCATGCACTCACTGTAGAAAAATGCACTGCATGTTTTGTTAATTAAATCAGAGCTGGACACTAGCCTAGCTCCTGAGTTGGGTCCTGAAGTTCTGCAGCTGGAAGAGGCTGGAGACCAGCGGACACTTACATGCCGCAGGCCCTGGCGCTGTGGGCACTGCACCCGGCTGCTGCTCGGTGGGGGCTGAGCTGTCTGCACGTGAGGCCGGAACTGGGGTTGCGCCATGGGCATCAGAGGCGGCGGGGGCACAGACAGGTGCTGGTGCGGAGGTGGCGGTGCGTGCGGCTGGTGCTGCGGGGGCGGCTGGTGCTGTGGGGGCGGCTGCAGCGGGGGCGGCTGGGGCTGCGGCTGGGGCTGGTGTGGTGGGGGCAGGGGGGGGTGCAGGGGCCCCTTCCGTGACAAAAGAAAGAGAAACAGTTTATCAACAGATGTTACTAGTTATGTTCCAATTCAGCCATTCCCTTAAAAACCCCACACCAGGAGGAAAAGAAGTGGTACAGTTTCACTACAGATTTGCTAACACTGTATTTGCCCTAAGTCCTTGTACTCCTGAAACTCCAGGTCTGTCCTAGGGAAGTTACTCGGGATGTAAACACAACCTCCAGGATGTTCCCCGGGGCACGTTATTTTGGTACTGAAGTGCTGAAACCACAAACGCAAACTCCTGTCAGCCAGAAAACGCAGCCTTGGGCAGCAGTTTACATGGTGTAGTGAAAGGTCATTCCACAGCCACGGTTCGCTGGTAAAGAACGCGTGCTGGGGAGGACGGGGGCACCAAAAGAAGACTGAAACACGGGCACCCAGTGCTGGTGGCACCCAGTGCTGCTGGCGGCTGTTTCAGCTGACGGGCTTATTCAATTTCCTCTTTAAATCCTTATCTATGCTCAGATAGCTCTGCAATGAAGATGGGAGTCACCGTGTGTTTTTGAATTAAAAAACCAAAAAACCACTGCGTCCTACTTTAACACCCTAAATAATCAATTGCCTTTTTACTCAGATACAAACCCTATGTGCTCCCAATCGCTGAGTAAGCTAAGCATACCATCGCTACCCATTTTAGTAATAAACGTCAAGTACAAGAAGAAACAGACGGGTAAGAAGGACTTCCAGAACCAAGGCAGCCCGGGAGACACAAGCCGTCAGCAGAGGGCACTCAACTCTCCTGAACAGGGAGGGGTCGAACAGCACACAGCTCCCTCCCCGCAAAGGACCTTCCCATTACGTTCTGCAGGAACAGAATGCAATGCAGAGCTTTAGTTCCATCACTAAACCTTGTACGACTCTGCCAAAGGCGAGCAAAGTGATTTTCAAAACTATATTAGCAGCACATCCTTTTAAAAATCTTAATACTGAATTTTCATTTCCAAAAAAAATGACCTTTTCCACTTCTCTTCCAATCAAGCAGGTGAACACACTGTCAAGACAGCTGCCTTTAATGAACAGCAACCTAAGCTCTGCACCCTTATCCTGTCACCCCCACATCTGAGCAGACTAGACGAGGCCCACGGTGTGAAACCGGGTCTCGCAAGGTGCTGCCCGCCAGGCGGACCTACCTGCATGCTGGGCTGTGCGTGCGCGGGCAGAAACGGCTGTCCCGGGCCAGGCAGGAAGGGCTGCCGCGGAGGGATGAAGGGCCGCGTGGCTGCTGACCCCGGCTGGCTGAAGTGAAGGATGCCCACTGGACCTGGAGGCTGCAGGCTGGGCCTGACGGGCCTCTCCCGGGGGAACACTGGCTGCTGTCCTTGCTGATTGAACGCTGGTCCTGGCTGAGTGAACGGTAAGGGGCTGGGCGTGGGCACCGGGTGACTGCTGCTGAGAAGTGTGGGTGGCGGTGGCGGTGGAGGGGGGCTGCGCTGCTCCAGGAAGAGATGACTCGGGAACCGTGGATCACCTGAAACTGAACGGCAGGAAGGACCATCACCCTCTGGTCACACAGAGCACGCACCTGACAGAAAAACTGTGCGCCGCACTCTTCCTTCCTCCCGCCTCAAATTACAAGTGTGGCAGGGAGCAAACGTTTGAGAAGAAGTCCAGATTTTGCCTCTAATTTCTCCACTGCGTCATCAGTCCCTTTCTGTAAATGATTTCCCCCTTTGTATGCGAAGTTACCAGTCATGTCCAATTTTAGCCTTTGGAACGGAACACAGAGGTGCTACAGTACAAACATCTGACACACTAATCAAATCTCCCAGTGGGAGCTAAATTCGGTTTACAACATAAATGTGTTTTTTAGGCACATCACCCAACCCAGCTCTGTTCCTGCCATCCTTTACCTCCTAAGAAGAAAGGGTCTCTCTCCTGGGGAGGGGGCGGGGCTCTCCACTGGTCCTGAAGAGGAAGTCGTGGGGGCTGGCTAAAATTGTTGGGAACAGGTCCAGGGGTGTGCTGAGGGAATTCTGGCGGGCCCTGAAGAACAACAGAAACACAGGATGAAAGGCAGGAAAAGAATCTGTAATCTTCCGCAATGAAGACACGGTGCCAATTTTCCCCTGCAAACATCAAGTAACTTACCTCCTACAGCCCCACTCCCCGCCCCACGTATATAACTACATGTTACAAAATAAGTGATTCTGCCATAACGAAACAGCCAAACATCAAAATGCAGCATCTAAACATGAATTCCGTTTTCATATTGCTACAGCACCACACAAATACTATTTTTAAGCTTATTGACAGCCACGCAATTACTGACCTCCCCCCCATTCATCCGAAAGACTAAATGTCTACTCTCCACGTTCTTGACATTTATCTTCTCAAATATGCCGTCCTTTGGTACCTTTTTAACACAACCATAAGCTACAGCTATGAAGCTGCTTTACTTCAGGAGAACAAAAAGGAAATCTAATTTATACTATAACAAAAATCAGCAATCTGACAAAACAAGAAAACGCAAAACAGTTAAGAAACCATGTTACTATAAAAGGAATATTACACCATTGGATTCCATTGGATAAAATATTCTGAACTCTTAAAGCTTAACATTTTTTAATAACTATGTATTTCTAGAACTCTATAGCTACAAACTAGAATTGCTTCATTTTTCAGTTGGCCTTTCAAGAATTCAGGGATTTTTAAAAACACCATCTTTTCTTAAGAAAGCCTCATGTTTTCTTGGGAGGCATATAAAGCAAGCCTCACAATTTTTTTCAGTTCTCCAGAAAGAATTCATTAATTATACATATCATCAAGGTAATTTTCATTTAATAACACGTCATTCTTTGAAACTCAGCCAGTATTTCTCAACTTTTAAAAATCACACTCCTTTATCATAAACTTAAAATTCTAATGCTTTTCCTGTCATTTCTTTAGTATTAGCTGTTACTACTCAATGACATCATTTTATAACATTGAAAATGCTTTTGCCAACTACACTTGCCTTCCTTCTCTCTTTAGAAGTCTGCTCTACCCATGCATGGCATTTTAAGAATAATGCAAAATGAACGCCAGTACAACCACCACAAACCCCTAAGACCTATGGCGATACAACGTTAAAGAAATTACGTTTAAACATAAATATTGCACCTTTATAAAAACCCAGATGTTACGCACTTACTGACACACGTGGCACAGAAAGTCTTGAATTCTTGTAGTCTTTGTCTACTACTTGAGGTGAAATCAAGGAAATTCTCACCTTACCAACTTCTGACAATAGAGACCGCACCCTTCTCACCTCCAGGTACAGGCACCGATTAAGACACCCCCAAAGCAATAAGGGTCAGTGACTGAGAAAGGTGAGGTTTGTAAGTGACAATACAATGGTATACATCCAGACCAAATTAGAACGTTTTCTGCCCCTAATAAATGTATACACTTTATCAGGTTAATTTGAGGCTTAACCGAGATGATGCTTTGATATGGACACTGTTCAATATTTAGTATTTTTACTATGATAAAGATAATATGAGGTTGGTGCAAAACTAACTGTGCTTTTTGTGATTATTTTTACCCTTACAAACTGCAATTACTTTTGCACCAACCTCATACTGTGCTAGGAAAGCACTTCTGTAGCACAGGCTCTCAGTTAATTGTAACTCTGCTTTAGCAGTTTCCCTGAAGTTGCCTTCTTCCTTCCACTGCCAGTCTTCCTCATGTGTTAAAAACATGGTGTTTTGTTTGAAGTCAATGAAATGTAGTGTGTATTTTCATATGTATTTCACAAGGTAACTTAAATAGGATCCTTGTTAATAAAGTATTTATTTATAGAATATAGCGCAAGTATGCTATCTTTAGTTTTATGCATTTTTTTCTCACATATATACTGTGAGAAAGGTATTTTAAAATCATCTTCAAAACTTTCTGGATGATAATAAATTAGCCATCAAAGTCCTGTTATTATTTCAAAAAACTGTCGAAACCCTTTTCTTGGGTGGCACGGGAAATAGTTACCAACTGCCTGCGCTCTGGCACTCCGCCTCCAGTCCATGCAACCTGCCCGTACAAATCAGCAATGTGCGCTCGCAGTAAAATCCATTTTCACTTAAACGTCTTGTTTCCTTAAACTATTTCAATATATACCTGACTGTCCCTCTTTGGGGGGAGGGGACACCAGGAAAGAGTTTCAAACAGGTTAAGTACAGAAGGGACGCATAAGAGTCATCAAAATAATTTTCACTGAGAAATGCAAAACCCACAGATCAAAATTTATGCTAAAGCACGGAGAAGGGACAGTATCACAGCCTGCAACAAGCTACTGATGGAAAAGATAAAAGGAATTACTGAAATTAAATCTTTTAAAAATGAAAAAATAGGTTATTTTTCAAGAGGTTTTTGGCTTACAAGTCAGTAAAATATTAACACCTCCCTGAAGACAAATGAAAAACATTTTCAACCTTAAAGTGATACACGATCGCTCTCTTCAAATATCTGAGTGGTGGCCATTTGTAAGTCAGTGTGTGCCGGTCAGTCTGCACAGGACAATCTAGATACGGGTTCGGAGGGTTGGTCTCACAATGGAATGGCGCCTGGGAAAAGCCACTCAAGTACAGAAGTGGCATCAGCTGCTGTGGGGACAGTCTAAGGGACCTAGCCCGGAGAGCCCTCAGGGTTTAAGCCAACTCTTGGGAACACTGGGTCTCTCCATGTTCTTGGAATCATGCAGCAAGTTGGAAGTTTTAGCCACATGGAAAAGATTGCTAACTGCTTACCTCGTATAAATTCTCACTTCTTCCTCAGTGACAGAAGGACAACACTGTACCAGCTAAAAACCCCAAATGCCAACCTGTAACAAGGGGGTTTCTAGGCGACCAGGCACCGCAGATGGGCCACCCCAGCTACATGTGCCCCCTGCCTGGAATTGGTAGAAAAAAATACAGGTCCCTCATAATGTCACAGAATAGCTATACCAACCCAGAACTTGCTCATTTTTATGTAAAAGTAACACTTGTGAGTCTTCTGTTACGTGCAGCCTCTCACATCCTGAGTGACAAAAGCCAAATACAACATCTTTCATAAACACAGTGGCAGGAAATCGGCAGAACAATTAACTTTTCCTTTAAAGGATGAAGAAACTCAGGTTTACAGAGGGAAAAGTGAATTATCCAAAGTAACACTTGTCAATAAACAACTCAAGACATGAACCACTTTTTCTGTCTTGGTTTATAAAGTGCTTTTTCTACGACCCCACTGCCCCTGCCGCTGAGCACCCTGTCCTGGGGTGGGCCCAGCCCCAAAGTCTGACACTGCCCACCAGGTTCTCTGGTGACCAGGGTCATTCACTTAAGGACTTCCATCACTTCATAGGTAGAAAGGATAATAAATCACCAACCAATTCCCTCTAGCAAATGTAGAATTATTTTAAGACTGTTAGTGAGCTGTGAACCTTTAGTAGTAATATAATTCTACCCTTGGAAAGAAAAGGCTACCTTAATCCTTTCAAATAATTGCTGTTTTGCTTTTCTTTATATCCCTTAAAAAACCCAAGGTAAGAAATTATCTTTCTCTTTCATGTAATTCTTACACAAATTGTACTCTCACTTTTTTGCATCTCTTGTTAATTACATGATGTTATCTGTATTAATCCTATTCAGAAAGAATTGATAACTTACAAAAAAGAAAGATGAAAACTTTGCATAAATCGCTTAGCACAGTTAATCGTATAATGCAAAGAATAAAGAGGCCCTAACAGCTATTATATGACTTATCAGCTTCCCTAAAAGGGTCAGTTGGTATATTTTAATAAGACTAATTAAATACCTTAACAACGTCATTGAAACTTCACGAATCTTTCAATAAATTACAACCTTCTGCTACATGTTTTCATTTCTTAATCTCACTTAAAATGCAAAGAACTATGTAAGAAAGGCTTCTCAGCTAATTCTAAATAAATGGGTTAAATAAAAAGATGAAAGACCACCAGTGACCCGACAATTAAAATTATAGTCCTCTGTTAATCCTCTTATTTCAGTAGTTTCCATAGATTTCTTTTTCTTTCAGGTTGCGTGCCTTGTCCATTTTCCTAGAAGGTACTTTTATATTTACAGATGCATTGTAAACACTTCCAAGAAGCATTTACCCAGTGCCAAGCACCAGGTTTCATGGGGTGGGGGAGGGGGGCACCACACAGACTTGAACACACTGACATAAAGATAACGCCAGCACTGATACTAGAGCACGCACTCCACGTTATAACCTCTTCTTTTTAGTACGAAACAGTGCAATTTCACAAAATGAAAAACCCTTTATTCCTGCACCTCAGCCCGCCCCCAACCAGCCTACCCAATGGCAGGCCCGTCCACAGCAAACTTTTCCATGGAACACTTAGTGATGTCACAATCTTATACAGTTACGGTCCACCTTCCCAGACGGCATTCCTTTCCAATTTGTGAGGGACACGCTGATGTCTAGAGGGAGAAAAGGTACAGTGTGCTGAAGAGACAGAATGCCTTCGTTCCTGCTGCACCACGTCAGGTGAACTTAGGCCATTTAATCTTTCCAAGACTCAGTTGCACCATCTGTACAATGGAAAAAATGACACCTGCCCATGCCGAACACAAGTCCTGAGCAAAATTTGGTAGTCAGTAATCACTCAGTAACTTTTCTCATTGCCACTGACCTTCAGCACTTTCTGCTCTAGGAGAACTGGACTTCATCATTCAAAAAAGGGCTGATTAAAAAAAGAAAGCCGCAGTATCTGCTATCAACCGAAAGCACCCAGTCGATTTGTTTTACAGCTCTCATCTGGGGAGACACCTACCACACAATCCACACTCCCACTCCTAGCTACTTACTACCATGTGCAGAAAAACGCTTACAGAAACTTGCTTCCAGCAACTGATTCGTCACAGCCAGAGACTAGCAGCAACCCAAGCGTCTTGCTGGGGAATGGGCCAACTGTGGCACCCCACACATGGAATAACACTTAGCAATAAAAAGCACACAGCCCTGCTAGGTGCAGCCAGTGGATCAGTGGATCCCAAGCGCTAGCACCACGCTAAGCAAAAGAAGCCAGACTCCAAGCCAAGCATGTCATGTGCTCCATGTACACATACGATAGGATTCGAGGGCTAGAAACAGGTCCGGGGTTGCCAGGGGCTGGAGTGGGGAGAGGGGCTGACAACAAGGGGGCAGTCCGCCGAAGTCTTCTGGGGTGACAGCACTATTCCCTATCTTAATTGTGGTGTTCACACAACTGTATGCACTCATTAAAATTCAGACTTGTACATCAAAAAGACTAAATTTTTAAAATTTAAAAAAAAAAATCTAATCTTTTGGAAGAAGTGCTTTCAGGTACTTTATAATAAAATAGGGTCTTTTTTAAAGTTTATCTTAAAAATATATCTAAATAGAACAATGGGTCTTCAAAGACTCCTGGTAAAATAAATATATATTTTTTTAAACTGGGGTGCTTGGCAGGACACATCACTAGAAACAGGCACAGACATTCCTGGCACAGATAAGAGTTCTAAGACTTTGAAACTGCGCTACTGTCAGCATTTCACAGGCTGAATTATTAAATTACAGATGGGCAAATTCAGCTCAACGTTTAAGCCTACTACACACAACACTACATACCTGGGGCGGGGGGGCGGTTGTGAAAGGCTTTCATTTCAATGTGACAGTTACTTAGCCGAACATTAAACTTTTAAAATAGTTTATCACACACTTTAAATGCAGTTTTAACAATGTGTCTGAATGGGTCAATTCCTGTACAAGAAACTGATTCTGTATGATTTCCATGAGTATTCACTGGCCTTTGAGTTCTTCATGTGGACCCCCACCCAGCCTGTCTCCACCCGACATTCAGATGTATGCTGACAGGACAGAAGTGGAGTGGGCGACCTCCATACTGGATAGCTCTTAGCACAGTGTTTAGCTGCTTCTGTTCCTGCTGCAGATGGCAATTCATTGATATGATTAAATTTGATGGTATGATAATGTATGGTAATCATGATTAACCAGAAACCCACTAGCAAAAGGAGGGTGTTGGGGATTATGTCACCTGCATTTTAAGCTGCATTCACTCCTTGCAAGCCTGACAATGTTTGACAGCTGGAAGGATCTCATCCCACACTCGCCTGTGACTACCCATAGATCTGATAAGAGAAATCCCGTCATTCCTTCTCAGCTGTAAGTGCTAGTAATTACAAAGCATTGCAGGAAGGTAGTTAAAACAGGAAGGTTCAAAGGGAAGACTTTTTTCCTAGATGGAATAGAGTGTGGATTCACATCTGCGAGGGCTGTAATCAGAAAGAAATGTAATTTGATGCAGCAGTCTCATCAAACATGATTTGCATGAAATGCCATGTAAAACACATCCAGGAACTGTCAATCACCACCACCTGGTCCCAGGCACCCCTTCCGTGGAAACACTGCAGCCAGGCTACCTGTGAGGCACGGAGAGCGCACAGCGGATGCAAATGCAAACCTCTGCCTAAGTAATAATGGAATCGCCAAGAAGACTAATTTAAACTTGAAAGCCTACTCTTTCTTAACATTC